>NC_036842.1:34074765-34384136 GCF_002910315.2 Salvelinus sp. IW2-2015
TGCCTTTGGGGCAGGAGTGCCTTTGGGGCAGGAGTGCCTTTGGGGCAGGAGTGCCTTTGGGGCAGGAGTGCCTTTGGGGCAGGAGTGCCTTTGGGACATGAGTAGCCCAGTCAGAGCCCGGACTTGAACCGGTTCGAACATCTCTGGAGAGACCTGAAAATTGTTGTGCAGTGACGCTCCCCATCCAACTTGACAGAGCTTGAGGGATCTGCAGAGAAGATTGGGAGAAACTCCCCAAATATAGGTGTACCAAGCTTGTAGCGTCATACCCAAGACGACTCGAGGCTGTAATCGCTGCGCAAGGTTCTTCAACATAGTACTGAGTAAAGGGTCTGAATACTTACGTGAATGTAATATTTCAGTTTTTTACATTTGCAAACATTTCTCACTTGTTTTTCCTTTGTCATTATTGGGTATTGTGTATAGATTTTTTGGCGGGGACTATTTAATACATTTTAGAATAAAGCTGTAACATCAAAATATGGAAAATGTTTAGGGGTCTGAACACTTTCCGAATGCACTGTAGGCCTACTGCAGCTCTGATTTGGTTATGGTGCACCGGTCTCTGTAGAGTACAGGCCTGAGTCGTGCCTGTCAATGCAATAGAATCCTACTCCGATGTGTTCTGCCTACCACAAAATATCTTGCATAGTTTGTTTTTGTTTTGGTATGTTGCCTTGGAAGGGGTTAAATATTGCGTTGATTCGATCACAATTCCCTCAGTAAAGAAACGTTGATAGTTTTAACTAACGGGGAAAACTCTAAAGTTGAGTGAAGTTCAATCTTGTGCTTTTCTGCACGGGCTGATATTTCTTCTGTGCGGCAGTCCCAGGGGAGATGCACGCCCGCGCACAGCTTAGAGGGAACATTGAACACTGGGCATAAGCCTTGGCAAAATGTGTGTAATTGCAGGAAATTTGCTTTAAAACACCAAAATGTTGTCTCTGCGGCCAAGAGGCGGGCCCCTAAAACTGTGCCATTGGCAACGGCACTAACGCTGCTTAAAAAAAATAATAGGGGAAACACTGAAATGGTACAAATGCAGAGGACTTTGTACTTGACTGGTTCATTTCCCAAGGAATGCCCTATTAAATGGGTGGTTTTCCCCATACACCGTAGTAGTAGGGCAATTCCACAGTCACAGAATTTGTTAAACTTTTTAAATCAATGGTCTCAACGTAAATCTGTTACCGTGGAATTGGCAAGTAGTAGTAAATTCTCAGGCCTGAAGGTTTTCCTGACCAGAAAAAAATGCAAGTCCTTAGTAATAGGCTATAACTACAGCCAAAAGTCTTTTTCCTGGCCAAAAAACTCCTGGCCCCAACAATGTCCTAATAAATGGGTTGTTTTCCCATGTTTGAGAGATCACTGGTGGTGATAGACTAATGCTGAGCTAGACATAACAGGTTAAACACCATGACGATGCAAGCCTTTTCTGGCAAAACAACTTTGCAGCCGTGTTAATGGATTCCTCTTTGGTTATTATAGTCTGTGACATTTCGCTGTTGCCCCATTGAATACCATAATTAAACGTCACGCATTGAGTAATATTTCTTGAGAACGTAAACAGGAAGAAACATTTTTTATTTATTTCACCTTTATTTAACCAGGTAGGCTAGTTGAGAACAAGTTCTCATTTACAACGGCGACCTGGCCAAGATAAAGCAAAGCAGTGTGACACAGACAACAACAGAGTTACACATGGCATAAACAATAAACAAGCCAATAACACAAACAAGTCAATGACACAGTAGAAAAAAGAGTCTATATACATTGTGTGCAAAAGGCAGGAGAAGGTAGGCAATAAATAGGCCATAGGAGCGAATAATTACAATTTAGCAGATTAACACTGGCGTGATAAATGAGCAGATGATGATGTGCAAGTAGAGATACTGGTGTGCAAAAGAGCAGAAAAGTGAATAAAAACAATATGGGGATGAGGTAGGTAGATTGGGTGGGCTATTTACAGATGGACTATGTACAGCTGCAGCGATCGGTTAGCTGCTCAGATAGCTGATGTTTAAAAACTTCTTATGGCTGGGATCCCGTTAACGGGATCGATATGACAACAGCCAGTGAAAGTGCAGGGCGCCAAATTCAAAACAACAAATCTCATAATTAAAATTCCTCAAACATACAAGTATTATACACCATTTTAAAGATAAAGTTGTTGTTAATCCCACCACAGTGTCCGATTTCAAAAAGGCTTTACGACGAAAGCACACAAAGATTATGTTAGGTCTGCACCTAGTCACAGAAAAACACAGCCATTTTTCCAGCCAAAGAGAGGAGTCACAAAAAGAAGAAATAGAGAAAATGTATCACTAACCTTTGATCTTCATCAGATGATACTCATAGGACTTCATGTTACACAATACATGTATGTTTTGTTCGATAAAGTTCATATTTATATCCAAAAATCGCATTTTACATTGGCGCGTTACGTTCAGTAATGTTTTGCTTCCAAAACATCCGGTGATTTTGCAGAGCCACATCAATTTACAGAAATACTCATAATAAACATTGATAAAAGATACAACTGTTGTTCATGGAATTATAGATTAACTTCTCCTTAATGCAACCGCTGTGTCAGATAAAAAAATAAAAAAAAGCTTTACCGAAAAAGCACACCATGCAATAATCTGAGTACAGCGCTCAGACAACAAAAGAAGCCATACAGATATCCGCCATGTTGTGGAGTCAACAGAAGTCAGAATAGCATTACAAAAATTCACTTACCTTTGATCATCAGAATGCACTCCCAGGAATCCCAGTTCCACAATAATGTTTGATTTGTTCGATAAAGTCCATCATTTATGTCCAAATACCTCCTTTTTGTTTGCGCGTTTAGTAAACAATCCAAACTCACGACGCGCGGGCAAGTCCATGCGAAAGTTTAGACAAAGTCATATTACAGTTCGTAGAAACATGTCAAACGAAGTATAGAATCAATCTTTAGGATGTTTTTATCAAATCTTCAATAATGTTCCAACCGGAGAATTCCTTTGTCTGTAGAAATGCAATGGAACAGGGCTAACTCTCACGTGAACGTGCGTGACCAGCTCATGCCACTCTGCCAGACCACTGACTCATTCAGCTCCCATTCCCCCCTCCTTCACAGTAGAAGCCTGAAACAGGTTCTAAAGATTCTAAAGACTGTTGACATCTAGTGGAAGCCTTAGGAAGTGCAATATGACCAAAATTCCACTGTATATTCGATAGGCGATGAGTTGAAAAACTACAAACCTCAGAACCCCTTCCTGGTTGGATTTTCTCTCAGGTTTTTGCCTGCCATATGAGTTCTGTTATACTCCCAGACATCATTCAAACAGTTTTAGAAACTTCAGAGTGTTTTCTATCCAAATCTACTAATAATATGCATATATTAGAAACTGGGCCTGAGTAGCAGGCAGTTTACTCTGGGCACCTTATTCATCCAAGCTACTCAATACTGCCCCCAGCCATAAGAAGTTAAAGTTGGTGAGGGAAATTAAAGTCTCCAACTTCAGTGATTTTTGCAATTCGTTCCAGTCACTGGCAGCAGAGAACTGGAAGGAAAGGTGGCCAAATGAGGTGTTGGCTTTGGGGATGATCAGTGAGATATACCTGCGGGAACGTGTGCTACGGGTAGGTGTTGTTATCGTGACCAGTGAACTGAGAAGGCGGAGCGTTACCTAGCATAGACTTATAGATGACCTGGAGCCAGTGGGTCTGGCGGCGAATATGTAGCGAGGGCCAGCCGACTAGAGCATACAGGTCGCAGTGGTGGGTGGTATAATGGGCTTTGGTGACAAAATGGATGCCATTGTGATAGACTGCATCCAGTTTGCTGAGTAGAGTATTGGAAGCTATTTTGTAGATGACATCGCCGAAGTCGAGGATCGGTAGGATAGTCAGTTTTACTAGGGTAAGTTTGGCGGCGTGAGTGAAGGAGGCTTTGTTGCGAAATAGAAAGCTGATTCTAGATTTGATTTTGGATTGGAGATGTTTAATATGAGTCTGGAGGAGAGTTTACAGTCTAACCAGAAACCTAGGTATTTATAGTTCTAGGTCGGAACCGTCCAGGGTGGTGATGCTAGTCGGGCGAGCGGGTGCGGGCAGCGAACGGTTGAAAAGCATGCATTTGGTTTTACTAGCGTTTTAAGAGCAGTTGGAGGCCATGGAAGGAGTGTTGTATGGCATTGAAGCTCGTTTGGGGGTTAGTTAACACTGTGTCCAAGGACGGGCCAGAAGTATACAGAATGGTGTTGTCTGCGTAGAGGTGGATCAGGGAATCGCCCGCAGCAAGAGCAACATCATTGATATATACAGAGAAAAGAGTCGGCCTGAGAATTGAACCCTGTGGTACCCCCATAGAGACTGCCAGAAGTCCGGACAACATGCCCTCCGATTTGACACACTGAACTCTGTCTGCAAAGTAGAGTCACTGTTTTCTTAATGGACTTTTTAAATGCCAAAGTTCTGGAAAGCTCTCCTTCCTTAAAATGTCAAGTCCTCCTACATGATGGGTTTGTCCTTTTTATTACTTTGATTTCACATTTTTGTGAGGGGTCTTTTCACAGAACATTGATTCAGAGATGTTACTAACTTTAGTGTGTTGATGCGTGCTGTGTCAGGTTCTGTGCCCCTCTGTATCCAGCTTGCTCTGCATTCTCTGAGCCACATAGTGTTCTGTCTGCTCACAGGATGTCTGGGTTGTCCCTGACGAGTAGCAGACTCTCCATAGCTGGGAAACATAATAACTGCTTTCCCTGCACCAACCTGGCAACCCACAGACATAATGCCCCTAATCATCTGGGAATGGGTACAGATATGGGTACATATTTCCCATAATAAGCTTCCTTGGGTTTTGCATTCTGATATAAATAAGATGTTGGGTTACAGATGAGAATATAATAATTGAAGCAATTGTGGAGTTGTTGTGTTAGACATAGTTGAATGTAAAGAATGGTCTGTGTTTGAGGCGCAGGTAACTGATTTGGTTCTAGGTGCTGAGATTAGCTGACTCATAACATTGCAAAGGAAGTCACATTTAATATACGTAGGAGGTCTGTGGTTTAGTTCACTGGAATAAAGTAACCACACGCAAGCAGTCGGGTTTGTGTTTAGCTGTCTGCACTTGTGCTGAAAAATCAGTGGTTGAAGAAAGCTTATAAGTTCATTGAGAACGCATGCTGATGTAACCGATGTGAAATGGCTAGCTAGATAGCGGTGGTGCGCGCTAATAGTGTTTCAATCGGTGACGTCACTCGCTCTGACACCTGAAGTAGTTGTTCCCCTTGCTCTGCAAGGGCCGCGGCTTTTGTGGCGCGATGGGTAACGATGCTTTGTGGGTGTCAGTTGTTGATGTGTGCAGAGGGTCCCTGGTTCGAGCCCGGGTCGGGGCGAGGGGACGGACGAAAGTTAAACTGTTACACTGACATGACGTGTCTCCCCACGAGTCAGAGTATCTGATGAGCAGTGTCTGTGGTTCGATGAGCTGTGTTTGTAGTTCAAGATGAAGCATGTTGGCGCAAACCTGTAAATATTTTGCTCTAATGAACTTTGAAATATACTATACATGTAATGCAAGACATTCACATTTATATTTAGTCTCTTTCTCTCCCTCTCCATAGGTAAACCATCATGATCCCCATCACAGAGCTCCGGTACTTTGTTGACACCCAGCCGGCGTACCGCATCCTGAAGCCATGGTGGGACGTCTTCACAGACTACATCTCCATTGTCATGCTCATGATCGCCGTGTTCGGGGGCACGCTGCAGGTCACCCAGGACAAGATGATTTGCCTGCCCTGCAAGTGGGTGGTCAATAAGTCCTGTGAGTACCTCAATGTGAGCTTCCCAGACCCATTTGCCTCTGAGCCCAAAGGCATCAAGTATGAACTCGATCGGCACCAGTACAACTACATTGACGCGGTCTGCTACGAGAACAAGCTACACTGGTTCGCCAAGTACTTCCCCTACCTGGTGCTACTGCACACCCTCATCTTCCTGGCCTGCAGTAATTTCTGGTTCAAGTTCCCCCGGACTAGCTCCAAATTGGAGCACTTTGTATCCATCCTGCTCAAGTGTTTTGACTCGCCCTGGACCACCAGGGCTCTGTCCGAGACGGTAGTGGAGGAAAGCGACCCCAAGCCCCTGGGGAAGATGAACGGTTTGGTGGACAAGAAGGCATCTTGTGTCAGCGAGGACGTGGAGGCCAGCATTCCTATGCTCCAAAGGACTAGGTCCCGCATCGAACAGGGCATCGTGGACCGCTCCGACACCGGCGTCCTGGACAAGAAGGAAGGCGAGCAGGCCAAAGCTCTGTTTGAGAAGGTGAAGAAGTTCCGGATGCACGTTGAAGAAGGGGACATCGTTTACCGGCTCTACATCCGCCAGACCATCATCAAAGTCGTCAAGTTCATCCTGATCATCTGCTACACGGCCTACTATGTGCACTACATCAAGTTCAGTGTGATCTGCAAGGTGGACATTGAGAAGCTGACAGGCTATAGGATGTACCACTGTGCTCACCCCCTGGCCACCCTCTTCAAGATCCTGGCCTGTTTCTATATCAGCCTGGTGGGGATTTACGGTCTCATCTGCATGTACACCCTCTGCTGGATGCTCAGCCGCTCCCTCAAGCGCTACTCTTTTGAGTCGATCCGTGAGGAGAGCCACTACAGCGACATACCCGATGTGAAGAATGACTTTGCCTTCATGCTGCACATGATTGATCAGTATGACCCGCTCTACTCAAAACGGTTTGCCGTTTTCCTATCGGAGGTGAGTGAGAACAAACTGCGTCAGCTGAACCTCAACAACGAGTGGACGCTGGACAAGCTGAGGCAACGCATCACCAAGAACTCCCAAGAGAAACTGGAGCTGCACCTGTTCATGCTTAGCGGAATCCCTGACACAGTGTTTGACCTCCTAGAACTGGAGGTGCTCAAGCTGGAACTCATCCCCGACGTCACTATCCCCCCCATCATTGCCCAGCTGGTCAGCCTGAGAGAGATGTGGCTCTACCACACACCAGCCAAAATCGAGGCCCCAGCTTTGGCCTTCCTGAGGGAGAACCTGAAGTCCCTCCACATCAAGTTCACAGACATCAAGGAGATCCCTCTGTGGATCTACAGCCTGAAGAACCTGAGTGAGCTGCACCTCACAGGGAACCTGAGCGCAGAGAACAACCGCTTCATCGTAATCGATGGGCTACGGGAGCTCAAGAGGCTCAAAGTGCTCCGTTTGAAGAGCAACCTGACCAAGCTGCCTCAGGTGGTGACAGACGTCGGAGTCCACCTCCAAAAGCTGTCCATCAACAACGAGGGCACCAAGCTAATGGTGCTCAACAGCCTGAAGAAGATGATGAACCTGACAGAGCTGGAGCTGTTGCGCTGTGACCTGGAACGAATCCCGCACTCAATCTTCAGCCTACACAACCTGCAGGAGATCGACCTGAAGGACAACAATCTCAAGACCATCGAGGAGATCATCAGCTTCCAGCACCTGCACCGGCTGGTAAGCCTGAAGCTGTGGTACAACCAGATCGCCTACATCCCCATCCAGATCGGCACCTTGACGAACATGGAGAGGCTCTACCTAAACCGCAACAAGATCGAGAAGATCCCGGGCCAGCTCTTCTACTGCCGCAAACTGCGCTTCCTGGACCTGAGTCACAACAACCTGACCAGTATACATGCCGATGTGGGCTTCCTCCAGAACCTGCAGTACTTTGCTGTGACGGCCAACAGGGTGAGTAGAGATCTAGTATTTGAGTGTTCCTGAGAAAATGTTAGCTACACACCAGTGGAGGCTGCGGAGGAGAGAACGGCTTGTAATAGTGGCTGAAATGGAGCAAATGGAATGGCATCAAACACATTGAAACCATGTTCCACGTATTCCGCTTCAGCCACTACCACGAGCACTTTCTCCCCAATTAAGGTGCCACCAGCCTCCTGTGCTATACACCTAGAACTAACACAATTTCTTCTTTCCTCTATCTAGCTATTTCATGGTCAGGTCAAATGGTCACCAAACACTTGTTAAGGCCTTTATCTGTGTGTCATAGGAACATTTTAGACATTTTTCTTGAAATGCCCTTTCTTCCTCTTTCACATGTGAATGGGGTCAAAGGTCACACTGGGTAACAGGAAGGTAGGGGTTAGCATTATGAATACAGTTATGTTGGGGTTAATGTCCCTAGGGTTGTTCCACCTCAAAAAGCACAAAGAGGATTTTGAAACCCACCATCTGAGATTGAGCTGAAATTGTGTCTGTAGTTAAACAGATAAGATCAGCATTCCTGAAACATTATTGTGTTGAAATATAATTTGATCTCTGTGAAATTAAGGTAATTGATTGCACCCAAATTGTCTATTTTAATTTATTGGATTCATATAATCGTCAATAAATATAGTACCTAACATCCGATTTGGACCATAATTCTTTCTAACAATGAGTGAGACATGAGGAATCCAATAACATGGTGAAAAGCCACCCATGGACCCCAATAGCTTTTGCTTATGTGGTCACAATTCAAGCCAGTCAGTCATCCATGAAAGCAATTCAGTTTGTCCTTCTCTTATCCTTAATCTATGTCCAGGAAACAGCTCCTCTGTGTGGTTTATCCCCTTCAAAAACAAAAAGGGCTGTATTAGTTAGACCATTCCTGGTAAACCCAGCAGTTCTAATGACTTCAATGTTATGGTCTTTAATGGTAAACGACCCAAACACACAGTGGCCGTGTCTAAATACCCATACCTGCCACTAAATATTATGTCATATTTTTTTAATAGTATATCCAATTTCTAAAATAGTACTCCGAATGTGTCATCTTATGCACTATTGCGTTGACTCCCTGCCATTCGTTCATTTTGGTACAGTGCAATCAACTTATCAGCTGTTGTAAACACGTGAGTCGGGAAAGACGAGTGAATTCCACTAGATCAAACCCTGAAATTAGTATATGCAATTTAAGTATGTAGTACGCTACTATGGGTGTTCATTCAATCAATCAAATGTATTTATAAACCCCTTTTTACATCAGCCGATGTCACAAAGTGCTATACAGAAACCCAGCCTAAAACCCCAAACTGCAAGCAGGGTCAAATTATTATCATCATCACAGTGGTTGTAGAGGGTGCAACAGGTCAGCACCTCAGGAGTAAATGTCAGTTAGCTTTTCATAGCCGAGCATTCAGAGGTCGAGAGGTCAAAAGAGAGGCATGAATGAATGTCCGGTGAACAGGTCAGGGCTCCATAGCTGCAGGCAGAACAGTTGAAACTGGCGCAGCAGCACGACCAGGTGGACTGGGTACAGCAACGAGTCATCAGGCCAGGTAGTCCTGAGGCATGGTCCCAGGGCTCAGGTCCTCTGGGGGAGAGAGAGAATTAGAGGGAGCATACTTAAATTCACACAGAACACCGGAGAAATACTCCAAACATAAGACTGACCCTATCCCCCCAACACAAACTATTTCAGCATAAATACTGGAGGCTGAGATAGGAGGGGTCGGGAGACACTGTGGCCCCATCTGCTGATACCCCCGGACAGGGCCAATCAGGCAGGATATAACCCCATCCACTTTTCCAAAGCACAGCCCCCACACCACTAGAGGGATATCTTTAACCACCAACTTACTACCCTGAGACAAGGCTGAGTATAGCCCACAAAGATCTCCCCCACGGCATGAACCTGAGGGGGGCGCCAAACCCGGACAGGAAGATCACGTCAGTGACTCACCCCTCCTAGGGACGGCATGGAAGTGCACCAGTAAGCCAGTGACTCAGCCCCCGTAATGGGGTTCGAGGCAGAGAATCCCAGTGGAGAGAAGGGAACCGGCCAGGCAGAGACAGCAAGGGAGGTTCGTTGCTCCAGTGCCTTTCCGTTCACCTTCGCACCCCTGGGCCAGACTACACACAATCATAGGACCTACTGAAGAGACGAGTCTTCAATAAAGACTTAAAGGTTGAGACTGAGTCTGCGTCTTTCACATGGATAGGCAGACCATTACATAAAAATTGAGCTCTTTAGGAGAAAGCCCTGCCTCCAGCTGTTGGCTTAGAAATTCTAAGGACATTAAGGAGGCCTGCGTCTTGTGACCGTAGCGTATGTGTAGGTATGTATGGCTGGACCAAATCCGAGAGGATAGGTAGGAGCAAGCCCATTTAATGCTTTGTAGGTTAGCAGTAAAACATTTAAATCAGCCCTAGCCTTTACAGGAAGCCAGTATAGAGAGGCTAGCACTGGAGTAAAAGGATCACAGTTTTTGGTTCTAGTCAAGATTCTAGCAGCTGTGTTTAGCACTAACTGAAGATTATTTTGTGCTTTATCCGGGTAGGCGCAAAGTAGAGCATTGTAGTTGTCTAGAAGTGACAAAAGCAAGGATTAATTTTTCTGCATCATTTTTGGACAAAGTTTCTGATTTTTGCAATGTCACGAAGATGGAAAAAAGCTGTCCTTGAAATAGTCTTGATATGTTCGTCAAAAGAGAGATCAGGGTCCAGAGTAACGTCGAGGTCCTTCAGTTTTATTTGAGACAACTGTACAACCATCAAGATTCATTGTCAGATCCAACAGAAGATCTCTTTGTTTCTTGGGACCTAGAACGAGCATCTCTGTTTTGTCTGAGTTTTTAAAAGTAAAACATTTGCCGCCATCAACTTCCTTATGTCTGAAACACAGGCTTTCAGGGAGGGCCATTTTGGGGCTTCACCATGTTTCATTGAAATGTACAGCTGCGTATCATCCGCATAGCAGTGAAAGTTAACATTATGTTTTCGAATGACATCCCCCAAGAGGTAAAATATATAGTGAAAACAATAGTGGTCCTAAAACGGAACCTTGAGGAAGTCTGAAACTTAGTTGATTTGTCAGAGGATAAACCATCCACAGAGACAAACTGATATCTTTCTGACAGATAAGATCTAAACCAGCCCAGAACTTGTCCTTGTCCAGAACTTGTCCAATTTGGGTTTCCAATCTCTCCAAAAGAATGTTATGGTCGATGGTGTCAAAAGCAGCAAGCACTAAGGTCTAGGAGCATGAGGACATGGCCACAGTGTTTTTGTAATGGTGTTGTATTTAATGGTAAATGTCACTAATCACACTACATATAGAGATGTTTTAATGATTTTATTGAAAAACCTATGACTGCCGTGCAGTGGTTCATAATTGTATTATTTTATTAGGTTTGTTGCAACAGTTTTAGTCACTAGCCCATTCCTCCATCAAAGTTTTGGGCTGGTAGGAAAAGTCTTCATATAGAATTTGCACCATTGGGATAGCCATCTCATAAAGCTGACATTTGTTAAACTGTTCAAGGAGAGTTGGCTTGAAGCATTAGGTTGCTAGAAGGACAAACTGAATTGCTTTCATGGAGGACTGTCTTGTGCGTGATCACACAATGTATTTTCATCATGAGCAAAAGCTATTGGTTTTCTATCCAAGGTTGCAATTTTTTTTGTAGTTGATGCATTTAAAAACTCAAGAGCCCATCAAAATTGATAAAATGGTGTAGCAGGAACAGCAGCATCTATTGAGCAAAACATGGTACTTTCAGAGTAATGTATGGTAAATATTGACTAAGTGACTTTAATGGCAAATTTTTCATAAAGGCTGGAAAAACACCAGATTCACAGGGAATATATTACATAGGATGAAGAAACAATACTCCAAGCCGCAGCTCCATACTGCTTGTCAGACATAGATACCTAATGACCTTGTGTACCTATTGTAGAGTTGTGTAGTAGACTGGAATGTCTACATAGTCAGTGCCATTGAGATAAACTGGTCACTTGAATAGTTCACTATTCTGAAAAGTAACAGCCTACCCTGCTAATAATGTTTGAAATTAGTTAAAATAGGGGAAACTGCTCGACCTACTACACACTGTTGGTTAACTGAGACTATGTGCCGGAGTCCTAAAAGTACAGACGAGCAGTTATATTATGCTAATGAGTTTGTCACACTTCTGGCTGCAGATCAAGAGGTCGTATCCCTGGGGTGATTTTCATGGCAAACTGTTTTCATTCTGTATTGTTTTATTTGTACTATTCCCCACCCTGTTAGATGCAATTCATCTTTGTTAAGCAGATGGCTGGAAAAGGTTTAGTGTGTCCTGTACAGAATACCTCAGGGAGATGCAATCTTACAAACAATTCCCAAAACACCCGACTGAGTCTGAGATCATTAACATGAACTTTGACTTATGTGAATTCTTGTCTGAGTGCTGACTTCTAGAGTTTTGAGGTTAATTTAAGTGTAGGCTAACTCTTGTAAGTGTAAAGCTTGTAAATTAAAGTGTAACACTTTAGTGGAATGTATCATGTAAAATATAATTTGTGTAATATCATATGTAAATGCATTATAGGATTTCATATATTTTAATCATGTAAATGTGAAATGACTCCGCTATAGCAATGGCCATTTTGTGTTTTTGCATTGGCCGATTTGTGCATCTTGCGTCAACGACACTGACCATTGTGACTTCCTGTACATTCCTGACAGACAGGCTGACTTCAGTCTCCTTACAACAAATTTGCTTGATTTTGGTGGACATTGTCTAATGCTGAGCCAGTTCATTAACTGAACACACTGTTCATCCAATACATTTTTTAAAGAATCAAGTTTAGTGTGAAAAATAAGGACTTGCAAGGAATTCTGGGAGGTTATACAACATTTCCCCCATTACCTACTGGTGGTCATGTGCTGTGTGAGGAATCAGATGGTTTGAGTAAACAATACTATTATGTTTTTTTATTTTACTGCACTCACTCACCCATATACGTAGTTCCATACTGAGAATAGGCCACAAACAGGGTGGTATGCTGCTCAAAATAGCCCCGTTTACAAGGAACCCCTCTGGTGTGTTCTGTGTTTTTATGCCCTTCTCCAGAGTCTTCTCTTTGCCATTAGTACATTATCGACCTAAATGAGTTGTGAAATTTGTAAAACGTTATTCCCAGGTGGGCCCCTAACGAGGACCCGACGCTCACCACTGTACTCCAATGTTCTAAAGTGTTCTAGGTTTTTGTTTTTCTCTTGAAGAACAATGCCTGGGTAGCTCCAGCTGCCTCACATCTTCAGTGTTTTGAAGCTAAGAAAAGCATTTGTAATTTGATAAGGCTATTTTAAGCTCGGTGAATCAGCTTACTCTGATCATATTTTGGCTTAAATTAACAGCATCTATGTAAAATGCACTCATTGTGCTGTTGCCTCAACAGATGACTGAACTATTAATAACAGGTGTTGGTGTAAGCATAAGTAATTATACAAATATGTATGGTACTCTAAGACTGTGACTGTATGTCTGTACCTCTATTGCTCGATTGGCTCCCTTCTTTAGGGCAGAGTGCCTAGGTTTGTTTCTGATTGGCTTAAAGTCCTATGGGCTGGTGTGACTGTTTTTCGATTGGGTAGCTACAGTCGGAACAGTATGTACTGAACTCTCCTTTCTCCCCTCTTTTGCCAAGTCTGTTCTTGAGAACATAGCTGTTCACTGGGGAGGAGTTCAACTTTAAGCACCTTTCACAGCCTAAAGCAAGAAACAGTATGCCTGTTTTAAACCATACACTATAGTATGCATAACCTATGCACAAATACAGTTAAATTATATTTTATGAGGTCAAAAACAGACAAAATAAACATTTCTCCTATTTCAACATTCATCCTCTCTGATCTCCCTCCTTGTCACTGTCAGATCGAGTCACTCCCGCCGGAGCTGTTCCAGTGCAAGAAGCTGCGCACCCTGAACCTGGGCAACAACTGCCTGCATACTCTACCGTCGCGCTTCGGCGAGCTGACGGGCCTGACCCAGCTGGAGCTGCGGGGTAACCGTCTGGAGTGCCTGCCCGTGGAGCTGGGGGAGTGCAGGCAGTTGAAGAGGAGCGGCCTGGTGGTGGAGGAGGACCTGTTCAAGACGCTGCCCACAGAGGTCAAAGAACAGCTGTGGAGGGCCGACAAGGAGCTGGTCTGAGGAGAGAGTCCAGAGAGAGAGAGGGAGCCTAAGGAGAGGAGGAAAGCGGGAGAGAGGATTGGGCAGTGGAGGCTGATGTCACTTTCAATTGGAGGCCATTCTCAAATTGTGTCCGTATTGCTGGACACGCATCCAGAGAAGGATGGATGGATGGTTGGTTGGTTGTTGTCTTGGCTCTCCTGGCTGAATTAGTCTTTTTTAGGGTAACTGGTGGGACTGCCACAATTACAGTATAACCGTGTAACCGATGAAGACAGTCATAACCATTAAAAAAAAAAAAAAAAAACAGCTGGCTGAATAACCACAATGCAGCAGCATCAGCACACAGAAATAGAACAGTCTAGGAAAATCTAACCTTGGCAATTTGACTGGTAAACTTGTAGGTACACTTGCAATGGCTGCCTGATATTGTGATGCAATAATTTCCATGGTAATGTAGAATGTTCATTCAAATTATGTTAACTGATGTAGCTCATGCAATGTATTTTTTTGTAATGTCAGTTGAGTTGATTGAATCAAATCGCAGCACAAATTACTTCCTGCTTTGAAACTATGGGTACACTGTCAATAACCGCCACTCCACCCATTATGCCATAATTTACTTGAATTGGGATGCCTGTTCTATTCATTATATTTCTATAGCAGCACATGCAGTCCGGAGGAGAGGAGAAAATGTAAATCTACCAAAAAATTATACATTTTTTGCTATTCAAACATTTATTACGGTGACCGCGGTATTTGGGTTGGCCAATTACCGTTATCCAAAATTCCATGACCATCAAATCCCTAGTCACAGGGTCACAAGATGTTCATTAACAGACTAACCAGATGGAGACCTCTCCTCGCCAACTTTGTCGTTCTTTTCCCCCTTTTTGTTAATGAAACGATGTGCAAAGTCGATCCTTGTCGAATGCTGATTAGGAGAGGATGAGACAGAAATGAAATGCTTGTGAGATTGAGGATTTTATTTTGTTGTTGTACGGTGTCATCTCAGTATGGATCAGGGGTGTCAAACTCATTTTGCTCTGGGGGCTGCATTTGGTCTTTAAGGTCAATCCTCCCTGACTGTCTAGCTTTAATTTCAGTGATTAATAGCGAGTTGGACACAGTTAAACTGTATGAATGTAAATCCATTATCATTTCTACACCGTTGCCATTTGGTTTTAGTCATTTTAAACTATATTGAGTATGTTTCCCCACCAAAAGGAAAACAATATTTATATATATTTTTTCTCAAACAACTGGCAGGAAGTATGTTTTGACACTTCTGGTATAGACAGTGGCCACAGAAGGACAACATAAAAGAGTTGGTGTGGGAGTGGAATGTTCATGTAGCCTACAAAGCAATATATGTGTGTGCTCTGTTTTCCATCTTCACTTGGAAGTATACAGTCTAGAGGTCGACCGATTATGATTTTTCAACGCCTATACCAATACCGATTTATTGGAGGACCCAAAAAAGCCGATACCGATTAATCGGCCGATATAAAAAAATTGATAATAATAATAATACATTTTAAAAAATGGAAATGTATTTGTAATAATAACAATTACTACAACTACTGAATGAACACTTATTTTAACTTAATATAATACATCAATAAAATCAATTTAGCCTCAAATAAATAATGAAACATGTTCAATTTGGTTTAAATAATGCAAAAACTAAGTGTTGGAGAAGAAAGTAAAAGTTCCTTGCTCAGAACATGAGAACATATGAAAGCTGGTGGTTCCTTTTAACATGAGTCTCTTCAATATTCCCAGGTAAGAAGTTTTAGGTTGTCGGAATTATAGGACTATTTCTCTCTATACCATTTGTATTTCATATACGTTTGACTATTGGATATTCTTATAGGCACTTTAGTATTGCCAGTGTAACAGTATAGCTTCCGTCCCTCTCATCGACAACAGCCACCCTCGAAGCATCGTTACCCATCACTCCACAAAAGCCGCGGCCCTTGCAGAGCAAGGGAACAACTACTCCAAGTCTCAGAGCGAGTGACGTCACCAATTTGAAATGCTATTAGCGCGCACCCCGCTAACTAGCTAGCCATTTCACATCGGTTACACCAGCCTAATCTTGGGAGTTGATAGGCTTGAAGTCATAAACAGCTCAATGCTTGAAGCATTGCGAAGAGCTGCTGGCAAAATGCACGAAAGTGCTGTTTGAATGAATGCTTACGAGCCTGCTGCTGCCTACCATCGCTCAGACTGCTATATCAAATCATAGACTTAATTATAACATAATAACACACAGAAATACGAGCCTTTGTTCATTAATATGGTCAAATCCGGAAACGATCATTTCGAAAACAAAACGTTTATTCTTTCAGTGAAATACAAAACCGTTCCGTATTTTATCTAACGGGTGGCATCCCTAAGTCTAAATATTGCTGTTACATTGTACAACCTTCTATGTTATGTCATAATTATGTACAATTCTGGCAAATTAATTACGGTCTTTGTTAGGAATAAATGGACTTCACACAGTTCAACGAGCCAGGCGGCCCAAACTGCTGCATATACCCTGACTGCTTGCACGGAACGCAAAAGAAGTGACACAATTTCCCTAATTATAAGAAATTCATGTTAGCAGGCAATGTTAACTAAATATGCAGGTTTAAAAATATATACTTGTGTATTGATTTTTAAAGAAAGGCATTGATATTTATGGTTAGGTTTGGTGCAACGACAGTGCTAAATCATCACCTGTTTGGCAAAGTAGGCTGTGATTCGATGAGAAATTAACAGGCACCGCATTGATTATATGCAACGCAGGACACGCTAGATAAACTAGTAATATTATCAACCATGTATAGTTAACTAGTGATTATGTGAAGATTGATTTGTTTTTTATAAGTTTAATGCTAGCTAGCAACTTACCTTGGCTTCTTGCTGCCCTCGCGTAACAGGTAGTCAGCCTGCCACGCAGGCTCCTCGTGGAGTGCAATGTAATGCAGGTGGTTAGAGCGTTGGACTAGTAACCGGAAGGTTGCAAAAACGAATCCCCGAGCTGACAAGGTAAAAATCTGTCGTTCTGCCCCTGAACAAGGCAGTTAACCCACCGTTCCTAGGCCGTCATTGAAAATAAGAATGTGTTAACTGACTTGCCTAGTTAAATAAAGGTGTAAAAAAAATACCGATTTCCAATTTGTTATGAAAACTTGAAATCGGCCCTAATTAATCGGCCATTCCGATTAATCGATCGACCTCTAATACAGTCCACGAGTCTGTTTATCCAAACGCCAGTGAGAGGACGCAGGATCTGACTGGTTAATGAAACACTATGGCCGATGCAACCAAAGCAGGGCCCTGTTTTATTATGCACCAAATAGTGGGAAATGGACTGAAACTACCTGGACTTGTCCAAAAATAACACTAATTTTAGTTTTCTGCAAAACATTTCTAAATGTTTGTTACCGTGTGCCCTAATGAAAACAACCCAGATATTTGCACTCCAAAACAGTGACCGTGGATACATCATTGGCTTATACAGAACACATTTGTGCGGTATATTCTGCATGAATATCGAAGAGATACTTTTTTATTGAATGGACTTGGAGTAGAGAACATTAGAGGTCAATTGCCACCAAAGGTGATTCCTTTAAGACCAGCCAGGCAACTCTTGTTACTAATATGGCCTTCCCTTTCTGGTACTGTAATGTATGTCCCACGCTGTGTCATTACAACCATCATGTTCATGATTTTGCTAAATATGCAGACAAATGTATAGCTTATAATGTTGTACATTTATGTTTCAAGACTTTACATGGTATTATTATTCTTACCAGCTGTTCCAAGTTATTTTAAAAGGAGAGGGAAGCTTCACTTTGGAGGAAAGTGAGATGAATTCATATTTGTTGACAATTTTTCAAATGTAATAACTACATACATAACTGCCCTTTTTGCAAGGTTACCAATGGGTGTTTTGAGTCCTGCTCCGTTCTGAAAAGGCCTCAGTCTTGCATTTGTTAGTAAAGGCTAGAGCCCAGCTCTAAAAGGCTGGAGCAACGCTCACAGAGTAAGAGTGCATCAGAGAAGAACACACAATCCCAGAGCAGAGGCTCGCTGGTCGAGACTTGGGTGGTTGAATACAGACCTACTTTAATGTTGAAGTATTATTCTCTGACATGTTCCAAACTTTTCGAAACATTTGAAAACAACTGCAAACAGCTACACCACAGGTCATTCCTTAAACGGGCTGTTATGATTGATGTGGTTGAGCTATCTTAACAAACTGTTTTGAGAGTACCATAGGACTATCTCAGGGCTTCACTGGAGAGCTCATTGATTCACAGCGGCACAGGTTTGAAGGGGTAAATATGGTAACAGTTAGCGCTGACTGAATCGGAGAAGAAAATTGAGATTCTGATAATAGAACAGGATAATATATTTAAGAATATATTGTTGTATATAATTACTGTCATTCTTTAAAAGCCATATAGCGTCATAAAGAATCCCCCTCTTTGTGTAAGCCTCTTTCTGTTCAGCTGAGGTAGTGGTTACATGCTATTCTTCTGTATCACGTCTAACTCTATAAATGTATTGTTTTTACACTGAACTATTTGTATCTAACCAGATCTAATGCTCCAGCTTTTTATCCTTTTCCATAGCCCTCCCCAACAAATTAAAAATCTGTTTTTATCCTGACCTGTACTTGTACTGACCTTCAACACAGTGGGAACACTGTCACTTCCCTTAATCACAAGATTAGGCATTCCCCCCTAAAAAGCACAGAGAGATTTCAAACTTCTATTTCACAACCCCCCTCCCCCTCCAGTATGTCGCCATGGAGGAAACAGGTGGAGGGTGAGGTCAGCAAAGTGTTTACAGAGCAGTGGAACTAGGAAGTGTGGTAACATTTTATTTGGATAGTCCATCTGTATATGTTCTACAGACTAAGTTACATTTCAGCTAACTATCTGCTAGCCCTAACCAATTACATTATATTTTAGTCATTTAGCAGAGGCTCTTATCCAGATCTACATACAGGCGCAAATAGGGTTAAGTGCCTTACTCAAGGGCACATCAACAGATTTCTCACCTAGTCTGCTTGGGGATTCAAACCAGCGACTGGCCCAACGCTCTTAACTGCTAGGCTACCTGCCGCCCTAACCTTAACCCTTAACTTAGACCTAACCCTTAATCTATCCCTAACTGTAACCTTCGCAAGCAGTTGCTTATCAACAAAGTGTGACCGGAAGTGTGTGTGACCCACAGAAAATGCTTCCCCCGATCACGTCACTGTAGGAACGGTTTCTGTTCGGCTCAAGGTACATGTTGCATGGTCTAGGGTCAGATTGCAGTACCCTCATGAGCTTAGTCATTAGGGAGATTAAATAAGGTCTGATCCTGTATCAGTGGTTGGAGACAACCTCTACTGTACATTCCCCCCCCCCCCCCCCCCCCCATCTGTATAGGACTGTGCCAGTATGTTCGGTACTGTAGGTAGTCATGCCATGGTCACAACAGTTGACCGCAAAGGTAGCAGGTAGCCAAGCGGTTAGATCTGGAGGCAAAAGAAACACACACCTATTTAGGCGAGGTGCTGGCCAGCGGAGTGGAACACTTAAATAAAGGCGAGGAGCTCGGATGCAAAAATAGCTTGTCTGTCGAAACGTTGGACATAAATGTCTTCATCAGGGTATAATGTAACATCTGTATAGGATCTATATAGGACTGTGCCAGTATGTTAGGTACTGTAGGTAGTCATGCCATGGTCACAACAGTTGAACGCAAGGGTAGCAGGTAGCCAAGCGGTTTGAGCATTGGGCCAGTAACTGGAAGGTCACTGGTTTGAAGTCCTGAGCCGACAAGGTGAAAAATCTGTCTGTGCCCTTGAGCAAGGCACTTAACCCTAAAGTGCTACAGAGGCACCATATTACTATGGCTGACCCTGTAAAACAACACCTTTCACTGCACACATCCTATTTTTATTTTATCATCCCATCACTTTTATCTCCCATCAGCAATGTGACTGTTGTGAATGTTATTTTACATGTATGCATCCCAACATTCCTTTATTTAATGTGTTTTTTCAGAGTTACTGAATGCTTGTTTTCATAAGCAACATTCAAGTTCTCAGACTGGTCAGAAATGGTGTTCAGTGCTCGAGCTATGCAACGCTCGCCTTATTTCAACAGTCCTGTGCATCCAGTGTGGGTGGAGCGCCCTCCTGCGGGAGGTCTGAGTAATAGAGGAAATTGTTCACTGTCATTTTCTCAATTTTTTTGTAATGTAAAAAATAATGCTGTACGGTTGTGTGTATTACCATCAAAATATTAGAATTTTCTGACTCTTAATGGCCAGTCATTTAACCACATTGTGTATCATTTGGGTAGCATACCAAAACATAGTCTAAGCAGCATTGATGCTTCTCATGATTATGTATTTTACCTGTTTTGGGGAATAGTTTCTAGGTTAACTCTTATTGCATATGCATAAATAGGCAAACGACCTACTTTTTAATAGGGGGTTCATGATACTACACGATATGGTTCATGATAGAGTTCAAAAGTTGGTCTAAAAAACACAGCCTATGGAAACAGTTCAGGGAGTCTGAGATAAAGGCTTCTTATTACATATTGTACTTGGCTTAGTTGATAATAACATAGCCAAGTTATCACCTAACTAATGCCATCTTTATTCATTGTGTATTCATTCATCGTGTTATTTTTCCCTCTGCGATGTTATGAAGGGTCGTAAGTAAGCATTTCACTGTTAGTCTACACCTGTTTACGAAGCATGTGACAAATACAATTTAGTTTTGTGATATCTCCGTAGCATTAACAAATGACACGGACATGGCATGCTCTCTCAATATTGGGTAGGGCTACGGAAATGCACATTGTCTGGAAAAAAAAATGGTTTTTATTTCTTATAAGCCATACTTTGGGTGGTCAACAGGACAATGATACATATTTCTGTCAGCCAACTGAATGAGATCAGTTGGTACAAGCCTGTATCTTTTTCTTTCTTTGATGTTTTGCTGGCTGGCATTGTAAGGGCCCTGATGTGTGCTGGCTTTAGTTCCTGTCAGGTTTTGGTTCCTTTCCATCTGCTTGGACAGTCTGGTCAACATCTCAACCCACACATTTTATGTCATGTTCATATACTGTATGCCACCCACATTGGGCGGCACTATAATGTTGCTCTTGTTTCATTTAAGTGTAAAAACATAACATGGACCTGTCAAAAGTTAATGGGCAAATGACAATCTGTATCTCTTCTACATCAGTGTTGCCCATGTAATGATAGGTTTTCACGTCGTTGCCAAAATGAGGGAACACTGGCTTTCTTAGTGGAGAAATGATGAATGCCCCAGACTCTTGTAACAATGGAATATTTGAGCCTTGACAACACCACAACAGTTGTTTTACCGTGCCTATTTTTTTTTTTACCATTCTGATATAAATGATAAAGTAAAACACTTATCACTGTCTCCATGTATTCATTTCCATTAATGACTTGCCTACTGATATCGATCCCCAATTCAAAACAATTGTCAATGGAGAATCTCCATTCAAAGTACCCTTTTAGTCCAGAACTATAGGCCTAATCTGGGAAATCAGCCTTTAAAATCTCAGCAACAGCCAATGTACAACAGTCTTAAAGAATGCCCACTATCCAGTTCAAGCGTTTGGAGGGGTTGGCGTTTGGGGATGAATTGCAGATACAGGTAGGCGTAGGTCCTGAGCAGCAGCATCGAAATGGTTAAAAATCCTGTTACATTTTAATCGAGTTAGACGTCTACATCACGTGGTACTTCTAAGCAGTTTAGACCAGGAGAACCCGGTTAAATTGGATACGGAGCTTAATTTGGAGTTTTCAGCATGGACTTTCTAACAGATCAAGATGCGAAAAAGGTCAGCCTAAAATGTAGACCTAAGCGTATATATTTATAATTATTTTGTATTGTATTTACTGTCAAGCCTGCGTAGTAATGGCTCTCATAGCGATGGCTGTCGTCACTTATATAATTTCAGTAAATCCGTTACTTATCCTGTAGGCTGCACAGATATGAGAAGCATTTAATTTATAGGCTACATTTTTGTCCATACAGTGAAAATGCAACTTGCATGCCCGTGATTCAAGTGATTTACTACGTAGCAGATGCGGCCTACTCACTGAATTCATTGTAGACCATCAGCGACCCTTACATAACTTCAGCTGCTGCAAAGACCTCGGCTACAATTCTAATTAAAAAACGAAACTAACTTGTGAAAATCCAAATAATGTATTTCTATAGGACTCTAGTGTGCATATACTGTGGCGGTGAATACTTTCTGGACCTTTTCAACAGTACCAGGAGGACGGGTACCTGATCCTGGATGGGCTCCTCAGCCCGGCGGAGTGTGATGAGCTCCGGCTGAGGATGGGAGAGATCGTGGACCGGATGGACGTTCCAGAACATTGTCGGATCCAGTTCTCCACCAATCACGACGAGCAGTTGAAAACACAGGTTAACATCCCACTGGGCAAAACTGGTTGATTCAACGTTACTTCCACGTTATTTCAAGAAAAAAATTAAATGTGTTGACATTGAATCAACTTGGAAAACTGATTTCGATTTGCAAAAAGTAATCAACATAAGGGGCATTTTTTCTCACCCAACTGACATCTGTGCCTGGTGGGATTGCACAGGAATTGATTATGTCTGCTGTAGCCTACATTGAGTGAACAGGTTTGCTTTCTACACCATTTGACCCAACCATGTGTCTTCTCCATGTCTAACTATTAACATTATAAAGATGCAGGTAAGGTTCTTTATTCCCTCCTATGCATTTCCTCCCTCTAGAATTGTCTTTATAGTAATTCCTTTGCCAACGCTCATGTGTGACCCTGGCTGTCACCTGTGTTACATTATCGCACTCCACACTGCCCTTCCCCACCTGGATAAAATGAACACCTATGTGAGAATGTGTAACAGTATAACTTTATCCGTTACAAATGCTGTTCATTGACTTCAGCGTTCAACAACACATTTGCCACGCTGATCCTCAACACGGGGCCCCCTCAGGGGTGCGTGCATAGTCCCCTCCTGTACTCCATGTTCACCCACGACTGCATGGCCAAGCACGACTCCAACATCATCATTAAGTTTGCTGACGACACAACAGTGCCTGATCACCGACAACGATGAGACGGCCTATAGGGAGAGATATGTCAGAGATCTGGCAGTGTGGTACCAGGACAACAACCTTTCCCTCAACGTGAGCAAGACAAAGGAGCTGATCGTGGACTACAGGAAAAGGAGGGCCGAATACACATTGGCGGTGCTGCAGTAGAGTGGGTTGAGAGTTTCAAGTTCCTTGGTGTCCACATCACCAAGAAACTATCATGATCCAAACACACCAAGACAGTTGTGAAGAGGGCACGACAACACATTTTCCCCCTCAGGAGACTGAAAAGATTTGGCATGGGTCCCCAGATCCTCAAAAGGTTCTACAGCTGCACCATCGAGCATCCTGATTGGTTGCATCACCGCCTGGTATACCAACTGCTCGGCAGCCGACCGACCGTCAGGCACTACAGAGGGTAGTGCGTACGGCCCAGTACATCATTGGGGCCATGCTTCCTGCCATCCAGGACCTATATACTAGGCGGTGTCAGAGGAAAGGCCAAAAAAATGTCAAAGACTCCAGTCACCCTAGTCATAGACTGTTCTCTCTGCTACCGCACGGCAAGTGATACCGGAGCGCCAAGTCTAGGTCCAAAAGGCTCCTTCACAGTTTCTACCCCCAAGCCATAAGACTGCTGAACAATTAATCAAAAGGCCACCTGGACTGTTTACATTGACACCCTCCCCCTTTGTTTTTACACTGCTGCTACTCGCTGTTT
Organism: Salvelinus sp. IW2-2015; assembly: GCF_002910315.2. Classification (NCBI taxonomy): domain Eukaryota; kingdom Metazoa; phylum Chordata; class Actinopteri; order Salmoniformes; family Salmonidae; genus Salvelinus; species Salvelinus sp. IW2-2015. The sequence continues at coordinate 34,098,567 of NC_036842.1, forward strand.
TATCTATGCATAGTCACTTTACCCCTACCTACATGTACAAATGACCTCGACTAACCTGTACCCCCGCACATTGACTCGGTACCCCCTGTATATAGCCTCGTTATTTTGTTACTTTTTATTTCATTGTTTACTTTAGTTTATTTTGTAAATATTATTTAGTAAATCTTGAACTGCATTGTTGGTTAAAGGCTTGTAAGTAAGCATTTCACGGTAAGGTGAAGGTAAGGTAAACCTGTTGTATTCGCCACAAAAAAAATGTGATTTGATCTTACAGCTGGAATACCTTATCCTTATCTATCTGCAGGGAAACGCTGACTACTTCATCACCAGTGGAGATAAGATCCGCTTCTTCTTTGAGAAAGGAGTTTTTGATGATAAAGGTGAGGCCTTATTATGAGTCAAGGTTAATCTCTCAACTCACTGAAATGTGATGCAATATAGAATGTGTTGGATTTATTTGACATTGATTGACAGCTAAGTGTCACTTGCTTTATAGGAGATTTCACCGTGCCAAAAGAACAATCTCTCAACAAAATTGGACATGGTGAGTTTCAAATCTTTGAATAGATGTTGTGCTTATCTTTCAAAAGTTTTGATAACATTTTTTGCCAAGACTATCAGATAGATCTAGTATCCAGTAATCTACAGTATTGATGATCCTATTTCATCTCCAATAGCACTCCATGCCTATGAGCCTTTATACAAAACTGCCACTCATTCACCCAAGATTCAGGTGAGAATTCCTTAAGCAGCTAGTCAGTAAAGGACACAACAGAAACTGTTACAGTCAGACTAACACTGAATAATACAGACTTATCTCTTATCTGTATTTTTTTTAAACTGGACTGTCGGTTAGGGGCTCGTAAGTAAGCATTTCACTGTAAGGTCTACATCTGTTGTATTCGGCGCATGTGACTTATAAAATTTGATTTGATTTGACTGCTCTGTTTGTCTCCCAGGGTATAGCCAAGAAGCTTGGTCTGAAGAGTCCTGTGATTTTGCAAAGCATGTACATTTTCAAGGTAGAGTGCACACCAGCTTTTTACCTTTCACTAGTCTGACTTTCTCTTTAGAAAGTGTGGTAACTGGTTCTGACATTACTCCGTTGTGTTTTTCAGCAACCAGGGATCGGTGGAGAAGGTAAGAATCGTGGAGGAGAAGAAAAGAAAAGAACTGTTTACGAATACTGTAGAGTTTCTGTGTCTGTGATTTTGTGTGTGTGTGTATTTTGAACCCCATATGGCACTTTGCCTGCCTGTTTGTCAGTGATGCCCCACCAAGATGCTACATTCCTCCACACGGAGCCCCTGGGCAGGGTGATGGGCGTGTGGATCGCCCTGGAGGATGCCACCCTGGACAATGGCTGCTTGTGGTTCATCCCCGGCTCACACAACAGTAAGGCACTAATGATTCATTAGTCATTGGTGCCAAGACCCGGGACTGGTTATTTATCTCAGCTCCTCCTTTGAGATTTCAAAACAAGTTCAAGTAAATTGAGAACCACTGCCTTCATCAGTCTCAACCAGGTTTTGAATAACAGGGGTGCCCCCCTAAGGAGTTAGCATGTAATTCAAACCATGATCTCCCCCTTCCCTCTAGATGGTATCACCCGACGTATGGTTCGGACCCCTGAAGGCACCTATCCCCTGACAGACTTTGTTGGGAGAGAGGCAACCTATAACGATAAGCTGTTCATACCTGCACCTGTCAAAAAAGGTATGTTGCTCATTTCTACTGCTGACTGTCAACTGGCCTGTAATGGTGGGTCACATAATATTTACATAAAATAAACCAAAGTGTGCCCCGCTCTTGACATCAGGGACACTGACCTCAAAAGGGTTGGTTAATAACTGCAAAACAGACCTCAGTTTGTAGTGTCTGCACTGTTGTCTTTTCCACTGTGTTAGAGGGAGCAGGGTGGAGTGGGGGTCAAAGGGTACTGAGTGGTACAGACTGAAGCACACAGCCAGTTAACACTTCATTGACCTTTGAGTCTTTAGTAACCGTTAAAGCTGAGTTACAATCAGAAAGTATCAACATGCACAGTTGACTTGAAAACTGGTCTGTCAGGTTCATGACTGTTCCGTAGAGAAACATTGATAGCAGGTTAGTAAGTAACTGTCTATCTATTTTGTCTCTGCTCAGGTGGGGTGGTGTTGATTGATGGAGAAGTTGTCCATAAAAGTGAGCAGAACGTGTCAGAAAAATCGCGACATGTCTACACTTTCCACATCATGGAGTCTCAGAAGACAAAATGGAGCCCTGAGAACTGGTGAGTGTATGACAATGTTCTCTTCCTATGAAGTCAAATACACATAATCCAGGAAAATATGTAATAGAGTATGTCCTGCATAGTCAATGCTCAATTATGAACTGGGTGGTTCGAACCCTGAATTTCTTATTGGCTGACAGCCGTGGTATATCAGCCCATATACAGTGCATTCGGAAAGTATTCAGACCACTTGACGTTTTCCACATTTTGCTACGTTACAGCCTTATTCTAAAATTGATTAAATCGTTTTTTCCCCCTCATCAATTTACACACACTACCACATAATGATACATCAAAAACAAGTTTTTGCAAGTGTATTAAAAATAAACTTAAATATTACATTTACATAAGTATTCAGACCCTTTACTCAGTACTTTGTTGAAGCACCTTTGACAGCGATTACAGCCTCGAGTCTTCTTGGGTAAGATGCTACAAGCTTGGTACACCAGTATTTGGGGAGTTTCTCGCATTCTTCTCTGCAGATCCTCTCAAGCTCTGTCAGGTTGGATGGGTAGTGTCGCTGCACAGCTATTTTCAGGTCTCTCCAGATATGTTCGATCAGGTTCAAGTCCGGGCTCTGGATGGGCCACTCAAGGACATTCAGAGACTTGTCCCGAAGCCACTCTTGCGTTGTCTGGGCTGTGTGCTTTGGGCTGTTGTCCTGTTGGAAGGTGAACCATCGCCCCAGTCTGAGGTCCTGAGTGCTCTGGAGCAGGTTTTCATCAAGGATCTCTCTGTACTTTGTTCGAGTCATCTTTCCCTTGATCCTGAGTCTCCCAGTCCCTGCCGCTGAAAAACATCCCCACAGCATGATGCTGCCACCACCGTGCTTCACCTTAGGGATGGTGCCAGGTTTCTTCCAGACGTGATGCTTGGCATTCAGGCCAAATAGTTCAATCTTGGTTTCATCAGACCAGATAATCTTGTTTCTAATGGTCTGAGAGTCCTTTAGGTGCCTTTTGGCAATCTCCAAGCAGGCTGTCAAGTGCCTTTTACTGTGGAGTGGCTTACGTCTGACCACTCTACCATAAAGGCCTGATTGGTGGAGTGCTGCAGAGATGTTGTCCTTCTGGAAGGTTCTCCCATCTCCACAGAGGAACTCTGGAGCTCTGTCAGAGTGACCATCGGGTTCTTGGACACCTCCCTGACCAAGGCCATTTCTCCCGATTGCTCAGTTTGACCAGGTGGCCAGCTCTAGGAAGAGTCTTGGTGGTTCCAAACTTCTTCCATTGAATAATAATGGAGGCCACTGTGTTCTTGGGGACCTTCAATGCTGCAGACATTTTTTGGTCCCCTTCCCCAGATCTGTGCCTCGACACAATCCTGTCTCGGAGCTCTACTGACAATTCCTTCGACCTCATGGCTTGGTTTTTGCTCTGACACTCCCTGTCAACTGTGGGACCTTATATAGACAGGTGTGTGCCTTTCCAAATCATGTCCAATCAATTGAATTTACCACATGTGGACTCCAATCAAGTTGTAGAAACATCTCAAGGATGATATATATATATATATTCCATTTTAGAATAAGGCTGTAATGTGGAAAAAGTGAAGGGGTCTGAATACTTTCCAAATGCACTGTATACCACGGGTAGGACAAAGCATTTATTTTTACTGCTCTAATTACGTTGGTAACCAGTTTATAATAGCAATAAGGCACCTCGGGGGTTTGTGGTATATGGCCAATATGGCCAGGCACTCCGCGTTGCATCGTACATAAGAACAGCCCTTAGCCGGGGTATATTGGCCATAGACCACACCCCCTCGGGCCTTATTGCTTAATTATAAACTGGGTGGTTTGAGCCCTGAATTCTGAAGGCTATGGTATATCAGAACATATACCACGGGTAGGACAAAATATTTCGTTTTACTGCTCTAATTACATTGGTAACCAGTTTATAATAGCAATAAGGCTCCTCTGGGGTTTGTGATATGGCCAATATACCACACCACCTCGGACCTTATTGCTTAAATATACACCTTGTTATTGGTTAGTGACAGTGTTCCAAATGGATCTTCGTCAGGTCTTTCACAGAATAGCACACATCTGAGGCATTGGCGTCACGCTGTACACTTCTGATACATTGAAATAAATACAGTAAGCGATTCGGGGGGATATAAGAAGGTGTTGAGATAAAGGTGTTCCTCACTCTTTTTTGACAGGTTACAGCCCACAGAGGAGCTTCCTTTCCCTGCCCTGTACACCAAGTAATCCTGGTTCCCTCTGTCTGCCACTACACTGAATGGATGGACAGAGGCAGACACCTTCACTTGTCCATAGAGAAGATTAAATAAACAAATTATCCCCTCCAGATTAAATGTTTTTGACGTTCTCTTTTCTGGTATTATAAACTTTTCTACTACTTGACAGCATCGTTTTTTCAGCATCACATCGTTTTCTCAGCCTCACTCCTGAAAAAAACTAAAACATTCTTGACTAGGGCCGGGATTCAATCTGATCGCGCATTGCGGCTTTTAAAAGGAGATTTACGATCGAGAAGACATGCAGTGTTTACCGTGAATCGAACAACAATGGCTTAAAATATGCAACGCCTATAACCTGCAATCGGATTGATCCTGGCTTAACGCCATGATAAAGTGACCAGCAGAGCCCAGGTTGCCAGTGGTACAGGGTCAGAAAGGGGCTGTTGAAATGTGGTCATGGTTTAGTCAACCTAAATATGTTTACATTTGGACCCAGTGATATAAAGACACCTCTGTTATTTCCCAGGTGTGTGCGCTTCAGGACATTGGTCAGAAGATTTGCAATTAGGCTTCTACAATAAAATGAGTGGGCATCTAGGGTTGTTTACACAGGCAGCCCAATTCAATTTTTTTTCACTAATTGGTCTTTTGACCAATCAGATCAGCTCTGAAAAAAAGCCTATGTGAAAAGATCTGATTGGTCAAAAGACCAATTTGTGGAAAAAAGATTGGGCTGCTTAAACACAGCCGTAGTGGGACACTGTCGTGAGCAATGAATCAACATGGCAATGTTTACACAGACAGACAATTCTAATCTTTTTACCGATCACATCAGATCTTTCAGAGCTGATCTGATTGGTCAAAAGACCAATTAGTGAAAACAATTATCAGAATTGGGCTGCCTGTGTGTGTGCACGTGCTTCAGGGTATTAGTCAGAAGACATGTAATTAGGCTTTATAAGATGAGTGAACATTTAGTAGTAGCACACTGAAGTGAGCAATGAACCAATGTGTTTGTGTGTAGAACAGTTAATTCAAATCACATGTGTTTTAGCAGTTAATCTCATTCAGATTCCCTTAAGTATCCAACATATCTTCTATCTGATCAGAAACACAGTTTGCCTTATCAAGGTATGTCTTCCTGATAGATCAATGTGAGACATTATGCCCACAAATATACCCTGCTATCTCTGGATGAAAAACAGACAAACATCTAGCATAAAAGGCCTTTAATGATGCAACAATCTGCCATGCAATACAAGTGTTTCCCGTCAAAGGCAAGAACAAGCTCATAAATTATCATTACGGATTATTGGAAAAGGCAACAAACAAAATACTACTTATTTATTACAGATTCATCAAATACTGTCAGTTCCATGCTGAAAAAAACAAGTAAACAAACATTATAAAAAGAGGTCTCTCCAGAATGCACAGTAAACTGGAGGAAGTGGAATTGGAGCCTGGCTGTACCAGACTCAATGTGCACTCTATTGTTTGAGTGCCAATTTCCGTCTAGTTTAACTAGGCTATGGGAACGCAGAGGCTCCTATGGACCACAGGCGGTTGGTGGCACCTTATTTGGGGAGGATGGGCTTCTGGTAATGGCTGGAGCAGATTGGTATCAAATACATGGTCCCCATGTGTTTGATGCCATTACATTCGCTCCATTCCAGACATTATGAGTCATCCTCCCCTCAGCAGCCTCCACTACTATGGACAGTTGTAGTTTGATGTGACATGTCTGACTCAGAGGCGTTTACACAGGCAGATCAATTCTGATATTTTGCCCAATTATTGGCAAAAGAGCTGATCTGATTGGTCAAGACTAATTAGTGGAAAAAGATCAGAAGAATTGGGCTGCCTGTCTAAACACAGCCAGATAGCGAAAGATGCATCTACAGATAACTAGTATAGCATCTCAATGTTAGCTGATTTAATTTTTAAAAGGTACATGTAGTTACTTTCATTACACCATAAATACATACCTTCCTGCAGCTTATAAACACTGTCAGGAAATGAATTTAATCATTTCTAAATTTAACAAAACATGAATTCAATATGTTCATGATACATGTGGCCCTGTTATATCATCTCTACAATTTATTTCCAATATACAAATCAGATTTTTTGGGGGGGATGAACGTTAAGGAAATTCATGTATATTTTGGAGAGGGTCCTATCAAAACACCCAGATAAAAGACAAAGGATTCATACAAAACTGAAAAGATACTGTAGGGTAATTTCTGTATACAAGTTACAGTAAAGGATTTCAAAATGTTTAATGTCATGCTAAAGTGTATAAACTGCTGCCATATTGAAGAATCAATCAGTCTACTTCAACACAAACCATGCTGTCAGCTAGAGTATCTACAGTACTAGGTAATGTGTGATACAAAATATACTTCTTTAAGGCATATATGTCCCGCAATCAGTCCGTAATATTGCCACAACAAGAAATGCAAATAGATTATAGTCAGATGAAATTGTAACAACAAAAAATGCTCTGAAAAACAAATTATCAAATTATGTTCTTCAAAAGGCTGTACAAAGGTAGTTTTCCTTTAGCAAAAAAAAGCCCATCACAATTTATTAAAACGTGCCATTTACCAGTGTCTGCCATGACAGCTGATCAGGGCAGGGAAACTTAATTCCGGCTAAAATACATTTTGTCCAATGTACTGAACTCCATCTCCTGTTGTATAATTCAGGAGTTTGGGATTTCAGAGTGTTACAGTGACTCAGGGACATTCATCCTCTGTCCCTCAGGGGAATCCCCCACCTCCCCATCAAGACAGAGCTGGGTCATATTCACTAATAATAATAATAATAATAATAATAATAATGTGGGTGCTTCTATTTGTCCTATTTCACACATGTACACGTGTGTTAATACGCATGTGTGAATTGGAAATGTATAATTTTTTTGCATATCCCAACTCTGAGACACCTTTGCAGAGTGGGGTCATGGCCAGGGTCAGCAATTATCAACAGTGGTTAGGCACCAAACAGAAGAAGACAGCCTGAAACAAGGCAGGACTACCCCAAACTTGTCCAATGAGGAATGCTCGTTTTCATTTTCTGTTGCCAAACATTTTGCTACGGTGTGCCCTAATGAATACGACCCTGCTCTCAAACAAAATTATTTAACTTCCCTTATCCTCAACCAAGCAACTGAAAATAAAAAAAAATAAAAACAGTAGTGTGCATGTTGAACCGACTTGTTGTATTCTAGCTGAACATCACTGATTCTATTGTCATGCTGTTGTCCCACAAAATGAAGAGCAAAATCTAGAGTGTATGTTCCGGCTTCATGTATTTCTCATAATGTTTGCAAGCTCATTCCCTAGCTAGCAGTGCTATCAGATTGTACTTCATCCTTCTTTGTGCCAGCCATATTGATTTTCCCACACATGGTCATGTTAGTGGAGAGATTATCAATGCAACATCAATACAACGGATCATAACTTTTACTCTCACAAAGCAACAAAACAAAAAAATCCTCAGTCATCCAATGAGGATTTCCATACATTCCCTTAGACTTTAAAAGTCAGAAATTACATTGGTTAGCCTATCCAATCTGACCTCTGGTCAAGAGGTGACCGTGTGGGTGTGTTTAAGTGCATCTGCTCAGCCGCTGATCACAGACTGAGAAGACCAACTGATCTACAAATCGCCTTGCATCCTAAACGGATACTCACTATGATTTGCAGATCTGTCAGTCTGCCGCCGCCGACTGCAAGGTAGTCGATCTCAAACATGACCTGTGTGCGGTGCTCCACGGGGGTCATCAGAGCAGCAGCAGGATGAAGAGGTAGAGTGGCAGCAGCAGGTTGTCTATCTGTGAGGTGTAGGCCTCCAGCATGGCTACCATGGTGATGGAGCCCACGATCCATGAGTAGGTGGAGTTCAGATTGATGGTGGGGTCGAATATGAGGAAGATGGCCACGGCGATGATCTGGGCGAATACCGACGTAGCTGTGCCCTCCACTGTCTTCTTGGTGCCCGGCCAGCGGATCTCGCCCATGCTGCTGCCGAACACCGACGCCACTGTGTCCCCCACACCCACCGCCAGCACCCCGGCGTAGGGCACCAGGCCCCCCGCCCCGGGCAGGATGCCTTTGGGGGCACAGGGCCCCGGGAACAGCCAGATAGGCAGGGACATGCCCAGGAGGAGGTAGATGTGGGTGAGGATGAGAGGTCCAGAGTCACGCTCGTCCAGGAACAGGGTGAGTAACTGACGGAGGAGTTGACCCAGCGGGCGGATGCGGAAGTAGCGCACATACTCCAGGAGCAGGAAGGCCCCCAGGCAGCCCACGGACGCCACGTGTAGGAGCTGGCGGTCATACACCAGGCCTGGGACGAAGGTGGCTACTACAATGAGGTGGAAGTACTTTCTGACTATCGTAGAGGCCTGGTGCTTCTTGGAGCCTGACTGGCGCTGGTAGTTCTGGTGCAGCACAACCAGGGTGGCCAGCGTGGCCAGCAGCACCCAGTAGCCCAGCAGGCACAGACGCTTGTCGTTCAGAGTCACAAAGTCCAGAAGCCACATGATGGGGTGGCGGCGGATGAGGAGGGAGAGCCAGGGCATGAGGATCCCCAGGCCCAGCACAGCCGTCATCATATGGAAGAAGAGCGACGACACCCAGGTCTCAGACTCCATGAAGCAGAAGAGCAGGGCAAAAAACACCCCTAGGAGAAGAGATCCTACCACCACCACGGGCAGGAAGTAGTGGACTGGCTCCCCTTTGACCTCAGCCATGTTGAGTGAGCGCTTTATGAGCTGGTTGACGATGAAGCTGATGCCCCCGACGATGAGGAGGGCCTCGCCGGGCGTGAAGCAGCGCGGTAGCAGGTAGAGCACGATCAGACTCAGGTAGACGAATATCAGCAGCACCTCCAGAACCTCAATCACCTCCGACACCGTTAGGGTCTGCTTCACCGTGTACAGGATGGCACTGCTCGCCACGCCCGCGATCACGCATGTGTTGGTGGGCACGGGCCTCGTGATGCCCAGCGCGAGGAGCGACAGGAACAGTGCCAGCATCATGCCTGTCACTGTGACCACCATGGAGAAACGCTCAAAGTAGACGTTCCCCGAGGCGGCGCACTTCTCCCGCAGCGCCACACCCAGCAGGGGCATCACCATGACGGCTGGGACGATGCCGCTGTTGGCTGACAGGCGCCACTGAAAGACGGCGTTGCCATTACGGAGCAGGCGGTCCCACTTGTGCTGCACGTAGAAGGCCTGGATGACCAGGGCCACGCAGCACCAGGAGTGCTGGTTCCACACGGCCATGTGGACACACATCACCACAGAGAAGACCACCGCAGACTCCACCAGTACCGGGTTGGTCTGCATGGTTGCAATCGGGGGAGAAGACAGGGAGGGAGGGCGGTTCACGGCAGAGGACTCCAGCTCGAATACAAATCTCTTATTTAAAAGGTCTGTCAATTCCTTTCTGCGGCACACATCATGGTTAGTTCTTATTTTAGTCCACAATCTTAGGCCTGTCCTGTATCTGTGAAGACAAAGTAGCAAAATGGCTGAAGCAAAATACAGTGAAAAACCATTTAATGAGAATCAAACGTTGAATATATTAAACCATTGTTTTCCCATTACACTCACACTTATTTCAAAAGATCCACACCCCACATCGATTGTTGAAATACCACTGAACCTTGGCCCACTGACTAATGCCGCGTTCAGTCGCCAGTCGAATTAGGAAACTCGGAAATGTCCGACATGCTAACTGGTTAAACACCACACGTGTATAACTACAACCGGAAATTTCCTAGATTCGACTAGTACGTGAACGCGGCATAATGCCCATGACCGATTGCCACACTTAACATTCACTCCCAAATTAACTGTCAGGTAGCTAAAAGTGATCATGGCTAATAATTGCTATGGATGAATTATTTACCAGAAATTGTACTAGACAGTAAAGTCTAGAGATGACAATACAAAAGGGCAAGTCTAGACAAGTAGAAATGCCTTAACTCCAACCTTTTTCTCATACAAGAGGTGGTGAGGGTTGAAATTATTTATACAGTATCTTTAAAACGAACGATTTATGGTAACAAGCGTTAATTCATGATCATTCGAGATATCAAATAGCTTTTTGGCTATATGCATATGAACTGCTACATAACGTGGCCTTGCTACAGATCCCTCTCACTGTAGTGAGAAATGCTTGAATGCAATTTCAGCCGATGCAGCGATCCCGCATCCTAGTTAACGTTAGCAAAAATTTATCTGACAAATGTACTGAGTTGAGTTCTCGTTCAGATAGCCGGTATTCGACCATTAAACGGTTATTTAAAATGAATTGAAAGCATCACAAATAGACTTACCCGGTAAATACTGCACATATCAGGATAAATGAGTGAAGCGATATCCGATCTTTCGACTATTATATTCTGCACAATCAGCTGGCGCCCCTCATACCCGTAGGAGGTGGCCTTATTGACAGCCAAGTCACGTGGTACATGGAAACCTTTATTTATGGTGCACGACGTGTGATATTTTCTTATTATATATTTAATTTCATGTGAATGGCAAATGTTTGGTATTTATATACATTTAAAAGCATAACTATAAAAACAACATCTACAGGTCACGTGATGGGGGTCCATGTCGCAGACAAGTTACGTCACGTTGCAGGGAGAAGATGGCGGACTCGGAGATGTATGTGAGGTAACTAAATGAAATACAATTTATGTATATTTTGACCATTATAGCTTTCAAATTCATGAGTAAAGTTTAAGATGTGCTTTAATTTAGAAATTGTACTTACATTTGTACAGCAATGTGAAAGCTTCCCTTGGAGGGAACTAGTTGCTAGTAGTAGCAAGCTGCTAGCTCGTTAACATGCTTGCTAACGTAACGTTAACGTTACTTGCTAACTACATTTGAATGGCATGATAGCGCGGTCTGTTACACAGTTCCAAACGCATGACGACAGCAGCATGCATCAACGAGACGTGAACTAGCAAGTTTAGTTAGCGTACAACTGGCATTTGTCTGGGAATAAACTTTCAGACATGTATTCGTAATAAAAACATTTACTTGATAATTTAGCTAACTAACTCAACATAACGTTGATGCTGATTTTGCGTATTAAACTGTCTGGTACAGCTAATTAGCTAGCTAGAGGGAGTTGACAGCTGGTTCACAATAACAAACATCATAGCACACTTGTTATTAGTTAGCTTTGTTCTAACTGTGGCCACTCACTGCACTTTTAATAGCTATGTCTAACTTAAACCATATTTGCCGTTATGCCACAACTCAGACTTCAAATCAAATCAAATTTTATTAGTCACATACACATGGTTAGCAGATGTTAATGCGAGTGTAGCGAAATGCTTGTGCTTCTAGTTCCGACAATGCAGTAATAACCAACAAGTAATCTAACCTAACAATTCCACAACTACTACCTTATACACACACACAAGTGTAAAGGGATGAAGAATATGTACATAAAGATATATGAATGAGTGGTGGTACAGAACGGCATGGCAAGATGCAGTAGATGGTATAGAGTACGGTAATATACATATGAGATGAGTACTGTAGGGTATGTAAACATAAAGTGGCATAGTTTAAAGTGGCTAGTGGTACATGTATTACATAAAGATGGCAAGATGCAGTAGATGATATAGAGTACAGTATATACATATGAGATGGGTAATGTAGGGTATGTAAACATTATATTAAGTGGCATTGTTTAAAGTGGCTAGTGGTACATTTTTACATAATTTCCATCAATTCCCATTTTTAAAGTGCTGGAGTTGAGTCAGTATGTTGGCAGCGGCCGCTAAATGTTAGTGGTGGCTGTTTAACAGTCTGATGGCCTTGAGATAGAAGCTGTTTTTCAGTCTCTCGGTCCCTGCTTTGATGCACCTGTACTGACCTCGCCTTCTGGATGATAGCGGGGTGAACAGGCAGTGGCTTGGGTGGTTGTTGTCCTTGATGATCTTTATGCCTTCCTGTGACATCGGGTGGTGTAGGTGTCCTGGAGGGCAGGTAGTTGTTGCCCCGGTGATGCGTTTGAGCAGACCTCACTACCCTCTGGAGAGCCTTAACGGTTGTGGGCGGAGCAGTTGCCGTACCAGGGCGGTGATACAGCCCGACAGGATGCTTCTCGATGTGCATCTGTAGAAGTTTTGTGAGTGCTTTTGGTGACAAGCCGAATTTCTTCAGCCTCCTGAGGTTGGACAAGGCGCGCTGCGCCTTCTTCACAACTGCTGTCTGTGGTGGGTGGACCAATTCAGTTTGTCCGTGATGTGTACACCGAGGAACTTAAAACTTTCCACCTTCTCCATACTGACCCGTCGATGTGGAGATAGGGGGGTGCTCCTCTGCTGTGTTTCCTGAGTCCAACAATCATCCTTTGTTTTGTTGACGACTTGAGTGTGAGGTATTTTCCTGCACCACACTCCGAGGGCCCTCACCTCCTCCCTGTAGGCCGTTCGTCGTTGTTGGTAATCAAGCCTACCACTGTAGTGTCATCCCGCAAACTTGATGATTGAGTTGCGAGGCGTGCATGGCCACGAGCAGTCGTGGGTGAACAGGGAGTACAGTGAGAGGGCTTGCAGAACGCACCCTTGTGGGGCCCCAGTGTTGAAGAGATCAGCGGTAAGTGAGCGAAGATGATTGTCCTACCCTCCCGACCACCTGCGGCGGCCCGTCAGGAAAGTCCAGGACCCAGTTGCACAGGGCGGGGTCGAGACCCAGGGTCTCGAGCTTGATGACGAGTTTGGAGGGTACTATGGTGTTAAATGCTGAGCTGTAATCGATGAACAGCATTCTCACATGGGTATTCCTCTTGTCCAGATGGGTTAGGGCAGTGTGCAGTGTGGTTGCGATTGCGTCGTCTGTGGACCTATTGGGTCGGTAAGCAAATTGGAGTGGGTCTAGGGTGTCCGGTAGGGTGGAGGTGAACTTGAACATTTAACTATGAGTTTAACCACCTGAAAAATACTATCTAGGGAGCTATGGAATTGTTTTGCTTTTGCAGGAGCAGCCGAGAGTTATGGACTATCTTACTGGGGAGATCTGCATTGAGGGAACCGGTATGTAGCCTTTTTATTTCCTCACCTATCATATATATTTTATATTTCAACAAAGTCTTACAATGTCTGCCACTGTGCTTTTTCTTCTTCAATATTACATCCATCCTGGATGAAGGCTCAAATAGAGGAAGAACTAGATCGGAATTGGGAACGATTACTTCAAGGGCTGTGTTACTACAAAACACCCAGGTATGCGGTGCAATCAAACTATTTAAATGTTCCAATACGAAATGCTTAAGCTTGTAGATAGACCAAATTATGTTTGACATTTTTCCGTGTTTTAGTTCATCAGCGGCGGAAAAACTGAAAGCGGACAAAGATGTGGCCCAACCATTGAAGGACGTTGGTCTGAGGATCAGTAAACTGCTGGTAAGGAATGCTTAAATGATCTGACGGGATAGTGAATGAAGTAAGATATACTGTATAGTGTAATGATGCATGGCAAAAGCAGGTATTATTTTGAATACTACAGTGGCTCGCGAAAGTATTCACCCCTTTGGCATTTTTCCTATTTTGTTGCCTTACACCCTGGAATTTAAATTCATTTTTGGGGGGGTTATATCATTTGATTTACACAACATGTCTACCACTTTGAAGATGCAAATTATTTAGTGAAACAAAACAAGAAATAAGACAAAAAAAAACAGAACTTGAGCATGCATAACTATTCACCCCCCCCCCAAAGTCAATACTTTGTAGAGCCACCTTTTACAGCTGCAAGTCTCTTGGGGTATGTCTCTATAAGCTTGGCACATCTAGCCACTGGGATTTTTGCCCATTCTTCAATGCAAAACTGCTCCAGTTCCCTCAAGTTGGATAGGTTCCGCTGGTGTACAGCAATCTTTAAGTCATACCACAGATTCTCAATTGGATTGAGGTCTGGACTTTGACTAGGCCATTCCAAGACATTTAAATGTTTCCCCTTAAACCATTGGAGTGTTGCTTCTGTCATATGCTTAGGGTCATTGTCCGCTGGCTGTAAGGTGAACCTCCGTCCAAGTCTCAAACTCTTGAAGACTGAAACAGGTTTCCCTCAAGAATCTACGTATTTAGCGCCATCCATCATTCCTTCAATTCTGACTAGTTTCCCAGTCCCTGATGAAAAACATACCCACAGCATGATTGCTGCCACCACCAATGCTTCACTGTGGGATGGTGTCTCAGAGTGATGAGGTGTTGGGTTTGTGCCAGACATAGATTTCCTTGATGGCCAAAAAGCTCAATTTTAGTCTCATCTGACCAGAGTACCTCTTTCCATATATTTGGGGAGTCTCCCACATGCCTTTTGGCGAACACCAACCATGTTTGCTTATTCTTTTCTGGCCACTCTTCCTTAAAAAGCCCAGCTCTGTGGAGTGTACGGTTAGTGGTCCTATGGACAGATACTCCAATCGCCGCTGTGGAGCTTTGCAGCTCCTTCAGGGTTATTTTTGGTCTCTTTGTTGCCTCTGATTAATGCCCTCCTTGCCTGATCTGAGTTTGTGGGCAGCCCTCTCTTGGCAGGTTTGTTGTGCCATATTCTTTCCATTTTTTAATAAAGATTTAATGGTGCTCCGTGGGGATCTTCAAATTTGATATTTTTATAACCCAACCTTCTTTAAGGTCATACCACAGATTCTCAATTGGATTGAGGTCTGGACTTTGACTAGGCCATCCAAGACATTTAAATGTTTCCCCTTAAACCATTGGAGTGTTGCTTTAGCAGTATGCTTAGGGTCATTGTCGTGCTGTAAGGTGAACCTCCGTCCCAGTCTCAAATCTCTTGAAGACTGAAACAGGTTTCCCTCAAGAATCTCACTGTATTTAGCGCCATCCATCATTCCTTCAATTCTGACTAGTTTCCCAGTCCCTGATGAAAACATACCCACAGCATGATGCTGCCAACCACCATGCTTCACTGTGGGGATGGTGTTCTCAGAGTGATGAGCGTGTTGGGTTTGTGCCAGACAATAGATTTTCCTTGATGGCCAAAAAGCTCAATTTAGTCTCATCTGACCAGGTACCTTCTTCCTATATTTGGGGAGTCTCCCACATGCCTTTTGGCGAACACCAACCATGTTTGCTTATTCTTTTTCTGGCCACTCTTCCTTAAAAGCCCAGCTCTGTGGAGTGTACGGCTTAGTGGTCCATGGACAAGATACTCCAATCGCCGCTGTGGAGCTTTGCAGCTCCTTCAGGGTATTTTTGGTCTCTTTGTTGCCTCTGATTAATGCCCTCCTTGCCTGATCCTGAGTTTGGTGGGCAGCCCTCTCTTGGCAGGTATGTTGTGCCATATTCTTTCCATTTTTTAATAAAGGATTTAATGGTGCTCCGTGGGATCTTCAAAGTTTGATATTTTTTTATAACCCAACCTTGATCTGTACTTCTCCACAACTTTGTCCCTGACCTGTTTGGAGAGCTCCTTTGTCTTCATAGTGGTGTTGCAGACTCTGGGGCCTTTCAGAACAGGTGTGTGTATATATACTGAGATCATGTGACACTTAGATTGCACACAGGTGGACTTTATTTAACTAATTATGTGTCTTCTGAAGGTAATTGGTTGCACCAGATCTTATTTAGGGGCTTCATAGCAAAGGGGGCGAATACATATGCACGCACCACTTGTAAGTTTTTAATCTTTTTTGAAACAATCATTTTTTTCACTTCACCAATTTGGACTATTTTGTCTATGTTCATTACATGAAATCCAAATTAAAAATCTACTTCAATTACAGGTTGTAATGCAACAAAATAGGAAAAACGCCACGGGGGGTGAATACTTTTGCAAGGCACTGTATATAGTGTAATGATGCATGGAGACACACCACCATTTAACTTGAATACGGTATATGAACAGGGTATGATTAAGTTGTAATTCCTTTCCTTTGTGGAATTTATTAACACGCTTCTTTTTTTTCAGGGTCTGGATCAACAGCAGAGTGTACAGATTTTACAATGTTACCTTCAAGAAGATTACAGAGGGACCCGTAACACACTGAAGGTAGTCTCTCTACTTCGCTCTCTCTCGCTCTGTGTGGTGATACTAGATTCAGAAAAAATATCAGATGACTGTGAAGGAATTCTATACTACTAAATATTGTCAGTCTAGACACATGTTTATTTTTTTTAACCATTATTTATCTAGGCAAGTCAGTTAAGAACAAATTCTTATTTTCAATGACGGCCTAGGAACTGCCTTGTTCAGGGGCAGAAAGACACATTTTTACCTTGTCAGCTCTGGGATTCAACCTTGCAACCTTTCGGTTACTAGTCCAATGCTCTAACCACTAGGCGACCTGCCGCCCCATGTACCTTGACTAGAGATATCTTATCTGCCCTCATAGGATGTTTTGCAGGATGAGAGACCGAGCCAAGCCCTACTTCTGAAGGTTAGTACAAGCTACCTAAGTTTGCTGGTATTCTATTTCACCAGCTCATAAAGCATAATCAGGTCAATTGATAGGCTTATACACTGATTCTTTGAGTGTGTGTGTGTGTGTGTGTTCAGATCGCTGACTATTACTACGAGGAGCGTGTGTGTCATCTGCGATGCGTCCTCCTCCTGCTGACGTACTTTCAGGATGAGAGACACCCTTACAGGGTAAGGAGCTCCCTTATGTCTGCTAGGACTTACACTGTGGTCCAATGTTACACTAGACCCATCTGTATGTATGGGGGGTGGGGTCAGGCTGGTAAGCTCATTTGCTGGTAAGCTCATTTGATGCTCATGCTAATACAGTACAGGCCAATGTTCCTGATTGGCTATTTGTAGTAGCTATGATCTATTACAGTATATCTAACACATTGTAACCTGTGTTTACATTTATTGATACCATTTATGGGAAACAACAGTGAAGCCTACAATGGTACAGGTTACAAATAGTACAGTTTAGACATGGAAGTGTGTAAACATAAAAATAAAAAAAAAGGTATGACAACTTTGAATCAATGGATTTTTTTGTTGTGTTGCTTTGGGTGCAGGTGGAGTACTCCAACTGTGTGAACAAGCTGGAGAAGGATCTGGTCAACAACTACCAGAAGCAGTTTGAGACCCTGTTCAAAGCTGAATCCCCGACATGGGAGACGCATGGCAACCTCATGGTTAGAACTACATTCTTTACTACCCTATTCCAAGTTACACATTGAGTTTAGGATCTGATTGACTCCTCAATGCTTGAAGTAAATATGGGTATCTCAAACTCTCCATAAGTTCTTATCCTAATGTTTTCAACATTATCTTCCACCTACAGTACCAGTCGAAAGTTTGGACACCTACTCATTCAAGGGTTTTTCTTTATTTTTACTATTTTCTACATTGTAGAATAATAGTGAAGATCATCAAAACTATGAAATAACATATGGAATCATGTAGTAACCAAAAAAGTGTTAAACAAATCAAAATATATTTGAGATTCTTCAAGGTAGCCACCCTTTGCCTTGATGACAGCTTTGCACACTCTTGGCATTCTCTCAACCAGCAGCACCTGGAATGCTTTTCCAACAGTCTTGAAGGAGTTTCTACATATGCTGAGCACTTGTTGGCTGCTTTTCCTTCCCTCTGTGGTTTAACTCATCTCAAACCATCTTAATTGGTTTGAGGTCGGGTGATTGTGGAGGCCAGGTCATCTGATGCAGCACTGCATCACTCTTTTTCTTGGTCAAATAGCCCTTACACAGCCTGGAGGTGTGTTTTGGGTCATTGTCCTGTTGAAAAACAAATGATAGTCCTACTAAGCACAAACCAGATGGGATGGTGTAAGTCGCTCTGGATAAGAGCGTCTGCTAAATGACTTAAATGTAAATGTAAAAATGGTGTATCGCTGCAGAATGCTGAGGTAGTCATGCTGGTTAAGTGTACCTTTTTGAATTCTAATTAAATAACCGACAGTGTCACCTCCAACGCACCATCACACCTTCTCCATGCTTCATGGTGGGACCCACACATGCACGTTCACCTACTCTGCATCTCACAAAGGCACGGCGGTTTGAACCAAAAATATCAAATTTGGACTCATCAGACCAAAGGACAGATTTACACCGGTCTAATGTCTATTGCTCGTGTTTCTTTGCCCAATCAAGTCTGTTCTTCTTATTGGTGTCCTTTAGTAGTGGTTTCTTTGCAGCAATTCAACCATGAAGGCCTGATTTACGCGGTCTCCTGAACAGTTGATGTTGAGATGGGACTGTTTACTTGAACTCTGTGAAGCATTTATTTGGGCTGCAATTTGAGGTGCAGTTAACTCTAATGAAGTTATCCTCTGCAGCAGAGGTAACTCTGGGTCTTCCTTTCCTGTGGCGGTCTTCATGAGCGCGAGTTTCATCATAGCCCTTGATGGTTTTTGCGACTGCACTTGAAGACATTTTCAAGTTCTTGCCTTTTCCGGGTTGACTGACTTTCATGTCAGTCAACCCGGAAAAAAGTAATGCCGGACTGTCGTTTCTCTTTGCTTATTTGAGCTGTTCTTGCCATAATATGGACTTGATATTTTACCCCTACCTTCTATAATCTTCTATTATGTGCATCTTTCTTAATCAATCATGTTTCTCTCTGGTTAGACGGAGAGGCAGGTGTCCCGCTGGTTCCTGCAGTGTCTGAGGGAGCAGTCCCTGCTGCTGGAGATCCTGTTCCTGTACTATGCCTACTTTGAGATGGGTCCCGGAGACCTGCTCAGCTTCACCAAGATGTTCAAGGAGCAGGGCTTCGGCCTTCGCCAGACCAACAGACACCTGGTAGACAAGAGCATGGACGCCCTGGTCGACCGCATCGGGTCAGTCACAGCACTAATACACTGGAGTGGATGGAAATATTCATGGCTAGCTACTTCTTGTTGGCCTAATATTGATCTGCGGTTAGGGACATGGCCTACAGTTTAGAAGATTGCAAGCTACATTTGTTTCCTTTAGCAATTCATTTGTAAACAGAATGGCAGAGCACTAGCGAATGCACTGTACTGGATGTAAATCTACATAGCCAGCTAGCTACTTCCTAATGGCATCTTTATTGGCCAGACATATTTAAGTAGGTTACATTTTCAGGATAATTGCTACATTTGTTGCTTTGGCTTGGGCAAGGGATTCAGCTTAATTAAAGAACAATAATCTTTTCTAAAGGTATTCCCTCTTGTTAATGTATCTCTCCTTCTGTCTTGCAGGTACTTCAGCTGTCTGATCCTGGTGGAAGGCATGGACATAGACTTCCTCCACAAGTGTGCCCTAGAGGAGCGCACGGAGCAGCACCAGTTCTCCAACACCCCTGCCATCAGCAAGGTAAACACTGAGCACCTTTACATGTACTGTTGGAATTGACATGTATACACTCCCGTTTTGTTATCAAGTCATCAGAATGAGCTAGTTCAGATTGAAATGTTCTGGAAGTAGTAGGTTTTTATGATCCGTTCGATGGGGGAATACATTGCAATTGATCAATAAGTGACACTCATTATTGTCAACTTTGTCACCCACCAGGAGATGGACCAGATGCTGCTGACGTTTGGTGACATCCCTCACCACGGGCCAGTGCTGCTGGCCTGGGTCCTGCTGAGACACACCCTGAGCCCAGATGAGTCCAGCCCCGTCATCAGACGTATCGGGAACACCTCCCTACAACTTGGGGTGTTTCAGTACCTCACTACGATGCTGCAGGGTCTGGGAGGCACTGGGAATAATGTAAGGACACACACATTATAATAAAAATACACACACACACAAAACGCTCACCTAGCACAGGACAGCACACACAAACACATATTTTACATACGCATACAGCACAACACACAACCTGCAAGAATTATTCACACAATGTTTCAGAAATATGCTGCTTTCATTTTTTTGTATTTATTGAACATTTATTTAACTAGGTAAGTCAGTTAAGAACAAATTCTTATTTACAATGACGGCCTAGGAACAGTTGGTTAACTGCCTTGTTCAGGGGCAGAACAACCAATTTTTACCTTGTCAGCTCGGGGATTCAATCCAGCAACCTTTCGGTCCAATGCTCTAACCACACCTGCCGTTATGTTTCCTCCTCCCACAGTGCACAGCCAGTACAGCCAGGATGTGTATCTATGGCCTCCTCTCCTTTGTCATTACCTCCTTTGAAGAGGAGACGCTGGGCAGCCAACAGGTACCAGGCCTTGCTATCTCACATTGAGGCTCAGCCAAGTAACGATAATGTTGAGTTATAGCACAGACTGATCAGTGATATCACAGAAATCTGCATAGTTTCACATTCCTAATGATGCTGATAAATAATATCACAGATTAATGATTGAATGGTCCCTCCCCATAGCATCTGATAAATGCAGCGTGTGAAGTTCTCTCTGCGCCCAGTCTGGCTGAGCTCTTCTGGGAAACGGTGAGGAGAAATTAATTAAACCAATTCTTCCTCATGAAGGATGTGAAATCACTCCAAGAATATGTCTTTAGCTAAATTTCCTAATATATGGCTTTTTGAATGCTTTTCCCAGAAGCCCACTATGGGGTTGGGAATGATCCTGGATAGCGCAATGGGAATGTTCCCACACAAGACTGGTCTGCTGTTGCAGCTCCTCACTGCGCTCCTGTCAGATAAGTCCACCGCAAAGAAGGTATTGATTACACACACCGTTCTGCTGGTCTGTGGTTAATGTGTTGATTAATGTGTCTGTGGTTACACTTGATTAATGTGTCTGTGTGTTAGGTGTACATTTTCCTGGACAAGATGTCGTTCTACACCGAGGTCTACAAAACGAAGCCCAATGACGTCATCTCTAGAGAAGACGAGACACTGTGGAGGAGACAAGCACCAAAACTCCTCTACCCTCTCGGTGGGTTTAGGCTGCTTGTTAGAAGAAACAGACTAATGGGTGCACATTAGTATTTTTGTGATGCTATAGTCTTTAAGTAATTGTCTTTCATTACATTTCTTCAAATATTTCTGATTGAGATCTCTCCCTCTGTCCGTCAGGCCTGGGCCAGACTAACCTGCGGATGCCTCAGGGTGTGCTGGGTCAGGTGGCTGTGGGGGAGCAGGGCTACGTGGTGCGCTGGGACTACTCCTACAGTGCCTGGATCCTGTTCACCTGTGAGATAGAGATGCTGCTCCACGTTGTCTCTACTGCAGGTAACTAGATAAATACAGGCACATTTATAGACCCACACACATACTTACACAGGTCAAGTCATACTGTATACCCAAATGCATCCTCAAACATACAGTACACACACACTCAAATAATTTCTCTATCAGCAGAGATCCTTCAATACAAGAGTTTTTGTTTCAGAGTATGTGAATATGTGTGTGTGATTCTCTCCCTGGTCCAGATGTGATCTTACACTGTGAGCGTGTGAAGCCCATCCTGGACCTGGTCCATAAGATGATCAGCACAGACTGGACTGTGTCTGACTGTCTGCTGCCCCTCACCTCACGCATCTACATGTTACTGCAGAGGTGAGATGCAACACACACACACACATCTCTTTATCACTCTGTCATGGACAGTAATCATATATTTCACATGGAATAATGATAAGCTTGTTTGGGCTCCCTTCAAAGTTGATTTGTAAGTATTTTGTATTTGTTGGTACTTTGTATTCGTGGATTATTTGAGAATATTGTGGTATCTTTGAGTTAGGTTGACATCAGTCATCAACCCTCCAGTGGATGTGATAGCGTCCTGTGCGAACTGCCTCATCGTCCTGGCTGCTAGGATGCCTGGCAAGGTGGGTTACAGATGGTCTGGTAGAGCAGTATTTCCCAAACGCGGTCCTGAGGCTACCCCTGGGTGCACGTTTTGGTTTTTGCATTAGAACGACACAGCTGAGTTTAAATAATCAAAGCTTGATGGTGAGTTGGTTATTTGAATCAGCTGTGTAGGGGGGCCCAGGACCGAGTTTGGGAAACCATGCTCTACGTGGCTCTGAGGGGCCTCATAGCCTTCAACAGACATAAAGGACCTGTGCAGTCAAAAACATGATATCCTGTGTGTTTTATATATATTTACACACTGAGGTTTGAATAATACTGTGAAAATGATAAGGCCTTGTTTATTGTAAGAGCTGTTTGAAAAGACAACCTGAAATGTCATCCTGTTTTGGTGGGATGGAGTTTTGGCCTGCCTGGTGACATCACCAGGTGGTACATTTGTTAATAGACCAATAGGACAGAGTTCCAAACCTCTCTGCCAACAACAGCTGTTTTCAGTTATCCCCTCCTAACCACTCCCAGATAATCCTAGCAAAATTATTGCTTGAGAAATTGCTCTTTGATAATAAACTATTTTTGATCATTTAATTGAAAACAATCACAGGTACTTAATTGTTAACAAGAAATTATTTGATATTGAGATAAAAATGGACCTTTACCATTCCTTAATGTGTGTGTATTGTTATGCCCCCTCTACTTTCTGAGTAGGTTTGGTCCAGCTTGCACCACACTGGTTTTCTGCCCTTCGCCTCCTCCCCTCTGACCAATATGGCACAGTCCATCAGGTAGGTTGTGTCACGCCATATCATATTCACAGGGAGGGAAGTCTTTGAGGGGTCTTGTTTCGTCATAGTTAATATTATGTATTTATATATATATTCAGTGCTGAGGGGATGAAGGCAGGTAACTACGGCAACCTGCTGGTCCTGATAGAGCAGCCCAGAGGGGAGTACGCTGTGACCATCGCCTTCCTGCGCCTCGTCACCACCCTGGTCAAGGTATCTCGCTCTCTCTATTCTATTAACAGTCTAGTAATGGCTCATCAACCCCCCCAAAAACAGCTTACATCTATCCCATCTCAATGTCTTTCTTTTACATGGGGCATTAATATAGCCGTTTCAAGTAAATCTGTTTTTAAAGGGGAAAAATAAAATAAGCATACAGACAAGACAAAAACAGACAATACATTATCATAACACTTCTCCACGCCTCAATCTCCACAAAGGTCTTGTGTTTAGGGGCTAGGAGTTTATTTGGCATTGAGTGGCTGACTATCAGTAGTTGTAATAACGGTGTTTCCCTCCTGCCTTCAGGGCCAGCTGGGCAGCACCCAGGACAAGGGCCTCATCCCCTGTGTACTGCTGGTGCTGAAGGAGATGCTACCCACTTACCACAAGTGGCGCTACAACACCCACGGAGTCAGAGAGCGGATCGGTGAGTACCTTCACAAGTCTATGGTGGTCAACTACATCAGTGATATCCCTTTTAGAATATGTGCAGTGTGTCTGTCTCAAATTGCACTCTGTTCCCGTTTTATAGTGCACTACTTTTGACCAGGGCCCACAGTTGAGGGTGGCCTTAGCCATATTGAAAGGGCTAGCTGTAAAACTACTGTCAGACTGAAAAACATTCTGAATCCTCTAGGTTGTCTGATCCTGGAGTTGGTCCATGCCATCCTGAACCTCAGTCCAGAGGGAGAGGCTAGTGGCAGGTAGGGCTGCTGTGCATATCAAAACAACATTCCTTATTCTACCTAAACAGACATTACATCACTAAGAAACAAAATGCTTCTCGTCCGTCTGAATTGCTTGTTATTGAATTTGGGACTGGGTAAAACGCACATCTGAATAGTGCGTTGCAGACTGACAGGACTCTGTAGACCCAGATGGAGCCTAACCCCATAGTATTACTATCAAACAGAAAAGGATTGGTGTCATATTTTAACCTTTCTCTATCTTTCCCCCAGCACGCCAACCCTCCAGTCTCTGTGTATCTACAGTCTGGCTAACACCGAGGCTGGCCAGGCGGTGGTTAATATCATGGGGGTGGGAGTGGACACCATAGACGTGGTCCTGGCTGCTCAGCCCAGCAGGTAACGTGTCACTCTACACCTTGGCATGTCTACAGCTGACCACTCTACTACACCAGTGGTCTTTGTATCATAGTGTCTCAGGAGGGGGAGCCCGGTTCAGAACATTGCATGTAGATAGAAAAGCAGTGGATATAGAGTTGCCACAGCTTTCCTTTGTTTAAGAGTGGGGCAGTCCCACTCAAGTATTTTTTTTTTGTTCATTGGAGAGGACAGAAGTACAGAGGAAAGATGGAGCGTTTTCTGAAATGCAGTGGGATGGATTGAAATCCATGCTGCAGCGGTAATATGTGCTTCGGAGGCAGCAGCTTAGACCGCTTGACCACCCTAAAAGTATGTTCTATTGTTTGTGAATTAGAAACTGATGATTTCCATGTTAATTTAAACTTTTCTGTGTCTCCCTCTAGTGGTGGCTCGGAGGGCCCAGGTCAGATCCTTATCCAGACGGTCAAGCTGGCCTTCTCCGTCACCAACAACGTGATCCGCCTCAAGCCACCGTCGAGCGCTGTTTCGCCCCTGGAGCAGGCGCTGACACAGCACGGTGGCCACGGCAGCAACCTAATCGCCGTGCTTGCCAAGTACATCTACCACAAACACGACCCGGCCCTACCGCGCCTCGCCATCCAGCTGCTCAAGAGGCTCGCCACGGTAACTCAACACACATTGCACATATGATGATCAGAGCAATCAACTAAGGTAGTGAAAACCCCAACGTAGTTCTAGCAGCATCATAAGTTACACTTGCCACATTCTCTGTTGGGTAGTGTTTGGAGGTTAGCGAGCAAAAACATGAATCAATCAAATGTATTGAGCCTTTTTTACATCACCAGTTGTTACAGGGCTTATAAGTAGAGGGCAAGAGAACGCAGTGAGACACTGTTGAAGTAGATGTAAACAGAAATGGGGACAAGACTACAGTACTAGTCTCAAGATATTGTGTAATATTTACGTAACCTTCTGGTTTCCAGGTGGCTCCCATGTCGGTGTACGCCTGCCTGGGCGGTGACGCGGCTGCCATCAGGGATGCCTTTCTGACGCGGCTACAGAGCAGAACGGAGGACATGAGGATCAAGGTGATGATCTTGGAGTTCCTCACCGTGGCCGTGGAGACCCAGCCAGGCCTCATCGAGCTCTTCCTCAACCTGAAGGTCAAGGACGGCGCAGAGGGGTCAAAGGTAAGAGCTGGGCGAAGCAGGCAGTCGAAGCGTAGGACAGGAACATGTTAGGACTTAGACTTGTGTGTTGATGTTTAAGATGTTTAATACGTATAGTTAACTTAAGTTTAATACGTATAGTTTTCTTTTTGTGAGTTTCTGAATCTTTATACCAGACTCAGTTCAGTAATTTAATGGACAAGTCTTCTTTTCTCTCTCCCTCCCAGGAGTTTCTGCTGGGTGAGTGGAGCTGTCTGCAGGTTGTGTTGGACCTGATTGACTCCAGGCAGCAGGGGAAGTATTGGTGTCCCCCCCTGCTGCACCGCGCTGCCCTGGCCTTCCTCCACGCCCTGTGGCAGGACCGACGGGATAGCGCAATCTCTGTCCTACGTACCAAGTGAGTGAGGTGACACTGCCTGGGCGCACAGACACAGCCAGAGATACACGCTTGAACATGCACATACACACACACCAACATGAGAGATTATGCCGTAACATTCTTTTTGTTGTGTGTTTCAAGTGATTTCATGTAACACCTCATGGCACAACGTCTCCCCCTTGTTACCTACTTTTGGTGTGCATGTATTGACATGTATGTGTAACTGATAGATGCACACACACTACGTGTTTTTGTATGCATGTAAATTATGTCTTATGTCTTTTACATTATCTGTCGGACCCCAGTAAGACTAATTGTCGCCATCGGTGTTGGCTGATGGGCATCCTAATAAATGTATGACGTTTCCTCCCACAGAGAGAGGTTTTGGGAAAACCTGACCACGCCTCTGTTTGGAACCCTTCCCGCCCCCTCAGACATCACTGAGCCTTGTGTTCTGGAGACCTGTGCCTTCGTCATGAAAATCATCGGCCTTGAGATCTACTATGTAGTCAGGTAACAAGGCTACATATTTCTAGAGCTACATACAGCAATCCAAGCCAGTATATTTGGTGGATTGAGTTGTTAGTGGTATCAATGGCTTTATTTACCGAACTGCATATGATATGTGTCAAGCTGTCTGCATTACGTATTATTCTGTGTGTAAATCCGGGTCACTCCATTTATTTGTTATGTATTCATTTGTGGATGTCCATCATCCATTTTGCATGACATGTTACGAATTACAATTACAATTCGTATGATATGTTACTAATTTGCTAAACTTACAATTTGTTGCTAATGTTGGCTAGGTGGCTAACATGAGCTAGCTGGATAATGTTAGCTAGGTTAGGGGTTAAGGTTTAAGGCTTTATTTTTATTTGACCTTTTATTTAACAAGGCAAGTCAGTTAAGAACAAATTCTTATTTACAATGACGGCCTACACCGGTCAAACCCTAACCCGGACGACGCTGTGCCAATTGTGCGCCGCCCTATGGGACTCCCAATCACGGCCGGTTGAGATACAGCCAGGATTAGAACCAGGGTGTCTGTAGTGACGCCTCTAGCACTGAGATGCAGTGCCTTAGACCACTGCGCCACTCGGGAGCCAACAGTAGAATATATTGGGGTAAGGTTTGGCGTTAGGTTAAAAGGTTAGGGTTAGCCAACATGCTAAGTAGTTGCAAAGTAGCTAAAAAGTATTTGAAAAGTTGTTAATTAGCTAAAATGCTGAAGTTGTCCTTGATGTGATTCGGGGACACAACCTTTGGGTTGCTAGACATTCGCGTTATTCGCCCACCCCGACCAACCACCCTCCTTTCATATGTAACCATAACAAACGTAACATATCATACTAATTTGAGTGTCCCAGATTTCCATTTTATTATGTTATGTCTAGTCTGAGACCAGGCTGGTGTGAATTGATGGTGTGAAATGCTAAACAAATTCCTGTGACAATAAACGAATAAAATATACATTGAGATATTAATTAAATTAGGCTAAATGAGATTGACTTGAATTTTTTTAAATGTAATGGATAGATCAGACACGATTCGCTATTCTACCTGACAGACATTCATCTGTTCCACACAGTATACTTCTATCTGAATGGCCCTCTCTTTTCCCCAGTGGCTCTCTGGAGCGCTCTCTGAAGGATGCACTGCAGAAGTTCTCCAGCGGGCGGCGCTACGAGTACTGGTCCCAGTATGTTAAGTCCCTGGTGGTCCACGTGGCAGAGACGGAGGAGGAGGAGGGCGTGCACTCTTTCTCTGAGACCCAGATGGTCATCTCAGCCTGGCGGATGCTGCTCATCCTCTCCACCAGTCATGTATGTCACACACCACTCCACTCGTCACTGTGGCGTTTAAAAACATTCACTAGAATTCTGTCAAACATGGCAGAGGAAGTCGTCCTATGAATTCCATGATGAATACATGCATAAGCGATAAACAATACCCCATAAATATATGGGAGGTAAAAAAAAAAGATACTATGCTGATCAGTGTGACTGGCTGCAGTGTGACTGGTTGGTTGATTCATTGATGTGTTCTGATGTTTACAGTCGGATGTGATGCAGTTAAAGGAGGACTCTGCCAGACTTAAGCTCTTCATGGACGTGCTGGATGGGACCAAAGCTGCTGTGAGTTAGTCACCATGACAACTGCTCATCTCTTTCATCTGTCCTCTTCTCACTCACTAGCTATCACCTCCCCCTTCTCTCTTTCTCTAGTTGCTGGTGCCCATGTCTGTGCCCTGTCTACGTCTGGGATCCATGATGGCTACTCTTCTGCTGATCCTACTTAAACAGTGGAGAAGGTTTGTGTGTGCCCACATGTTGAAATATCAGGATAATGAAAATGATCTCAAAGCTGTTATAATTCCGTGAGATAGTACATTGGTTGTTAATAATCAAACTCTTTCTGCACATCTTAGCACTAACACCTTTGTTGTCTGTCCTGCTTACCCATGCAGTGTGGTTGCCACGGCCCCTGACGTACTGGCCCCCCTCTCTCTGATCCTGGAGAGTGTCCTGCAGGCCGACCAGCAGCTGATGGAGAGTACAAAGGCCAAGGTGTTCTCTGCCCTCATCTCTGCACTGCAGATACAGGGACTCAACGGTGAGGGGGACTAATCGCTGTGTGTGCAACTCAATATTAGGAAGGTGTTCTTAATGTTTTGTACACTCATTGTACATGACTTGTCGAGTACTCTAGCAGTATTGCTCATTACATTGATCAGGTGGGGAGATCTCCCAACTGCCCCAGCTGCTGCTGTGTGTGTGTGAGACGGTGCAGGACGAGGCGCTGGCACTGATTGACAGCACTCGTCACGCGGCTCATGTGAGGGACGTCCCGGATGACAAAGACAGCATGGAGACTGACGCCGTCCGCAGCATCCAGAAGGACCAGAGAGACGGGGTGAGTCGCACAGCGCCGGCAATTTAGAATGAGATTAACTTTTTATTATTCACGTAATGTGGACATTTCTCTTCAGCTTAACCGCATAAAAACACACCTTAAGCAACACTAGAATAATTGTACTCTTCTAAACGCACACAGTGCATAACTGTTGCTCCAAGTGTTTTGAAAAAGGGCACATCCAACCAAATAGTAAGCTGCAATGAATTACCTCTGCACGTGCTGAATAAATTCTAATCTTTGATCTCGGTCAGGGCAGCTCAGCATGTCTGTGGTGGATCATCTCTAGCTTTGGTTTATGTGAAGCAAGAGTGGAATCAGAAGTTTTGATTTAAAGAGATTTGCATGATTTCTTGGTAATTCAATGAGTGATGAGGCAATTCATATTCACACCCCTCTTTCTCTCTCCCTCTTCATCTCTGTCTCAGGTGTGTGTGCTGGCCTTACACCTGGCCAAGGAGCTGTGTCGTGCCGACGAGGACGGGGAACACTGGGTTCTAGTGATGAGGAAGATTCCTGCTCTCCACTCTATTCTCAGCGCTCTAGAACTCAGCCTGCGCTCCAAACAGAACCTCTACTTCACCGAGGCTGCCCTGCACCTGCTGCTCACGCTAGCCCGCACACCACAGGTACTCACACTACTACATTGCCATATAAATGACTAAGACAGATATATTAGACACGATTTCTAATGCAAAAATAACTAAATGCTTTATCAACCACATTAGTAATAAAGGATATTTCATCCCTCCTGTCTTCCAGGGTGCAGCAGCAGTAGCCGGGGCCGGCGTCATCCAGAGTATCTGTCTCCCTCTGCTCAGTGTCTACGAAGTGCCCTCTAATGGAGCCTCACAGGTAACACACAAGCACAACATTGTATGTCCCAAAGGGCACCCTATTCCCTGTATAGTACACTACGTTTGACCAGGGCTTATATGTCTGGTCAAAAGTAGGGCACCACGTAGGGAATAGGGTGCCATTTGGAACGCATACTAAACCGATCATTAATTGGCACGGCATTGAAGAATTGTTGTAGTGTTATTTTAATGTTAGGCGCTCGTGTTCTCTCTGTGGTATTATAACATTAGTTTCTCTTCATCTCCCTGGTCAGGGTTTCTCCCGTAAGTCCCAGGATGCTCCCTGCTGGCCGGGGGTGTACCGCCTCTCTATGTCCCTCATGGAGATCTTGCTCAAGACGCTGCGCTACAACTTCATCAACGAGGCCCTCGACTTTGTCGGAGTGCACCAGGAACGCATACTGCAGGTGTGTGTTACTGTCTGTGAACTGTCATCTGTGTGTACACCATCTCTCTTCTTTTCTGTATATGGAACCTAAAGTCTCTTTCTCTGTTTCTGTCAGTGCCTGAATGCGGTGCGGACGGTCCAGAGTCTGGTGTGTCTGGATGAGGCTGACCACACAGTGGGCTTCCTGCTGCAGCTGTCCAGCTTCTGTAAGGAGTGGCAGTTCCATCTGCCCCATCTGCTCCGAGATGTACAGGTCAGTCAGCACTGAGCATCATCAAATGTACACTTAACTCTAATAATGAATGAAATGCCCTGTTTATTGTGATTGTTTTATTTTCCCCCAAAGTATATATTTTTAGCTTACAACAATGACAACTCAGGTTTTTACTTTTTGTCTACCTGCAGATCAATCTGTGTTACCTGTGTCAGACGTGCACCTACCTCCTCCACAGCAGGAACATGCTTCATCACTACCTCCAGGTCAGACAGACATTACCATGTTGTTACTGGGGTTATACCAGGTTGAATTAATGTCTAGAGAACTCATTATTTCCATTTATTTCACCGGACGTCTTGTCATTGTCCCCCAGGCTAAGAATGGGGAGGCGCTGCCCTCCGGCCCCCGTGCCCAGAGAGATCCTCAGACGCCCTCCAAAGCTGCAGCCGAAGGAGGGGGCGGGGAGAGGGAGGAGGCGGAGCAGAAGGCCCTGCTGGCGGTGCAGTGCAGCCTGCTGAAGATCCTCAGTAAAACTCTGGCCACGCTGCAGCACTTCACCCCCGACTGCTGCCAGATAATACTGGACCAGGTGAGAATAACACACTGTCTCTAAAAACTATCTGCACTGTTTGAACTGTGACTCCATTAGCGCAATCTTCTAACAACTTACCAAACACTCACATCCTGCATCATCAGCCTCTACATAGTTTTCATACACATAAAGAATGTGGTTGAAATGTGTTAGCATATGTTCACTGACTGAGATTGTGTGTGACAGTGTATGGACCTGGCTGAGTACAGGACCTTGTTTGTGCTGAGCTTCACCACCTCGGCCTTTGACGCTGATGTGGCGCCCTCTTTTGGAACCCTGCTGGCAACCATCAACGTGGCCCTAAGCATGCTGGGAGAGGTTGTCCTCCCAATAATTTCAAATCCATTCAGTTCGATCTAAGACGACATTGAAATGATTTTATTTCTTGCATATGAGGAAATATAAATTGTACTGTACATTTGACTTTGTGTTCTGTCCATATTTAGGTAGAGAAGAAGGAGCCAGCCTCTCTGAGTGTGGCCTCCCTGGCCTCGTCAGAGGAAACCCAAGCCCTCAAGTAAGGAGACATAGAGAAAGTTGTTCTCACTGGTGGTAATATTGGTCATTTCTAACTGGTATGTGTGACTGTCCTTCCAGGTCTCTGCTGATGTTCACCATGGAGAACTGTTTCTACGTGCTCATCTCACAGGCCGTCCGCTGTCTGAAGGACCCCACCATCGCCCCCAGAGACAAACAGAGACTCAAACAGGAGCTTGGCTCTGAACTGGTGAGTCATTCTCCTCATTCAGACTAGTTCTTTGTCCTATTTTGCCGTTCCACTCTAGTCTCATCAGCTCAGTGTCTTGTTTCTAATAGCCTGCAATTCATTTTTTATTTTTTAAATGCTCTTTTAATATATTATGTGATGCCTGTCTCCCCTCCAGAGCACCCTCCTCTCCAGCCTGTCCCGTCACTTCCGCCGTGGCGCCCCCTCGTCCCCGGCCAGCAGCCTGCTGCCATCTCCCCAGACCCCAGGCGCCAAGGCCAGCCACGAGGGTCAGGAGCCTTTCATCCAGCTGGTGCAGGCCTTTGTACGCCACATACAGAGGTAGACCCAGGAGGTGTTCCTGTTAAGAAATTATGGGCCTGAAAAACTCTTGGCACACATGGCTATCGTATTCTGCTCACACGGCACCGTAACCATTCTCTTCTGAATTATACTTTTCACGGTGCAACAGTGTCGGTTCATTCTTTTCAGTTGAAGTGATATTTGTCAAGCCAGTCACCTTTAGAATCTGCTGTGCCAGATTCTAACAAATCGGGCTCTGGGTGTTCAGAAAATGCTCCCATACACATTGGTCATATCTCAAATTTGTCATGCTTATAGCCTACCATACCTCAGTGGGAATGTCAAAAGAGGACACAGCTGCTTACAAGGGCTAGCTAAAAAAAAGTCAATTTTGAGATACTGTAGACATTTACCTCTAAGGGAATCAGTAGTAACACATCTTGGTGCTATTGAACATCAGTCTTGTTGACAGTGTCCAGTCTTTCCACCGGCCTAGTTTTATAGGCCATTTGACAATAGACCTTTCTGTATTGAAAAATCAACCCCGTATGTCAAATTGTGAAGCCACATTTAATCAATTTATACATTTGTAATGAGCTGCCTAGTTACTTTCTGCTGTTTTCTATATCATTTTGACTTTTATAACGCTTGGACAGAGGGATGTTTTCTCCTTTTAAAAATGTTATTTGCATCTGCTTGGATTTTCTGACTTCTGATCATTTGTGCATCAAGTACTGCTACATTAAAACAGGTTTGCTAATAAAATACCTTTTAGGTAGAACATGACATTTTGATTGTGTCTTCATGTTTTGAGGACATTACATTGAGATTTGTACATTAAACTCTGAAGCCCAGGACAATATACAAACAAGAACCCACAATTGACAGGTCAAGGGAAAGACTTTTCAAAATACATCCATTGTATAAAAAGGATATTACACAATCTTAAGAAATTAAGGGGGAGGAGACATTAACTTTTGTACCGAACATAGGTCTCAAGATAGTACTGTATTTGCACAGCTCAGGGTAAGGTTACTCAACAAGCAGACAGTATTAGAGCAGGGGCCTGAAGGCAGTGTGTCCCATCTCAATAGTGAGGTGTAAAGTGGCTACTTCTCCCTCTTCCTTAATTTGAACAGATTAGGGGGAAACCAGTATAACACATCAGTGCAGACAAAGGTACCGTAGACTATTATTGGACCGGCAGCTCTAGTAGCTGCAGTGGGATGAGGCGTCACTGTTCATCTCCTCTGGGGATTCAGTGTATCTGCCGGCAGGGCTGAGGACGCTCACTCCCTTGGAGGATCCTGAAGGACCGATGGTCACTGACCATTGACCGGGACCTCCTGTAGAGGCAAGGATACGTCAGTTAACCAACCATACACATACATTGGCAACGTCCTAACAATAGCTGATCAATGTGTCTCTTGATTATGATCCATGCTGATAGCTTTCAAATTGAGGTCTGAAAATCCAGTGAAATACCCCTATAATTCCACTGATCAACATTTCCCCATGTAAATACATTTGTGGTAAATCTTAGACAACAGAACATGCAATATATGAATCCAAAAGACCAACCGAGTCAGCATGGGCCTGTGAGAATGACCAGCATGCAATTGGGCCAGGTCCTTCTTTTCATGCAACACTAAGGCTGCACACCTGATTTTAAGGCAGTTCACGGATATTGCGTTTGCAGCAATGTCGTCTCAAGCATCATTATTACTTTTAATAGTGAAGTACAGTGCAAGCAAACCAGGTCATAAGAGCTATGGAACAAATCAAGTCACGGAACAAACCAAGTCATGCATCAGAACACTCAAACTCTGTCCCCTCACACACTTACCTTCCTCTGGTCCTCCAGACAGGCCTTTCAGCCCAAAGACGGTATAATAATTTGTCTGAGATTTGCCCACATTTTTAGACAGAGTGAGAAGAAAGACCAATAAGAGATGGCACATTAGAGAAAAGGCTAAGGAGTTGGTCTGACTGACAATACTGGTTGGTGTCTGTCTAAACTGATTCTTTGACTCACCTCTAGATTCCCTCTAGCCTTCTTCAGCACTCCATGGGTTAACGACACTGGTTTGAAAGAATAACAAATGTCAATTCAAATGTTTGGATCTGCTTCCACCCCTGCATTGCTTGCTGTTTGGGGTTTCTGTATAGCATTGATATCAACTTATGTAAGAAGGGCTTTATAAATAAATTTGATTGATCTCAATCAAATCCATTAATTATTCTCAGAATAGGATCTGAATAAGTTACTGAACTAACATATAAAACGCTACGCGTTGGTTTCATGAGCTGAAATAATCCTATACATTTTCCATACGCACAAAGCTTGTGCACAAATTTGTTTACATCCCTGTTAGTGAGCATTTCTCCTTTGCTAAAATAATCCATCCACCTGACAGGTGTGGCATATTAAACAGGTGCACCTTGTGCTGGGGACCATTAAAATGTGCAATTGTGTCTCAAGTTGAGGGAGTGTACAATTGGCATGCTGACTGCAGAAATATCCGCCAGAGAACTGAATGTTAATTTATCTACCATAAGTCACCTCCAACATCATTTTAGAGAATTTGGCAGTACGTCCAACCGGCCTCACTACCGCAGACCACATGTAACCACTCCAGCCCAGGACCTGCACATCCGGCTTCTTCACCTGCGGGATAGTCTGAGACCAGCCACCTGGACAGCTGATGAAACTGGGTTTGCAGGGAAGCTCATCTGCGTGCTTGTCGTCTTGGCCTGACTGCAGTTTGACGTCCTAACCAACTTCAGTGGGCAAATGCTCCCCTTTGATGGCCACTGGCACGCAGGAGAAGTGTCATTTTCAATGATGAATCCTGGTTTCAACTACTGGGCAGATGGCATGTATGGGCGAGAGGTTTGCTGATGTCAACGTTGTGAACAGAGTGCCCCATGGTGGCGGTGGGGTTACGGTATGGGCAGGTATAAGCTACAGGCAACACACACAATTGCATTTGAATGCACAGAGATACCGTGATGAGATCCTGAGGCCCATTGTCGTGCCATTCATCCGCCGTCAGCACCTCATGTTTCAGCATGATAATGCACGGCCCTATGTCGCAAGGATCTGTACACAATTCTTGGAAGCTGAAAATGTCCCAGTTCTTCCATGGCCTGCATACTCACCAGACATGTCACCCACTGAGCATGTTTGGGATGCTCTCAATCGACGTGTAAGACAGCATTTTCCAGTTCCAGCAACTTCGCACAGCCATTGAACAGGAGTGGGACAACATTCCACAGGCCACAATCAACAGCCTGATCAACTTTATGCGAAGGAGATGTGTCGCACTGAATGAGGCAAATGGTGGTCACACCAGATACTGACTGGTTTTCTGATCCACGCCCCTACTTTCTTTTCTTTTAAGGTATCTGACCCACAGATGCACATCTGTATTCCCAGTCGTGAATCCATAGATGAGGGCCTTTAATGAATTTATTTCAATTGACTGATTTCCTTATATGAACTGTAACTCAGTAAAATATGAAAGCGTTGCGTTGATTCTCAATCAAATGCATTATCATTCTCTCAAGCATGGGAGGTGAAGTAAGTTCTTACGCTGGTCAATAATGACCCTCTCCATGCCCTCTTTGAGCTGGTTGGTGGTCCGCAGCCGCTTGACCGCACCGCTCAGCATCCGCTCCTGCTGGGACAGACGGCTCTTCAGACTCGTTATCTCATTCTTCAACAGCTCATCCTGGGAGAGGGAAGAGTGGAGGGAGACCATTTACACTGGTCTTATCAGTACCCCCAATTAGTATGGAAAGTGGATTACGTCACAATCAGTCAAACGTAAACACGACTGAGACACCCTGGAGACAGTTAGCAAACGTGTAGCGCCAGCAAACATGCATGCAGTCAGTCTCCTCAACTGATAAGGTGTCTCCGCTAATGTTTACTTTTTAACCTTTGTGACATCTCCACTTTCCACACATATTGACCAATTTATTCCAATTGCGTCATTCTAATTACATGTTTGTGTGTATAGACTTTGTGTGGACAGTATTAATATATTTATAATTTGTGGGAAAAATGTGTGTACTTATCATGTAGAGAGCCTTGTTTGTGTGTGCACTGAAGACTGAGTTGAGAGGGTGTGTGTATAACTGGTGTGTGTGTGAGAGTGTGTGTACCTGCTGGTTGCTGGTTGCGGTCACGATGCCAGAGGGCAGGGATACCCTCCAGACCAGTTTGAGCAGCTGGCCAGCCTCCTCCAGGACCTGCTGCATGGTGTTCACACTGCTGGACAGAGCCTTCAGGTGACCGTGTTCCACCACCTGGACAATAACACAGAACACTGGCTCAATATTCAAAATAAACAGTTGAACACTCATAATGAACACATAGGAAATGTAATTAATTATTACAGCAATTTATTGTATGAATGATTTTCAAATATTACATGCACATTATAAATACTAAAAGGTAGTTGGCTGGACTTCACCTGAGCAGGAAACAGGAAAGTCTGACATGTATTAAACAAGGGAATGTGCTCATAAGAGACTGTTGTATTTACCCTGTTGTCAGTCCCCTGCTGGCTGAGTGTGCAGACACACTCCTGCAGGTGTGTGTCCATGGTGCGGGTGAGCCTCCTTCCCTCGGAGATCTGCTTCCGCAGGGCATTGTGGTCCTCGATAAGACCCAGGATGTGGCGCCCTTGGCGGTTGGCCCACAGGCGGTGGCCGGGCACCAGGCGGGATGGAGGGGGAGCCGAGCCAGAAATACTGTCCCCAGAACTGTTACTACACTGTGACACGGCGTCCATCTCCGACTGGGCTTGACGCTTCAGATCTGGCAGAGAGAACACAAACACACACACACACACACATATATATATGTATATACCGTTAATGACTGACAACTGACACAGACGTACATTGATGTTATACACAGTTACTCACCTCTAACTTATTGACATGTACCTACAGGCCATTGACGTGTACCTACAGGCCAGTAACATACAGTACATTGTGGATTGGGTGTGCTGTGGGTTCTCACCGTGAGAGGAGGAGTGGCGGGGAGGATCACAGCCTTCACAACCAGGAGACCTGCCTGTATCCTCTGGAACACATAACATAGGACAAATGTTTATGCCACGGGACTTTATGGTTGAATATGGATGTGCATGCGTTCAGTGAGAGAGCCAGTACATATATATCCTACCTGACGTGGGTAGTACATGATAGTGTATGGATTTCTACCTCTATACTACATACACTCCATGACCAAAAGTTTGCCCGTCGAACGTCTCATTCCAAAATCATTGGCATTAATAAGGACTTGGTCCCCCCTATGCTGCTATAACAGGGAAGGCTTTCCACTAGATGTTGGAACATTGCTACTGGGACAGTGAGGTCAGGCACTGATGTTGACCGATTAGGCCTGGCTCGCAGTTGTTCCAATTCATCCCAAAGGTGTTTGATGGGGTTGAGGTCAGGGCTGTGTGCAGGCCAGCCAAGTTCTTCCACACCGATCTCGACAAACCATTTCTGTATGGACCTCGCTTTGTGCATGGGGGCATTGTCATGTTGAAACAAGAAAGGGCCTTCCCCAAACTATTGCCACAAAGTTGGAAGCACCGAATCATCTAGAATGTCATTAAGATTTCCCTTCACTGGAACTAAGGGGCCTAGCCCGAACCATTAAAAACAGCCCCAGACCATTATTCCTCCCACCAATCTTTACAGTTGGCACTATGCATTGGTGCAGGTAGCATTCTCCTGGCATACGCCAAAACCAGATTCGTCCGTCGGACTGCCAGATGGTGAAGCGCGATTCATCACTCCAGAGAACGTGTTTCCACTGCTCCAGAGTTCAATGGCGGCGAGCTTTACACCACTCCAGCCAACGCTTGGCATTGAGCATGGTGATCTTAGGCTTGTGTGCAGCTGCTCGGCCATGGAAACCCATTTCATGAAGCTCCCGACTAACAGTTATTGGGCTGACGTTGCTTCCAGAGGCAGTTTGGAACTCGGTAATGAGTATTGCATCCGAGGACATACGATTTTTATGCACTACGCGCTTCAGTACTCGGGGGCCCTGTTCTGTGAGCTTGTGTGGCCTACCACTTTGTGGCTGAGCCGTTGTTGCTCCTAGATGTTTTCACTTCACAATAACATCACTTCCAGTTGACCGGGGCAGCTCTAGCAGGGCAGCAATTTGACGAACTGACTTGTTGAAAAGGTGGAATCCTATGACGGTGCCACATTGAAAGTGACTGAGCTCTTCAGTAAGGCCATTCTACTGCCAATGTTTGTGAATGGAGATTGCATGACTGTGTCCTAGATTTTATACACCTGTCAGCAACGGGTGTTGCTGAAATAGCCGAATTCACTCATTTGAAGGGTGAAGTGTCCACATACTTATATGTTTAGCTCCAAAAGTATTGGGACAGTGACACATGTTTTGGCTCTGTAGTCCAGCACTTTGGATTTGAAATGAAACAATGACTATGAGGTTAAAGTGCAGACTGGCAGAGGGTATTTGTATCCATATCGGGTGAACCGTTTGTGTATGTACAAAAAGTGCTGTCATTTCTAGAGTCCACTAAACATTAGGAACTCTGCTCTTTCCATGACAGACTGACTGCTATGATCCCTTATTTATGGTACTTGTTAAAGAAGGACTTTTAAGCCTTGAGACAATTGAGACATGGATTGTGTATGTGTGCCAATCAGAGGGTGAGTACAGTTGAAGTCGGAAGTTTACATACACTTAGGTTGGAGTCATTAAAACTCGTTTTTCAACCACTCCACAAATGTCTTGTTAACAAACTATAGTTTTGGCAAGTCGGTTAGGACATCTACTGTGTGCATGACACAAGTAATTCTTCCAACAATTGTTTACAGACAGATTAATTCACTTATAATTCACTGTATCACAATTCCAGTGGGTCAGAAGTTTACATACACTAAGTTGACAGTGCCTTTACACAGCTTGGAAAATTCCCAGAAAATTATGTCATCGCTCTAGAAGCTTCTGATAGGGTAATTGACATAATTTGAGTCAATTGGAGGTGTACCTGTGGATGTATTTCAAGGCCTACCTTCAAACTCAGTGCCGCTTTGCTTGACATCATGGGAAAATCAAAAGAAATCAGCCAAGAAAAGAACTGTAGACCTCCACAAGTCTGGTTCATCCTTGGGAGCAATTTCCAAACGCCTGAAGGTACCACGTTCTTCGGTACAAACAAACACCATGGGACCGCGCAGCCGCCATACCACTCAGGAAGGAGACACGTTCTGTCTCCTAGAGATGAACGTACTTTGGTGCAAAAAGTGCAAATCAATCCCAGAAAAACAACAATGGACCTTGTGAAGATGCTGGAGGACACAGGTACAAAAGTATCTATATCCACAGTAAAACGAGTCCTAAATTGACATAACCTAAAAGGCTTCTCAGCAAGGAAGAGGCCACTGCTCCAAAACTGCCATAAAAAAGCCAGACTACGGGTTGCAACTGCACATGGGGACAAAGATCATACTTTTTGGAGAAATGTCCTCTGGTCTGATGAAACAAAAATAAAACTGTTTGGCCATAATGACCATCGTTATGTTTGGAGGAAAAAGGGAGAGGCTTGCAAGCTGAAGAATACCATCTCAACAGTGAAGCACAGGGGTAGCAGCATCATGTTGTGGGGGTGCTTTGCTGCAGGAGGGACTGGTGCACTTCACAAAATAGATGACATCATGAGGGAGGAAAAGGATGTGGATATATTGAAGCAACATCTCAAGACATCAGTCAGGAAGTTAAAGCTTGGTCGCAAATGGGTCTTCCAAATGGACAATGACCCCAAGCATACTTCCAAAGTTGTGGCAAAATGGCTTAAGGACAACAAAGTCAAAGTATTGGAGTGGCCATCACAAAGCCCTGACCTCAATCCTATAGAAGATTTGTGGGCGGAACTGAAAAAGCGTGTGCGTGCAAGGAGGCCTACAAACCTGACTCAGTTACAACAGTTCTGTCAGGAGCAATGGGCCAAAATTCACCCAACTTATTGTGGGAAGCTTGTGGAAGGCTACCCGAAACGTTTGACCCAAGTTAAACAATTTAAAGGCAATGCTATCAAATACTAATTGAGTGTATGTAATCTTCTGACCCACTGGGAATGTGATGAAAGAAATAAAAGCCAAAATAAATCACTCTACTATTATTCTGACATTTCACATTCTTAAAATAAAGTAGTGATCCTAACTGACCTAAAACAGGGAATTTTTACTAGGATTAAATGTCAGGAATTGTGAAAAACTGAGTTTAAATGTATTTGGCTATGGTGTATTTAAACTTCCAACTTCAACTGTAGGTGCCAGGCGCACCGGTTTGTGTCAAGAACTGCAAAGCGGCTGGATTTTCCACGCTCAACAGTTTCCCGTGTGCATCAAGAATGGTCCGACATCCAGCCAACTTGACACAATTGTGGGAATGCCTCCAACTAATTGAGGCTGTTCTGAGGGCAAAAGGGGGTGCAACTCAAGTGTTCCTGATATTTTGTACACTCAGTGTAGTCCCCCCATTTTAGGGGACCAAAAGTATTGGGACAAATTCACTTATGTGTATTAAAAAGTCAGAAGTTTAGTATTTGGTCCCATAGCACACAAGCTTGTGACTCTACAAACTTGTTGGATGCATTTGCTGTTTGTTATGGTTGTGTTTCAGATCATTTTGTGCCCAATAGAAATGAATGGTAAATTATGTATTATGTCATTTTGGAGTCACTTGTATTGTAAATAAGAATATAATATATTTCTAAACACGTCTACATTAATGTGTATGCTACCATGATTACGGATAATCCTGAATGAATTGTGAATAAATGACGAGTGAAACATTTTAGACGCACAAATATCATACTCCCAAGACATGCTAACCTCTCACCATTACAATAACATGGGGGGTATGATATTTATGCATCTAACTTTCTCATTCATAATTATTCACGATTCATTCAGGATTATCCTTAATCATGGTAGCATTCATATTAATGTAGAAGTGTTTAGAAATATATTATATTCTTATTTACAATACAAGTGACTCCAAAATGACATAATACATATTTTACCATTCATTTCTATGACAAAACATTTCTATTGGGCACATCTACAAAAAAGTGCTGTTCTTTCTTAGAGTTCCCTTGATATGGATAAAAATACCCTCAAATTATAGCTGACAGTCTGCACTTTAACCTCAGTCATTGTTTCATTTCAAATCCAAAGTGTTGGAGTACAGAGCCAAAACAACAAAAATATTGTCACTGTCCCAATAGTTTTGGAGCTCACTGTACCTGAAGTAGCCAGTAGATAGTTGATATTGATGGTATCTGGGCGGTTGGGACCTCTGAGCAGCTGTTCCTCCAGTCTCTGCCTCAGGGACGTGTTGGTCTGGATGCTCCTTTCCAGCTGCAGCCTCAGGTGGCGGATCTCTGACAGCAGCTCCCCCAGGTCCACTTGGTTCGACCCAGACCCTGAACCAGGACCAGACTGTTGGGCTGTACCACTGGACTCTAGAGAGGGAATGTCAGAAACAACTAAGCGACAAGTGTGTGTGTGCGCACGCTTGTAGGACACTACCTGTGTGCTTGTAGGACACTACCTGTGTGCTTGTGTGTCCCATTGGCAGTTTTGATCTGTTCGTAGACCTGCAGCTCCACGCGTAGAGACTGGAGGAGGTGTTGACTGTCTGACAGCTGCTGTCTCTGCATCTTCACCTCACACTGCAATCTAGAGGAACACACGTTTAGGACGGGTATACAAGCAAGTTGCACACACACGCACGTACAGACTGACACACAGTATAGGGAATTGGGGATACCTAGTCAGTTGTAAAACTGAAATGTGTCTTCCGCATTTAACCCAACCCCTCTGAATCAGAGCTGCGGGGGGCTGCCATAAATCGACATCCACATCTTCAACGCCCGGGGAACAGTGAGTTAACTGCCTTGCTCAGGGGCAGAAAGATAGATTTTTAACTTGTCAGCTCGGGGATTTGATCCAGCAACCGTTCGGTTACTGGCCCAACGCTCTAACCACTAGGCTACCTGCCACCCCAGTAGCAACCCAATGAAACACCCACATTTACCATCACATCTACACTGCACCAGCGACTGTAACACGTCACATCTACACTGCACCAGCGACTGTAACACGTCACATCTACACTGCCCAGGACTAACACATACATCTACACTGCACCAGCGACTGTAACACGTCACATCTACACTGCACCAGTGACTGTAACACGTCACATCTACACTGCACCAGCGACTGTAACACGTCAGATTCTACCTGCACCAGTGACTAACACATACATGTAACACTGCACACAGCGACTGTAACACGTCACATCTACACTGCACCAGTGACTAACACATCACATCTACACTGCATTAGCGGACACAAGACAGAGACCAGTCACAGTATACACTGAGAAAATCAGCACTTCAATCTTGCCATGCAACTTGAAAGTACACAAATTAACCAATGTCATGACATTGTACGTTCATCATTACCATAACCAACACATTACACATCATCATTACTGAGAACACCATTATACTCTGCAATCTGAGAACACACAAACACACTAATGTGGAATCCCTTACATCTGTGGTTCCCAAACTTTATATTTTCCCATACCCCTTCAAACATTTAACCTCCAGCTACGTACCCCCTCTAGATCATTTTGTGCCCAATAGAAATGATCAGAAATGCACCAGGGTCAGCACACTCTCAAATATTGTTTTTGCCATCATTGTAAGCCTGCCACACACACACTATACGATACATTTATTAAACACAAGAATGAGTGTGAGTCTTTGTTACCACCCGGCTCGTGGGAAGTGACAAAGAGCTCTTATAGGACCAGGGCACAAATAATAATAATAATAATAATCAATAATCTTGCTCTTTATTTAGCCATCTTACATTTAAAACCTTATTTATTCATCAATAATTGTGCTTGAAAGGATGCACATAACTCTGCAATGTTGGGTTGTATTGGAGTCTCAATCAAATAATTTTCCACACACAGTCGGTGCCTGTATTTAGTGTTCATGCTAGTGAGGGCCGAGAATCCACTCTCACATAGGTACGTGGTTGCAAAGGGCATCAGTGTCTTAACAGTGAGATTTGCCAAGGCAGGATACTCTGAGCGCAGCCCTATCCAGAAATCTGGCAGCGGCTTTTGATTAAATTACATTTTCACAGAACCGCTTGTTGCAATTTCGATGAGGCTCTCTTGTTCAGATATCGGTAAGTGGACTGGAGGCAGGGCATGAAAGGGATAACGAATCCAGTTGTTTGTTTCGGAAAGTTCCTGCGAAATTGCACACCCAGCTCACTCAGGTGCTTTGCTATATCACAAGATTGAGTTCATTTGTACACAAAAAAAATCATACATTGATGGAAAGACCTGTGTGTTGTCCTTGTTAATGCAGACAGAAAAAAGCTCCAACTTCTTAAATCATAGCCTCAACTTTGTCCCGCACATTGAATATAGTTGCGGAGAGTCCCTGTAATCCTAGATTCAGATCATTCAGGCGAGAAAATAGGCCAGTCGTGTGAGAAACTTGTCATCATGCAAGCGGTCAGACAAGTGAAAATTATGATCAGTAAAGAAAACTTTAAGCTCGTCTCTCAATTTTTAAAAAACGTGTCAATAATTTGCCCCTTGACAACCAGCGCACTTCTGTATGTTGTAAAAGCGTTACATGGTTGCTGCCCATATCATTGCTTAATGCAGAAAATACACAAGAGTTCAGGGGCCTTGCTTTAAAAAAGTTAACCATTTTCATTGTAGTGTCCAAAACCTCTTTCAAGATGTCAGGCATTCCCTTGGCAGCAAGAGCCTCTCGGTGGATGCTGCAGTGTACCCAAGTGGCGTCGGAAGAAACTGCTTGCACGCCCGTTACCACTCCACGTTGTCTCCCTGTCATGGCTTTTGCGCCATCAGAACAGATACCAACACATCTTGACCACCAAAGTCCATTTGATGTCACAAAGCTGTCCAGTACTTAAAAAAATATCCTCTCATGTTGTCCTGGTTTCCAGAAGAGGATGTCTTCCTTAAATTGATCCCCCATAAATATAACAGACATATACCAGGAGCTGTGCCAGGCCCGCCCCATCTGTTGACTCATCCAGCTGTAACGCATATAATTCACTGGCTTGTATGCAAAGCAGTAATTGTTTCAAAACATCTCCTGTCATGTCACCAATGCGTCGTGAAAGTGTTTGATGAAGGCATTGTCTGTATAGTTTTTTTGGCCTTTTCCCCCAGCATTGTCCCAGCCATATCCACGGCAGCAGGAAGAATTAGGTCCTCCATAACAGTATGGGGCTTGCCTGTCCTACCCACTCGGTATCTCACCATAAGACGCTTCTAGCCCCTTCTTATTAATGGTATCTGTTGCTTTTATACATGTCTTACTACTCGAAAGTCGTCTTTATTCTCGCTCAAAAAACTCCCGTGGCTTACTTTTTTGAAATGGTCATGTTTCGCTTCTAAATGTCTGCGAAAGAGTGAAGGTTTCCCGCGAGAGAGTAACAGTTAATGTGATTGGATGT
Source organism: Salvelinus sp. IW2-2015 (assembly GCF_002910315.2). Lineage (NCBI taxonomy): Eukaryota > Metazoa > Chordata > Actinopteri > Salmoniformes > Salmonidae > Salvelinus > Salvelinus sp. IW2-2015. Next base: position 34,142,982 of record NC_036842.1, read on the forward strand.
TAATTATTTGGCTAGGCTACCTGTATTTGACATTGTGTTGTTATTTAGCTGAACACTAGATGGTTTAATTTTATTTTTGGCAGTGAAACGAGGGTACACAGGTGAGAAAAAACTCACCCAAATGTATAGCCCCGTTGGAAAATACAATTGTACTGTTTGAAAAATGTGAAGAAAAAACACGTACCCCAGTTTGGGAAAACCTGGCTTACATGACCTTGGTGACCCATGACCTTGGTCTCCCAGTGACACAGTTGAGTGAGGATGACACCCAATACCAGGAGTCTACTTCTCCACAGCAGTATCACCTCTCCTCTCCCTTTCCACCTGGGGTTTGTGTGTGTGTTTAGTATGATGTACCCTGTGTGAGTGTGTGTTTATGCACCCTGTGTGTATGTATTTAGGAGTTTGTATTTGTATTTATTATGGATACCCATTAGCTGCTGCCAAAGCAGCAGCTACTCTTCCTGGGGTCCAGCAAAATGAAGGCAGCTTATACAATTTTAAAAACATTACAATACATTCACAGATTTCACAACATACTGTGTGCCCTCAGGCCCCAACTACACCACTACCACATATCTACAGTACTAAATCCATGTGTATGTGTGTATATAGTGCGTATGTTATCGTGTGTGTGTGTATGCATGCGTCTGTGCCTATGTTTGTGTTGCTTCACAGTCCCCGCTGTTCCATCAGGTGTTTTTTTATCTGTTTTTTTAAATCAAATTTTACTACTTGCGTCAGTTACTTGATGTGGAATAGAGTTCCATGTAGTCATGGCTCTACGTAGTACTGTGTGCCTCCCATAGTCTGTTATGGACTTTGGGACTGTGAAAAGACCTCGTGGCATGTCTTGTGGGGTATGCATGGGTGTCCGAGCTGTGTGCCAGGAGTTTAGACAGACAGCTCGATGCATTCAACATGCAATACCTCTCATAAATACAAGTAGTGATGAAGTCAATCTCTCCTCCACTTTGAGCCAAGAGAGATTGACATGCATATTATTAATATTAGCTCTCTGTGTACATCCAATTGCAATTTTCTACAGTCCTTTTTTGTGGCACCTGACCACACGACTGAACAGTAGTCAAGGTACGACAAAACTAGGGCCTGTAGGACTTGCCTTGTTGATAGTGTTGTTAAGAAGGCAGAGCATCGCTTTATTATGGACTGACTTTTCCCCAACTTAGCTACTACTGTATCAATATGTTTTGACCATGACTGTTTACAATGTAGGGTTACTCCTAGCAGTTTAGTCATCTCAACTTGCTCAATTTACACATTATTTATTTATTATAAGTTTTAGTTGAGGTTTAGGGTTTAGTGAGTGTTTTGTTCCAAATACAATGCTTTTAGTTTTAGAAATATTTAGAGCCACCCACTCTGAAACTAACTGCAGCTCTTTTTAAGTGTTTCAGTCATTTCAGTAACTGTAGTAGCTGACGTGTATAGTGTTGAGTCATCCGCATACATAGACACTCTGGCTTTACTCAAAGTCAGTGGCATGTCGTTAGTAAAAATTGAAAAAGCAAAGGGGCCTAAACAGCTACCTTGGGGGATTCCTGATTCTAACTGGATTATATTTGATAGGCTTCCATTAAACAACACCCTCTGTGTTCTGTTAGACCAGTAACTCTTTATCCACATTATAGCAGGGGGTGTAAAGCCATAACACATACGTTTTTCCAGCAGCAGACTATGATCGATAATGTCAAAAGCTGCACTGAAGTCTAACAGCCCCCACAATAATTTTATCATCAATTTCTCTTAGCCAATCATTAGTCATTTGTGAAAGTGTTGTGCTTGTTGAGTGTCCTTCCCTATAAGCGTGCTGAACGTCTGTTGTCAATTTGTTTACTGTGAAATAGCATTGTATCTGGTCCCCCCAAAAAATCCAGAAGTTTACTAAGGGTTGGTAACAGGCTGATTGGTCGGCTATTTGAGCCAGTAAATGTGGCTTACCATTCTTGGGTAGTGGAATGACTTTAGCTTCCCTCCAGGCCTGAGGGCACACACTTTCTAGTAGGCTTAAATTGGAGATGTGACAAATAGAAGTGGCAATATCGTCTGTTATTATCCTCAGTCATTTCCCATCCAGATTGTCAGACCCCGGTGGCTTGTCATTGTTGATAGACAATCATTTTTTCACCTCTTCCACACTGACTTTACGGAATTCAAAAGTACAATTCTTGTCTTTCACAATTTGGTCTGATATACTTGGGTGTGTAGTGTTAGCGTTTGTTGCTGGCATGTTATCCCTAAATTTGCTTATCTTGCCAATGAAAAAAATCATTAAAGTAGTTGGCAATATCAGTGGGCTTTGTGATGAATGAGCCATCTGATTCAATGAACGATGGAGCTGAGTTGGCTTTTCCCACCAAGATTTAATTTAAGGTGCCCGTAGCTTTTTACTATCATTCTTTATATAATTGATCTTTGTTTCATAGTATAGTTTATATTTATTTAGTCACTCTATTTCTTAATTTATATTTATATTGCATTTATTTAATTTTTTTTTTTTAAATCCCAGGCCCCGTCCCCGGAGAAGGCCTTTTGGTAGGCCGTCATTGTAATTAAGAATTTGTTCTTAACGGACTTGCCTGGTTAAATTAAGGTTAAATAAAATTACACCCCACAGACCAGAAAATATTCTTTACATCATCAACATATGAATCACTACAAACTTGCGTGTCCTGTGTGTGTGTTTCTGTATATTACCTGTGGATCTCCTGGCGGCTGTAGTGCAGTGTGTCCTGGAGGTGTGTGTGTTCCAGGATGCTCCTGTCCAGGCGGTCCTGAAGACGTGTGTGTTCCTGTCTCAGGACCTCACACTCCTTTCTGCTCTGCTCCAGCTTGGCCGTCCGTCTGGCCAGCGCCTCACGCAGCTTCTCGTTCTCCTTCTGCTTGTCTGGAGAGATCATAATAATATTTAAATATAATATTAATAGGATAGACAACAAAATGGGCTATTATTCTCCCTCTGCTATATTGGGGACATTTTGTGGCTCAGTTGGTAAGAGCATGAGGCTAGCAATGCCCAGGTTGTGGTATCAATCAATTCAGGAATCACAAACACACTAGTATGTGGGGAAAGCGGCTATTCGTTAGTGGTACCTCTGGAGCCCAGGTTGAGCTGCTCCTTCAGGGCCTGGTTCTGTCCCCAGAGGAACCGCAGCTCGCTGGTCAGCTGGCCCTGCTCCTCCGTACCGTGGATGAAGATGTTGGTGGCTGCTAAGTTCATCATTGAGGAGGAAGTCAAACATAATATGCTCTGTGTGAGTATCCATCTCAGCCAGTCAGTGTGACTCTATGCAAATATGAACATAGAGAGAGAGAGGTAGAGGTGTGTGTACCTGGGTCTCTCTCCACCTCGCCCAGTCTTCTCTCCAGCTGTTCTCTGAGCCGGTCGTTGTTGTAGATGGTCTCCTCCAGACGCTGTCTCAGGGCTCTGATCTCCAACAGGTGTTCTGCTAACAGGTCTGACAAAAATGTCAGTCAAAATATACACACACTTTTCTAACCTTGTGAGGACAAGTGTCACTAACACATACAGATCCAATGAACATACCATTAGAAGCAACTACAGGCTTATAATCCCCATTCAGACGTGATGATCACCCCCCACTCCCGGCTCTGTACCTGGGTTCATGCTGCGTAGCTGGGCAGTGTCCTGCTGTGAGGCTGGGTGTCCCTCTCCCCTCTGGTCCTCCCTGTTCTGTGGTGACCCCCCAGCCTGTCCCTGGCTCTGCCCCAGCCCCTCTCCCTGGGTGTGTAGTGGCGTGGAGATCCCCTGGACCAGGATAGAGCGGTGGAGGTCCAGCTCGCTGCGCAGCGTGGCATTAAGCTCCTCGCTGCTCTTCAGCTGCTCCACCAGGCGCCCATTCTCCCTCTGCAGGCCCTGGAGCTGCCTGGCTCTCCCTTTATGTTCAGAAACGACCCCAGGGCCAGACACACCCCCATCCTTAGCCACGCCCCCAGTCTGCTGGGCTGCAGAGTCTGGAGCCGACGTTGAGCCCCCGTTGGACTCTTTCATTCCTGGATGGATGAAGTATAGGATAAGAGGACATTTGAACAAGTTGTTTACAACATTTTTCTTTGTGCGACGTAGCCTAAACATTTTTTAAACAAAATCCTAGAGAGAAAAAATATAATGTCAGTCCACACAATATCCCTATGTACCCATGCATTCATCTTTGGTAGCATCAAGTGCCATTTTCCACCGTCCTCGAATTATGTCATTTGGTTCCACTTTCTCCTCCTTTACATCCATGGTATCAGAGTTGGCCTCGCTACCTACACTGACTGGCTGAATGACAGCTCTGATGGTTAGCCTCGTTACCTACACTGACTGGCTGAATGACAGCTCTGTTGGTTAGCCTCGCTACCTACACTGACTGGCTGAATGACAGCTCTGATGGTTAGCCTCGCTACCTACACTGACTGGCTGAATGACAGCGCTGAATGTAGGCTCGCTACCTACACATGACTGGCTGAAATGACAGCTTCTGATGGTTAGCCTCGCTACCTACACTGACTGGCTGAATGACAGCTCTGATGGTTAGCCTCGCTACCTACACTGACTGGCTGAATGACAGCTCTGATGGTTAGCCTAGCCTAGCCCCTTCAAACTAATACTATAGAATGCTCCCCGTTAGCTTAGTCTCCATGCACAACAAACTCGTCACCAAATGAGCCTCTGCTAAGTTAGCCTAGCCTATGAACACTTTGCCCAACACTCAGGAGCCCTATGAGTAAAAAACTGCAACTCGCTAGCATCTGCAGTGCCGCAGGAGTTCTTCTTCAGTAGCCCTGCTCTCCTCTCACAACACATCATCTATCTTTGTAATAGCCCTCTTTGTCGACACTCAAAGCAAAACACAATTTGAAGATTAAACCAGATAGGCGGAACTACTAAATAATGCAGTTTTAAGTGGAGAGAGAGGGGAGGGGATGGAGGGGGGAGAAAACAGTAATGGGTGTAACCGGACACCCGTACTGCCCTTGGCTGGCCCTCTTTGTCCTTTCGAGATCCCTGACTGGTCCACAATGGGCCTGAGTGGAAAATAAGTACCATTAGACTGACTGGGATGCAAAGGCAATGTCAACGACACTGACCCGGCTGGGCCGCCAGAGGGGAACAATAACCATATTTAATGGAGAGCTAAAAGTTAATCCGGCACAAGCCCAGAATAGCTTAACTCTGCACTACTCACATACCACACCTGGTTCGTATTCATTAGGCACCGAATGGAAGAAAACAATCTGAAACAGGGAGAAACTAGTTGGACTAAGGGTGCTCATTTTCATTTTCCATTGCAACAAAGTTTTTAAAAGTTTTCCATTGTGTAATGAATGCGACCCTGGCAAAAAACAGAGGAAGAAGGAGAGACTCGGGGACAGTGACCGGACCTGGGTGACATTCAAAGGGTAGCTTCTCTTTAGCATGGACCTTTCTCTGCTTCCCTGCACTCAATAGCAAGTCTGGGGACATCGGTTGAGCTCATTCTGAACAACTGACAACTCTTGACATTGTTCATTTCATACAACCTTGATGACGAACTGAAAACTGTCTGGGTTTTCAGCTACACGTGGCATAATACAACAGCATTAAGTTATTTTGTCTGTTCAGCATGTTATAACTAGTAGCTTGATGATCTCTTACCATGATAGGCCTGGTTGCCATGGAGTTTGCTGCAGGCTGGCAGGGTGGGGCTGTTGTGGTAGGAGGCTGTGGCCTGGTTAGAGACCCTGTCCGACAGGTCCGAGTCTGAGCTGTGGTGGCTGCTAGGAGTTTGGCCTCGCAGCTGAATCTGTAGACTCTGGACCAGACGGGTCTTCTCCTGTAACTCTTTAGACAGCCTGGGAGAGGAAATAAGAGAGAGAGCCAGAGCGGGGAGAGAGAGAAAGGGAGAGTTAGAGCAGGTTATAAGGCCACGGGGGGAGGCCGCTTCCACACAGTCTGAAGTAGTCTGAAACAAAGTCCAAAATAGTGAAAAAACACTTAAGAATCACTGTCGGAAAGAGGGGGGTGAGTGCCTCAGAGAGAAGTGTTTCTTTCACATGACTGTAGATGTCTGTCGAGAGAACAGCTACAAGAACAGCAAACTCAGAAAAACACACACAGAGGACCCACAACACAACATACCAAGAGCGAAACGCCTACTATCTAGAAAGGGTCTATTTTGACAGGTCTCGAAACATTCCAAAAGAAATGACCAGCTGAAGGAAGACATGTCGAAAGAGTCATAAGTCAAGAAGAGTTCACAGCAAACTCATGCTTCCAACCTCGCAGAATCCCTCTTGGTGACCGGCCACTCACAAATCTAGCTGCTCCCTGGCACACTCGGCCAAACTCTGGTTCTGTTGGACCTGGCAGTAGACCTGCTGCTGCAGCAGCTCCCTCTCGCCCTCTAGCTGCAGCCGCAAGTCCTCTATCCCCCGCTGCAGCAGCTCCCTCTTGCTGCAGCCGCAAGTACTCTATCCCCCGCTGCAGCAGCTCCCTCTTGCTGGCAGCCGCAAGTACTCTTACATCCCGCTGCAGCAGCTCCCTCTTGCTGCAGCCGCAAGTACTCTATCCCCCGCTGCAGCAGCTCCTCTGCTGCAGCCGCAAGTCACTCTATCCCCCGCTGCAGCAGCTCCCTCTTGCTGCAGCCGCAAGTACTCTATCCCCCGCTGCAGCAGCTCCCTCTTGCTGCACCCGCAAGTACTCTACTCCCGCTCGCTGCAGCCCCTCTTCGCGTGCAGCCGCAAGTACTCCTATCCCCGTGCAGCACTCCTCTTTGCTGCAGCGCAAGTACTCTATCCCCCCCCTGCGTCAGCGCTCCTCTTGCTGCGCCGCAAGCTTCTATCCCCTGGCTTGCAGCAGCTCCCTCTTGCCTGCCAGCCGAAAGTACTCTATCCCCTGCTGCAGCAGCTCCCTCTTGCTGCAGCCGCAAGTACTCTATCCCCTGCTGCAGCAGCTCCCTCTTGCCCTCTAGCCGCAAGTACTCTCGCAGCTGGTAGCGGCCGGCTGTCTTGCTGCTGTAGCTCCGTCACTTTCATCTAGTGGAGCGAGGCAGTACTGCAACCCTATGGAGCACGGTGTGGCTGTCCAGTAATAGAGTATAGAGACAATATTCTCTAAATGTTGACATTAAGTGACACAACCACACAGTGTTGAGTAAGACAGCTGTAAGCCTATGGATGTCCGTGAAATTGAGGATTTAAGCAGCTGAGGTAGAAGAAACATTGGATTTGGGGAGTAGCCTAGTGGTTATTGCGTGGACTAGTTAACTGTAAGGTTGCAAGTTTGAACCTCTGAGCTGACAAGGTAAAAATCTGTCGTTCTGCCCTGAACAAGGCAGTTAACCCACTGTTCCTAGGCCATTATTGAAAATAATAATGAATTTTATAACTGACTTGCCTAGTTAAATAAAGGTAACATTTAAAATTAACAGATCAGTGACTGTCTAAGCAGGTCAATAGAACTTGGGTTGGTGAGAAACGTACATCTCAATAAAAGGTCCATTAGTAGAGGAGTGTTTTGTGTGGTACAGGAGGAAGAGAGGCAACTCCTTATGGTCTCTTTCAGTCTATCACACCTCACTCTCTTCTGTCTATTTCAGCCCCCTCTTTTCTCTCCTAACCTTCTTCAGGTAGCCTATGTGGCTGTGTCCTTATGGTGATCACACATGATATCTAAATTATACACACACCTTTGCGCCAGCTCCAGTGCTGCCCCGTCCTCGTTATCCAGTTGAGCGTCTCCTAGAGACAGGGAGAGAGGGATGGTGAAAGGCTTGTCTCTTTCAGTCTATCACACCTATTTTAAAGAAGCAATCTGTCTATTTCAGCCGCCTCTTTTCTCTCCTAACCTCTTCAGGTAGACTATGTGCTGTGTCCTTATGGTGATCACACCCCCCAATGATATCTAAATGATAGTTTTAGCTAAATAGTGTTTATTTGCAAACAATGGGAGTAAAACAAGCTCATATTTTTGGTTCTGATGGGGTACGACAGTTAAACTAAGCTCATGACTCTAGCGTTCTATAATGACACAATCAGTTTGTTTCTTACATCAGCAAACAGCTAGTTTGTCTTTTCTTAACAAGTTGCTCTGAATCTTGTGAGACGCTAATTGTTAGCCGCTAATGCTAACAGTTAGCGAATAAATGTACTGAGTAAGAGCAAACGTAGCTAGCTAATACAGCCTGATAATACCAGTGATGGTGTAGACCTAAATCAGCATGTTGTTTGTGCAACAGTATCTTCTAAATCAAAGAGGAATATGCAAAGCAAGAATATGTTAGCTACATGAAGTAGCTAAGAGAGAACATGCACTGTAGCCAAAGCTTATAGGGTCCCCTAGGAAACACTTATCAACACTTTAGTTCCTACCATGTCACAATTGCTCCTCCCTGGCATTTTACTTCGTTGTCATTAATATAAGGAATTTGAAATTATTTATACTTTTGATACTTAAGTACATTTTATCATTTACATTTAATACTTAAGCATATTTAAAACCAAATACTTTGTCTTTTACCCAAGTAGTATTTTACTGGGTGACTTCCACTTTTACTTGAGTCATTTTCTATTAACGTATCTTTACTTTTACTCAAGTACCGTAAAATAACGTCATAACGTCATTTTTTAAATATTTTTTATTATTATAAATACCGTGATATAATATTTTGGCCATATCGCCCAGCCCTAACCTGTATTCTCGTGCTTGCCAAGTGGTGAGAGGCCTGTATTCTCGTGCTTGCCAAGTGGTGAGAGGCCTGTATTCTTGTGCTTGCCAAGTGGTGAGAGGCCTGTATTCTTGTGCTTGCCAAGTGGTGAGAGGCCTGTATTCTTGTGCTTGCCAAGTGGTGGGAGGCCTGTATTCTTGTGCTTGCCAAGTGGTGAGAGGCCTGTATTCTCGTGCTTGCCAAGTGGTGAGAGGCCTGTATCTCGTGCTTGCCAAGTGGTGAGAGGCCTTTATTCTCGTGCTTGCCAAGTGGTGAGAGGCCTTTATTCTCGTGCTTGCCAAGTGGTGAGAGGCCTGCGTGTGGGGTATCTGGTATTGGATGATGATGTGTGGTTTGGCTAGAACGTGTATTACACTACAAAAGTAGTGCAACTTTGATCTTTCATTTTAGGAAAATGAAACCCTCACAGATGTTCGCAATCCCAACATCGCATCTCTGCATTGGTGAGTAGGTTATGAAAGTATATACAATTTCAGAATGGGTTGGTGAATGGAGCATCTCAGAACAGTCTCAATAGACTCCATTCTGTAGAGGCCATTGGCTCTTTAAGAGTCCTTAGTACATGTTTGTATAGCTGCTTTTAAAATCCTATTACTATTATCAATGTCAACTATGACTATCATCAATGTCTACATAGAATGTTTGTTGTGCTTACCTTTCTCCAGCCGGCCCTCCAGCCTCTCCAGGACGCCCAGGCTCTTGTCCAGCTGCTCTCGGAACACCTCTCCCACGTAGTAGTCTACGTCGCTGGCCTGGAGCAGCTCCTCGAAGGCCAGCGACAGCTCCTCCAGCTGCATCCGATGCAGTGCCCCCAGGCCCCGGCTCTCCTGGATCTGACAACGCAGCTGGGACAGTTCCCTCGCCTGCGACTGTACCAGGGAGTCGATCCTATAGGGAACAGATGAGATCATTTAAAAAAAAATACTTTTTAACCAAACAGAGACGTTTAGTGGTGATGACAATAACTAGATTACTAGACAGATTTATCAGACATTTCTAAACAAATACGCTGTAGAGAGCTGACCTCACAAATTAGACCCCAGGGCTCTCTGGTTAAATGAAGGTGAAATAAAAGATACAACTGTAAACAAACATTCATTTGAGTCCATAATAATACAATGAAATAGTAACTGAACAGCCATTCAGAGTTCAACTTTTTACCATGTCAAAAATACATCTTTAGGACTTTATAATGAAGAAAGTTAAGAAACAACTACTTAGCAACCTGGCAGGTGAGGCTGATCGACTCCGCTGCTGGGCCTGCAACAGCTGCTCGCTCATACTCCTGTTCACGCTCCTTTCCCTCTCCAGCTCCATGCTCATACTCTTCATCTTCTCTTTCGTCACCTCCCCCTCTCCCTCCAGGCTCCTCTCCTCCTTCCCACCCTCCTCCCCCCTCTCGGAGCCCGTGTGACCTCCCGTGGCAGTGTGGGAGTCAGATGTGGCGGTCAACAGTTCGCTGGACAGGGAGGCGCGGCGGCGTAGCATGGTCTGCAGGTGGAGAATGACCTGGTGTTGGCTCTCTAGCTGGGTCTTCAGCTCCCTCACCTGGGCCTTGAGCTGGGCTGGGTCTTCACACAGACCATAGGAGTCAAACGTCTGGAGGCTCTTCAGACTCACCTAGTGAGAGATGGGGGATGGGGATGAGAAAGAGAGATAGAACAAGAAAGCACAAAAGTGAGAGAGGATAAAGAGAAAGAAAGAGCATAAAGGTGAGGGTTTAAGAGAGACAATACAATCAAACCAAAACACAGGACGAGGACCATGTCCAATAAAAATGTGAAAAGCAGTAACTAGGGCGGCAGTAACTAGGGCGGCAGTACCTTGGGGGAGCTGAGAGTGGGGGAGCTGGGGTAGGAGGCACTGGAGGCCGTGTCAAGGTTCTCTGTGGAGGAGAACGAGGGCTCCTCCTGGTTCTGCTTCAGCAGGCAGGGCAGGCTGCTGTTATCACTGCCAGGGACAAGCTGCATATCTGGAGGGATCATCGTCAACCACACACAAAAGGATCAAACAGGGGTCTACAGTATATACCTAAAATAAGCAAGTCTGACGAAGATGGTACAATGTGAAAGGAGAGAGGATCGGTTTTGTGCTGATGTTTTACAGTTGACCGTGGTCAAATAAGGAGGAGTTAGTGTCCCATAGAGCAAGCCATTCCAGAGTACAACAACCAGAGTGCACACATGCAGGAGAGACACAGGCAGCGAGAGACAGACAGGCAGAGACACAGGTGTGCTGTACAAGTCAGTGCCCTGGTTAAACCACATAGGAGAAGGTGTGACTATCAGACCCATACAACACAGTGGGGTTATCACCACAATGTTCCAGCCCAGTGTTCATTCCCCATGCAGTCTTTAGGGCTGAGTCTCAATAGTCTAAAGTCGCTTCCTCTCCTTTTCTCCTTACCTCTATCTGCACTGACCTGAAAACACAGGCTAGAGGAAAACAAAATGTCGGATGCCCGTGAGCTGCTTTCACCTGTCCAGTCCTTTTTATGTCAGAGCAGATGAAGGAGAGGAAAGGAAGCCACTTTAGACTATCGAGACGCACCCGGTCGATGTGTGACTATCAGACCAGAAAAGCACAGTGGTGTTATTATCAAACAGTCTTACAGCCCAGTGTTTTCATTCCTCATGCAGCAGACGCCACTCCACCACTGTGATTATTAGTGTCCACTCGACAGACAGACAGACATGCTCCGTCTAGACGTGGTCGTCTACCTGTGCTACTGCTCTCCTCCCTATCCACCTCGGCCTCACTCTTGCCACTGGTTTCGTAACCCAGGTCTTGCAGGTCCACCTGCACGCCCTTGTCTTCCTGCTCCAGAGGGGGCGCTAGAGGCAACACGCAGGCAGGCGGGGGTTAACAAGAGAAGGTTCAGGTTCTCTCTCTTTCGGCTTGATCAGATGCCGAGGACGTGATGTCATCATTGCATTTGGATTGTGCAGTCAAACGTTGATATTTGATGTAACAATTGAATCACACAGGCAGTAGTTTAATTCTACACAGAGCCAGTCACTGTCATTCGTTGTCATGCTATGCGAAGCTCCCTTTAGTGCATCAAAAACAGTAACCAAAAGGCTTGGCTGTCATGCTCGACACACCAGTACATGCACTTCTTGCAATAGAGGTCTATGCACATTTATAAAAACACAGCTCAGCAAAGTGCAGGTTGCACACATTCCTCTAAGAACGTATGTCAAGACAAACATTTTCAAACAAAAAGCTGATTCCAAATTCCTGACGTTGTGTTGTTGTTCTGTCTAGATCTGTGCTTTAAATGTATCTTGAAAAACAAAGTAGCCAACAGATCCGGCTCGAAGGGCCATATAAGAAATAGTAGGAAGGAATGTCATTTTTAAATGTATGTATGAATCTTATCAACAATTTCACCTCAATTACTGTTCCCTTACCTCTCTGTGTTGCTACATGACTGGTCTTCTTGGAGGAGTTCTGCAAAGCTATGATGGACTGAGCCGTGGCCAGCTTCTCCTCCAGGCTCTTACAGGCCCTCTTCCTCTCCTTCAAAGCCTTCTGAAGGCTCTCCAGCTGGGCCTGGACATCTCGTGGTGGTACCCAAGCTCCAGGCTCCATCGTCTGGGCTTCCCTCTCCCTGCGTCCCCTCTCATCCTGCAGGTCGTAGAAGGCCTTCTGGAGGAGGCAGATGTTATGGTGGAGCTCTAGGGGAGAGGGGGTTTCAGCCCCAGGAGTGGTGTGTCGTGTGGGGGTCCTACTGGTCTGTTGGTGGGTGGGTTCGGTGGAGCCCAGGTCGTCCAGCGCTTCTCTCTCCTGTAGAGCTCTCTGTAGTCTGTCTAGCTGCTGTTGTAAGTCAGAGCTGCTTTGAGCTGCTCTGGTCGTGGTAGAGGTGCTAGGGCTCGTGTTGGTACAGTGAGCTGTGAGTGAGCCTATGGCCGACTCGGCTGCTCTGAGACACTCGGAGAGATGCTTGGCAACCTGCTCATATCCTAGGCTGCTCTTCTCATCGGACGCAAACTTGCTTCTTCCATGATGTTTTCCCCAACCTCTCTGTCCCTTTGTTTCATTCCCTCTCGGAAACTCATTCAGGTCTTCTTCTGGCTGCCTACCGTAATTGCCCTCCAGGCCTGCGGGGGCAGTGTTGGCAGTGCCCTGCTGTGCTGCGACAGCCTCCTCAGCTGACCTCAGCCTCTCCTGCAGCTCGACGTTCAGCCGGCTCTGCTCCCACAGCGTCTCCTGCAGGGAGTCCACTTGCTGCTGCAGCTCCGCGTCGAGGCCCCCCGAAGGCCCTGGAACCGAGGTTTTCAGGACCAGAGGGTCAAGAGAAGCACTGACCTGCCGTAAGGTCGCCTCCAGCCTCGTGCACAGCTCCTGGGGGTCCAAATGACCGTCCAGGGCGTTGGCGGATGACGAGGTGCCGGGGAGCGAGGCAATGGCCGCTTCGACCATGTTGAGACACTCCACCAGCTGGGTGTTGAGTCTCTCTTTCTCCTCAAGGGCTTTCTGGAGCTCAATGCACTGTCTCTGGAGTATGTACTCTGAACCAGGGGACCCAGCACCTAGTACTCCACCCTGGCTGTTTCTGTCCAGGTTGCAGGCTGTAAGATAAGTGATGGTGGACTCGGCGGCCTGCAGGGCTTCCATATAATGACGGTTGAGCCGGTCTTTCTCCCGGAGCTGGGCCTGAAGTTCGTCCCACTCGGCCATCTGCTCCTCCAGACGGTCTATCAGCTGCTCCTTGTCCTGGCACTCCTGGTGGAGGAGCTCCAACTGGGATAGGAGTTCGGCGTCGGTGGGAGCCTGAGCTCGGAGGAACTCCGTCTCCAGGCCCTGTCTGGTGGTCCCCCTAGTGGTGCTGCTATGGTTAGAGCCTGGGCTGCAGTGCTGGGCGGCTCTAGGAGAGCTGTGGGAGTCGGAGTCTGAGGTTTGCTGGTCATGGTGGTGGTCCAGGCCTAGTTGATGTAGTATGTCTCCTCTCAGATGTTCAGAGAACTCGTCTGACGCCTGGTTTACCGACTCCCTGCTGCCAGCAGTGTCTGGTTTGTTGTGTCGCACAGGGACGGGCAGGCGAGATTTGACACCAGCCTGCAATACAGAAACAAACAGCAGAGCAGGAATATTAAAATGTGTGCAAGTCTCCTCTTCACTTCATGTTTCTTTCTCATTTCAATGACAGTACTTACCCCATGTCTTGCGATGCGATATGAATGTCTCTTGGCAGGCTGTGTGTGGCTGTTCCCCTGTGTGGCATGACCATCTCCCTGTGCTTTCCCTCTCGCTTCTCCTTCAAGCAGTTTCTCTCTACCATGAGCTCCTCCCTCCTGCTCCAAACGCAGCCTCTCCATCTCCCGGGTCATCGTCACCATCATGTCCGGCTGACTATTCGACCGGGTCTCTACGTCCACCACCGCTTCAGTCCTCTCCAGCTGCTCCTTCAGCAACTGGATAATCTTGCGGTGACCTTTGGCCTCTGACCTCAGCCTCTCCAATGTCTTGCGGAGGTCGCCCTGTGCGTCGCCGATGTCGCCCAAGGTGTCGGCGCTCTCCTTGGACTCTGTGGATTTCTCCTCCTTTAATTGACCCCTCAGGTCCACATTCTCTGACCGCAACCTCTGTAGCTCCTCCCTAAACACACAGAATTATTAGTGGAAAAGCACAATCGCTTTCCTCCTCCTTATGAAAATGTACCCACCCCCCTTAAAACACAGTAATTAGATAGAAGATGAAGGTGACTCACCTGAGGTGGTTGACTGATAAGGCCCCACAGTCGGACAGAAGAGAACAAAGCTGCTCCCAGTCTCTGTCCCTCTCCATCTCTCCCTGCTGGCTGCTCTGTGACTGGCTCTCACTGGTGGCTTTGGAAGACCAGGGAGGCCATATCCCTCTCTGGATCTGGGCCAGGGTACTGCTCACAGTCACATCAGCAGATTGGTGGCCGTCATTCAGCTTTCCATCTACCACCTGAAAGGGGAATTTTTCAGAGTGTATGAGAAGTACTATACGTGGTATGGTGCATAATGCTCAATGTATACTTTCTCACGTCAAAATTCCAAGGAACTCCTCAGATTAGGAAAAACATACCCACAACACATATTTAATGTTCTCTAATTGCTATGGTTCTTTAAGATGCATAAAACAACTAAACATTTATTTTCCTTATCACCCATCTTTAAATCAGCCCTGCTTACCTGTCCAAGGCCGCTGTCCGTCTGGCTCCCTTTGTCCTGGCCAGAGTCACTGTGGACTCTGTCACTGTGCCGTGACTTTTTCTCCTGTCTCCGCTCTAGATGCTGCTATAGTAATGGGATGGGAGGCGTATGTGACACATGGCTTTGTAACGGAAAAAAAATGCAATGAGGGAACAGAATTCATAAGACAATACGGCACCACAGCAAAGGCAGAATGGCGTGACAGCGAAGTGTCTAATGTGGCATGGGGTAAGAAAAGACTGTTTCATGGGACACATAAGAAAGAACAGGGACGAAGTTAGGAGGGGTGGAAAGAGATGGTAAATGCTGTATACTACAGAGACATAATGCATTAGTTAAGAGGTAAAACAGATATAGGACACAGTACTGCAGATGTAAAAGTGTTTGGTAAGGAGACAGAACAAACTAACATACATCAGTGAGGGTTCAGGGTCAAAGGTTAGATCAGTAAGAGGTTAGGGGAGAGGATTAGAATGAAGCTGTGCCCAGGGCTCTAAATTAAAATGTGCCACATGAAATGTAGGAGCACCAGAATAGTTTTATTGATTGAGATACAGCCTGTATTGGGCCTGGATGCATTCTAGCTACTTTTAAAGCACATATTACCCTAGAAACGAATATGTAACGCTGTAAATATGTTTATTATAAAAGCTCAAATGTTGATACAAATACCGGTCATTGAATTTACAGTAATTTGTAGAATATTAGATTTCTACAAAGCACTATTTTCCTATTGAGATGCATTACTTTGAACATTTTAAACAGTCTCTTTAAAAACGTCAGGTTTGTGATGAAGACATGCAAGAGATCTGTAGTTCATTCATTGTTGTGATCATTGATCTCCTGAAGAAGATATCCCGTTCCTTTCCTTCTGTGCCACCAGATGTTTGGATATACTGCTGAAGTTACCTGGTTGTTAGCTAGCTAGTCAAAGGTCTAACATGCTTGAACAAAGTGTAAACAAATGGTAGCGAGGCTCGACGCGCAAGTAGTTTTTGAACGGCCCACGACATGGTTTTTGAATGTAAAATGAGATCCCAGCGACCCGCTGAAATGTGGGTCAGACATTTTGACCTGGTTGGGCTAGAAGCCAGACATTTTCGCTGTAGTAATGGTACAACCATGACGCTAATGAATCTGCACTCGTGTGTATCTCTTAGGCACTTGGAAACAACTGTACAGCGAAGCCTCATTACAACAATTATAATCTGGGAGATTTTTTTCATAGTCGCACAGTGCTCCCAAAATAAAACTCATGGTCTCACAGCAAAATATTTATTTGTATATCGCACTTTAAAGCCCTGCCCTGAGAATCAGGAAGCACTACTTCTATTCTGGAACGTTCAATTGAATGGAAACGGTGCTGTACTGAACAACCAGTTTAAAAAATGGGTAGGGTTTGGGGAACGCTGTCAGTATGGCTAATGCCCTTTAAATAGGTCACTCATTTCTTCAAGCCACACCTCGCCACACCCAGCAAATAGGAGCAAACGTACCGGTCTGTTCAATAACGTTTGTGAAATATGTTGTTCAGTATAAACCGTTCCGCAACGTAGCAAACATTCAAGCAAACTGAACACACCTCCGAATCCCAAATCGACCACGAGCACTAAGCACAAGAGCCTACATATAGATCTACACGGATCTGTCAGCTAGAAACAATAACTTAACCTTCCTCTCTGATAGAATTTCCACCATATTAAATGCACTTTTCCAATCATTTATGATCTACAGAAGTGCCAGGGTGAATGCCAAATGGGTCGATTTGAAATTGGACATACCTCTTTCCCAGAGCTGCTTTGTGATAGGTTGTGGTCTGAGCCCTCGGTCAATGAGAGCGTCCTCTGCAGGTCCTCATTCAAAGCCTGCAGTCTACTGACATAGTCCTGCAGTTCCATCACCTACAGGAGATACAATGACGTTAGCAACTCATCAGTAGTGATGTACACCTTGCATTAACCACTAGCATTGGATACTTAGAAACAATAAAAACTGTGTTTTCCTCCAGTTTAGCTCTTCGGCTCGATGCCAGAATAAAACAACATTATTTACAGGAAAGAGGTATGATAATGTATAAATAAATTAACATTAAGTATGATCATGTATGAATCAAATATGACATATGAAGTATGCTAATGCAGTGAAGTAAAAGCTGACCTTCTGTCGGAGCTCCTCTACAGACAGATGGTCCAGGCCCTCCCCCTCTCCTACACAGATACTCATGTAGGACGTCTGGTCGGCCATGAAACTACCCAGGGTGTCAGCTGGAACAGAGGAGTTACTTACTACCAATATACAGACTGCACTTTAACTTCAGGTATGCGCCACTTTATATTTAAAGAAACACTCCTTTAAGTCTGTGACTGACTAACACCAAGGAACCCAGGGTTGTGCACTCTAAAGAGACCCTGCAGTTCAAGCGTCTCCTCGAGTTTCCCATCCCGGCTCTACTGTCCTTGTCAATGTGCTGAGACATCGTCAGGGTTTGTGATGATGCGATAGTACAGTATCCTGGTTCTCACCAGTGTCGTTGGTGGCACCCACCCCTCCCCCGCGGTTCTTGATGACTCCGAGGCGGGCCTGCAGGGAGGCATTCCAGCGCTGGGCGTCCTCCAGCTGATGCCTGACACTCTGCAGCTCCCTGGGGTCAACGTGGCCCTGGCCCTCGCGCCCTGCAGAGACATGATTGGGTTAGAGAGAGACGGAGGACCAGGGTGTTCTTTAGGCACTAACGTAGCAGGCGCAAAAGAAAACGCCTGAGCGGAGTTCCCACATCCGGTTTTAGGTGGAAAAGGAAGCTAGGTTGAATTAGCTGTATTCATGTAATCCGGATACATCTGGTAGTTGGCAACTCTGCTAAGGAAGAATAAGGACTAAAACAGGCAGGGACTGCCTGGACTTTACATCTTTAAAAGTTTTTCTATGGTGTGTGCTGATGAATACACCGCATATGTTTTTACAATGTGTCCCATCTTAAAGCAATGTGAATGTTCTTGGTCCACTAAAAGTCATATTTCTAACCATAACCTAGTCTTTATTTAACTGCAAAGAGTGACTGGCTGCAACCCACCAACCCATGATTCCTAGTTCGAGAGACCAAGACAGATGAATAAAACCCTATCTACTGAATCTACTCTTAGAAAGGTGGGGTGAAACACTTGAAAAACTAAGAAATATGTTCACTGTTTGCTACTCCAAAATGTGATCTTTAGTAAAGCTTCTGTTCTTCTATGTTGGGTCACCATACTTCATTTAAGATCACCTCTGGGAGCAACACACATTAGCTTCTGCCCTTTCCAGTTCCTATGTTACGTTTGGAAGTGTATATTTAGTTTGTGTTTATCAAGATCACATAATCGAGCATGAATAGAAAGCTTATGCACAGGTGAACTATGCATAGAACAGAAATATCAACAGCCTGGGGTTTGGGTCACTGCATGTAGAGTTACATAAGGAAAGAGTCAGTGGAATAACGCTTCAAGCGCACCCATGTTGTTTACATTCTATTATACACACAGGATCATAAAGAATCATTCTACATGCTGTACTGAATTCAACCACCTAGATTGGAATACTCAGTGTATATCTAACATTAGGAAAACCTTCCTAATATTGAGTTGCACCCATCCCTCAGAACAGCCTCAATTCGTCGGAGCATAGACTCTACAAGATGTCGGAGCGTTCCACAGGGATGCTGGCCTATGTTGACTCTAATGCTTCCTTCCCACAGTTGTGTCAAGTTGGCTGGATGTCCTTTTAGTGGTGGACCATTCTTGATACACACGGGAAACTGTTGAGCTTGAAAAGCACAGCAGCGTTGCAGTTCTTGACACAAACCGGTGCGCATGGCACCTACTACCATACCCTGTTCAAAGGCACTTATATTTTTGTCTTGCCCATTCACCCTCTGAATGGCACACACACAATCCATGTCTCAATTGTCTAAAGCCTTGAACACCCTTCTTTTAACCTGTCTCCTCCCCTTCATCTACACTGACTTAAAGTGGATTTAACAAGTGACATCAATAAAAGGATCATCCAAGTGAAAAACCTGGATTTACCTGTTCAGTCTCATGGACAGAGCAGGTGTTCTTAATGTTTTGTACATTCAGTGTACGTACAAGTCACTCTTACAATGTATCCAATTTCAGTTTGTGTAGTTGTTGCTTTAGCTTTCTGTAACTTTGTAGCAAGTACGGTCTGCATGTGTAGGTGCATATCATGTCATGATTGCAAGGTGTCCCAATATCTTTTACATTCTAGAATGCCCTTCTAGCCGATAAGAAATTATTATTCAACAATGCTGTGGTATAAAATATAAATAATGGCCAAAATAAAATGTATCGTATACTGAACAAAAATATAAACGCCATAGGTAAAGTGTTGGTCCCATGTTTCATGAGCTGAAATAAAAGATCCCAGAAATGTTCCAAATACACAAAAAGCTTATTTCTCTCAAATTGAGCACAAATTTGTTTACGTCGCTGTCAGTGAGCATTTCTCCTTTGCCAAGATAATCCCTCCATCTGACAGGTGTGGCATATCAAGAAGCTGATTAAACAGCATGACCATTTCACAGGTGCACCTTGTGCTGGGGACAATAAAAGGCACAGATGTCTCAAGTTGAGGGAGCGTGCAATTGGCATGCTGACTACAGGAATGTCCACCAGAGCTGTTGCCTAATAAGTGAATGTTCATTTCTCTACCACAAGCCACGTGTTTTAGAGAATTTGGCAGTACGTCCAACCGGCCTCACAACCGCAGACCAAGTGTAGAGTGTCGTGTGGGCAGTTTGATGATTTCAACGATGTGAACAGAGTGCCCCATGGTGGCGGTGGGGTTACGGTATGGGCAGGCATAAGCTACGGACAATGAAAACAAATGTATTTTATCGATGGCAATTCGAATGCACCATGACAAGATCCTGAGGCCCATTTTTTGTGACCAACAGATGCATATCTGTATCCCAGTCATGGGAAATCCATAGATTAGGGCCTAATTTATTTATTTCAATTGACTGATTTCCTCATATGAACTGTAACCCCGTCAAAATCAATGAAATTGTTGTTTTTTCCCCCAGTATTTTATATTTAACCTTTATTTAACTAGGCAAGTCAGTTAAGAACAAATTCTTATTTACAATACCGCCTAGGAACAGTGGGTTAACTGCCTTGTTCATGGGCAGAAGTACAGATTTTTACCTTGTCAGCTCGGGGATTCGATCTAGCAGCCTTTAGGTTACTGAGCCAACGCTCTAACCACTAGGCTACCTGCCACCCCGTATAAATATAAAGCCACTATAAAGAGCAATTCCCTCTACTGAGCAGCATTCAATACGAGCCCAAGGCATCTTACCTATATTATATAGCTGGCTCTCTTTATAGGGGAGGAATGGTATGAACTGGAAGGCAGATGGGCGCATGCACACACAGGCTGCACCATAGATGAATAAATCATCAGGTTCAGACTGTCACACTGCCACACCTATACAGAGCTCTCTCACTGGCACCTGGCCTCATCAATCAAGGTTCTATGATGGTATGTGTCCTAACACTGCATCCACTGAAGCCTTGCACTACTAAACAGTGACATCCCATCACTCCTTGTCGTTGAATTCAGTTCAGCATGTAGGATGATTTTATCGACCTGTGTTTGTTTTGTAAACAACTTGTAGGTAATATGCTTGAAACGAATGCACGCTTCACAAGCAAGTGCACACTTTGGAAGAAGGGTAGAGAACAGGGAAGCAACCACAGAGAGGTATGCTCTGTAACTGCCCCAACCCTATAGGCTGTAATTGAATCAGCTTACAGATGGCTTAATAAGAGTGTGTGTGTGTACTAACTGCTATGTTTCTAATAAAGCAGACATTGGATAAGTGACAATGATTTCATGTGATATGCGAGTGAAGTGATGCAACGAGACAGACATGGCTTTTTAATGGATAAACAAAAACAAGAGTAGAAGATAAGCAAATGAGTAAAGGTAAGCTGTAAGTGAGGAAGACAGACAGAGACACATGCATTATGTTTTATTGTGCAGAGTAGCTCATAACCAGGACAAAGGAAATTACTTTCCAGGTGAGAGGATGAGTTTATAGGAGGTGCCAGTGGGGACATTAATAGAGTAGAGAAAAAACGTAGGCTATTGCGGTCGTGTTTTAGACATGCAGATGGGGAGGATGCTAATGATGAAGATGACAGTGAACAGAAGACAGCAAACAGATGAAAAAATGACCAGGTGGACAGCAGGCTTGGCAACACCAGGCAGTGTTAGAACATGTAGCGACCAAACTGACCATGGTTGATAGCATGCATGCATGTATGTGTGTGCCTCTCCCTAAGAGAGTATAACTTCCTATTAAAGTACCATGAATAACATGTTAGTGTTGGACAGTTTAAAATAATATAGTGGGTCTCTACTTCCTCAACTCAATATAGACATTGTTCATTCACAGCTGAGCTTCAGCCAGCTGTCTAGTTCAAGAAACAAAGGATCAGAACCCCTCCTCCCTCTCATTCTTTCCTCCCTTGTCTCCCCCTCTGTGCCCTTCCTAGGTCCCTTCCTCTCTCTAGTATCCCCCTCCTCTGTGCCCTTCCTAGTTCCATCTCTCTAGTCTCCCCCTCCTCTTCTGTGTACTACTACTGCACCTTCTCTTGAGAGCTTGGCTCTGGCGATCTCTCTTTCCAGGTCTTCTCTGAGCTCCTCGTTGCTCCGGATCCCTTCTTCCAGCTGCTGTCTGAGGAGCGTCACCGCTGTCAGCTCCATCTGGAGGGCGTGAAGACGCTGGGCACTACAAAACACACAATGTATGAATTACTATTCCACATATACACACACAAGGAGACAAATCTAATTGTATTTGTCACAGTCTACACCTGTTGTTTATGAAGCATAACAGTGAAATGCTTACTTATGGACCCTTCTCAATGATACAGAGAATTATTTTTAAATAATAGAAAAATAACAACATGAGGAATAAATTAGTAACGATAACGTGGCTATGTACACGGTGTACCAGTAGACAATATCTATGGACACACTGGGTATTGCAACAAAAAAAAGAAACCCTTTTGAATGCCACACCAACCAAAGCATATAAAAAAGGACTTTGGTAAGACTATTTAAATTACATGGCAATAAAATATGATGTGGAATAAATCCAATCTGTGATAATCGTCCAGATACCTGTCCTGTTCTTTGACGGTGCGAACCAAGCTGGAGTAGAGCTGCTGCTCGGCCCTCAGGGCTCGGTTCAAAGAGCGATGCTCCACCTGCAGGTCAGCCAACAAGGGCAGGACCTGGGGAGGGAGGAGGGCACAGGTCAAAGGTCAGATGCCACTCAATCAGTTGCAATACAAGGGTCATATTCATTGTGCATGCAATGGGAATTGTTTTAAACCGTTTCGCAATGGAAAACGAAAATGAGAGATCGTTATTGGACAGGTCCAGGTAGTCCCGCCATGTGTCAGTCAGTTTTGGTGCCTAATGAACAGGACCCAGGTCACGGTGGGTTTATTCTCATGCTTGACTGTTTTTGACATGCAGACCAAAGAGTGAGCCTTTTGAAATTGTGACTGTGTTGTTGAACACTTTATTTTCACACAATTAAACCAGACATCACAAAAGGTTGTGACTTTATTGATTTTTGATGTAACACTCGACTACGGTACATTCAGACATGGCCATTCTTCTGAAGATAGATGGCACACTACAGCTCATAAATACGTTTCAGGCAGGGCTTGCTTTTGCGTGGGGCTACCTCTTGCTGGCTGTCACCACCGATGATGGTCCTCTCCCGCTGAGGGAGGCCAGGGAGTGAGTGCTCCACCCCGGCTTCAGCAGCGTGATCCTGGGTCTCCCTGGTTTGACTGTCCCCTCTCTGGCCCAGACGCTGGTGGAGGTCCTGTCAACATATACACAGCAGAGAGACTGAGGTCAAACTAGTTACAGCAAATGAAAAAAGTGCCCTCGAAGGGGTAAAAAAAAGAAGAATGTATTGAAGTGAAAGTATCGCTCAGATGTGTTAATTTCCTTTCGGAATTTACAATGACTGCAATAGATTATTTATAACTGAGCCATGCTCAAAAGAGGTAGCACAGATGGTGATGGCAAAAATCAGTTCAAGGTCAGCCAGGTGGATTAACCCTGTGCAAGCTACCCATGAAACCAAATGGCACCAGGTAACCTCCTGAGCCTGCTTGAGTGTGTGTATGAGTGTCTGTGTAGATTAGTAGCAGTGTGTGAGGAGACCACTGGCCATCCACTCACGTTTATAATCTCGTCCTTGGTCTCCAGGGTGGTGGTGAGGGAGTCTATGCTGGCCGCCTGGCCCTCGATACGCCCCTCCAGCTCAGACAGCACTGACTGGAGATCAGCCAGGGACATCTGGAACACAGGAGAACAATGGAATAGAATGAAGACATTGACCCACGGTCCATTTTCTATTATCCACGTAATAGTCAGGATTTAGACTTGTGGAGGGTAATCTACTGATTCTGATCTGTACCCAGAGGTTATTTTTACCAAGAGCAAAGAAAAAAAACGATGTTAACTCAATGACAAACCAACAAAGGATCAAGAAAGTGAAAGTGAATCATTTCTTATTCCTCAGTCAAAAATAGTGTATTCTTTGACCAGAGTAAAAGGGGGATACCTAGTCAGTTCCACAACTGAATGCATTCAACCGAAACGTGTCTTCCGCATTTAACCCGACTCCTCTGAATCAGAGGTCGGGCGGGTGTGCTTTAAATCGACATCCACGTCATCGGCGCCCGGGAAGCAGTTGTTGTTGGGGGTTAACTGCCTTGCTCAAGGGCAGAACGGCAGATTTTTTCCCCACCTTGCCGGCTCAGGGATTTGAATCAGCTGCAGTATGTACTGTTCTCACCTTGAGCTCATTCTCCCTCCTCAGAGCCTTGTTGAGAGCCTCAGTCTTCTGAGCCAACTCCTTCTTCAGGATGACCACTGTCTTCTTGATGAGAGGGACCTTCTCCATGCTGTCTTCATTGTTGTTCCTCTTGGAGAGGTCACCTACAGAGGGAACAAAACCAGTAGAGGACATTAGTGGGGTCAGGGTGTTGGTGGACAAAGACAGTTTGTACTTCAGCCAACTGCTGTTTAGTTCATTGGCATGCCAAACTGTTCAGCACAGCTTGCAGCTTTAAGAGGTAAAACCTCTCACCTTCCCTCTCCTCCAATCTCTCCTGCAGCAACTGGATGGTCTGTCTGAGCTCCAGCACCTGGGACGGTACAGGTTCCTTCTGCCTCAACTCAGCCAGGAACTGGTCCCTCTCCCGGCCTCGCTCCAGAAGTTTCTGGCAGAGGAAATGAAAAGCTAAACACATCGGAGCTCATAACCTTGCCATTAACTTTATTCAACGTTATTCTACCAAGACAAATCAAGGATGGCCAATGTGCAGGTTTTGTTCTAGCCCAACATTAACAAAATAATATTTTTTGTACTTTTATTTTTTACTTGTGAGGTGCGTTAGAGCTGGGCAGGAGCAAAATGCTGCACATATTTTAGCCAGCCATGATTTAAATCCTAAACTATCAAAAACACAAAATAGTAGTGTACTCTGCACCTATCCAAATAACTCTGTCCAAACTCACAATGATGATGGATTCCTTCTCGGTCAGCAGAGCCCTGAGCTTGGCAGTCTCCAGGTAACCCTCCTGTGTTGCAGTGGAACTAAGTTTCTCGGCGGAGGCCAGCTGCTGCTGCCGGGTACACAGCTGTCGCCTCAGCTCCTCGATCTCCTGGATGCGCTCAGACAGTGTCCTGTTATAGTGCTCTGCTGACTCCTGGAGGGACAGGAGAGAAAACATGAGATAATAAACACTAACCCTCCTATAAAAATATTACAAGGTTAAGACAAATAGAATGTGAGTGTGGATGTTATTAGACAGAAACTTTCTCATCACAATAAATCAACCAGTAAAAATGCCTCCAGTGTGTGTGTGCGTGTACCTTGAGAAGCTGGTCCTTGCTGCCGATTGTGGCCAGCAGGCCCTCCACGGCGCTCTCGTTGTCCGCCACCAGCCTCTCACGGGCCTTGACCGCGTCCACCAGCATGGCCTCTGCCACCTTTAACCTCTGACCCATCTGCTCCGCAAGGTCACGGGCCTGAGACTGGGACTGGCTCAGCAGGGCACTTGCCATCGCCTACACACACACACACACACACACAGACAGACAGAGGCAGAGAAAGACCGAACAAAAGAAAAAGAGATTTGTTATTTGTCAATCTTTACTTATCCAACTTTATCCTTCTGGGATTAACCTCTTTTCCAAGATATACTAGGTCAATATTATATCAAATCAATATATCATTGAACGACAGCGTGTTTGGTGAATGATGTCACTGTTTTGTGAGTATTGATGCCTGTGTTAAAACTCTTTATGTTCAGGTAATATTTTGTGAGTGTCAGCTAGGTAATACATGGGATTTACTTTCTCCTTATGCGTCTTCCTACCTCCATGTCCTTGGTCTTGCCCTCCAGGGACAGCTGCAGCTGACTGATGATGGAGTCCTTCTCCCTGCAGGCTCGGTTCAGGTTGTCCTCCACATCCTGCTTGGCACGCTGCAAGTTCTTCAGAGTGTTGGCAAGGTGCTGCAGCTCCACGTCCTTCTCCTTGATCAACGTGTCAAAACTCTGCAGGGAGCAATGGAGAGTGAGAGACCAGTGTTGTAGACTCTCCATTCAACATGATGTTTACCCTAGCAGTCCTTGCAACAACTCCCTATTGGAGGTAGTGTGCGACTTAAATATGATATGCAGGGTTGGTGTCAATTCCATTTCAATTCAGTCAATTTAGTAAGTATATTGAAAATCCAATTCTCCTCATTGAAAAGCAATGAGGGAAATTGGAGTTTACATTTTTGTTGACTAACTAAACTGACTGAATTGAAATGGAATTGACTCCAACGCTGGTGGGGTGATCATGGTCCCTTACGTTGATGGTGTCCTCATTGTGAGACAGCAGGTTGTTGAGTCTCTCCAGGTCCCTCTCCTTCTCCCTGAGTGACAGATGCAGCTGGTGGATCTCGTTGTCTTTCTCTTCTAGCGCTGAAAACTTCTCATCCAACGCTTGCTGTGGAGGAGCCATACAGAATATTGAAATTAAAAGACCAAAGGCATACAATGTTCATCAGATCAGAGCGAGAGAGAAAGATCGACATCCTGTTCGTGACAATCTTCATTTTTAATGACGTTCATTGACTTCTTATGGCTGCAGGGGCAGTATTGAGTAGCTTGGATGAAAAGGTGCCCAGAGTAAACTGCCTGCACCTCAGTCCCAGTTGCTAATATATGCATATTATTATTAGTATTGGATAGAAAACACTCTGAAGTTTCTAAAACTGTTTGAATGATGTCTGTGAGTATAACAGAACTCATATGGCAGGCATAAACCTGAGAAGAAATCCAAACAGGAAGTGGGAAATCTGAGGTTGGTCGATTTTCAACTCATCGCATATCGAATACACCGTGGGATATGGATCAAGTTGCACTTCCTACGGCTTCCACTAGATGTCAACAGTCTGTAGAACCTTGTATGATGCCTCTACTGTGAAGTGGGGCCGAAGGAGACAGGAATGAGTCAGGTCTACCATGACCTGACCATGCGCGTTCACATGAGGGAGCTCTGTTCCATCGCACATCTGAAGTCAATGGAATTCTCCGGTTGGAACGTTATTGAAGATTTGTTAAAAACATCCTAAAGATTGATTCAATACATCGTTTGACATGTTTCTACTGACTGTTACGGAAATTTTAGACATTTCGTCTGCTTTTAGTGAACGCGCTTCCTGACTTTGGATTTGTTTACCAAACACGCTAACAAAAGTAGCTATTTGGACATAAATGATGGACATTACCGAACAAAACGAACATTTCTTGTGGAAGTGGGAGTCCTGGGAGTGCATTCTGACGAAGATCAGCAACGGTAAGTGAAGATTTATAATGCTATTTATGACTTTTGTTGACTGCACAATTTGGCAGGTAACTGTATGGCTTCCTTTTGTGGCTGAACGCTGTTCTCAGATTATTGAATATTGTGCTTTTGCCGTAAAGCTTATTTGAAATTTGACTCTATGTAAAACATGTATCTTTCATCAAAGTTTATGATGAGTATTTCTGTTATTTGATGTGGCTCTCTGCAATTTCTCTGGATATTTTGGAGCCATTTCTGAACATGGCGCCAATGTAAACTGAGGTTTTTGGATATAAATATGAACTTTATCGAACAAAACATATATGTATTGTGTAACATGAATTCCTATGAATGTCATCTGATGAAGATCAAAGGTTAGTGATTCATTTTATCTCTATTTCTGCTTTTTGTGACTCCTGTCTTTGGCTGGAAAAATGGCTGTGTTTTTCTGTGATTTTGCAGTGACCTAACATAATCGTTTGTGGTGCTTTCGCTGTAAAGCCTTTTTGAAATCGGACACTGGTGGGATGAACAAGAAGGGTATCTTTAAAATGGTGTGAAATACTTGTATGCTTGAGGAATTTTAAATTATGAGATTTCTGTTGTTTGAATTTGGCGCCCTGCACTTTCACTGACTGTTGTCATTTCAATCCCGCTAACGGGATTACAGCCCTAAAAAGTCAAATCATTCCATTTCCAAAGTACACTTTGTAAATTTTTACATCCTGCCAATAAAGCAATTGAATTGAGAGAGAGCGAGCGAGAGTGAAATGTAAAATATTTCTAACATTGATAGAAAGCCCACCTCCAGAGCCTTTTCTTTTTCTTTCAGTCGTTCTCGCAGCTTTGACAACATGGTGTCGCTTTCCTCAGGACTTCTGCTCTGCTCCATGTCTCTCATCATGTTCATGTACTCCTGATAGAGGGAGAATAGAGAGAGGAGGCAGACAGAAAGGAGGGAAAAAAGCAACAGCAAGAGAAAGAACAAGATCGAATAGAGGGACAGAAAGAAAAAAAGTTTTTCCCGGTTCCCGTGCTACATTTTGGTCATTTAGCAGACACCTCTTATCCAGTGACTTATAGTAGAGCGCATACATTTTCATATATACACACTACCGCTCAGAAGTTTGGAGTCACTTAAAAATGTCCTTGTTTTTGAAAGAAAAGCAAAAATATTACCATTAAAATATCATCAACTTGATCAAAAATACAGTGTAGAGATTGTTAATGTTGTAAATGATTATTGTAGCTGGAAACAGCTGATCTTTTTATGGAATATGTACATAGGCGTACCGAGGCCCATTATCAGCAACCATCACTCCTGTGTTCCAATGGCACATTGTGTTAGCTAATCCAAGTTTAGCAACTTAAAAGGCTAATTGATCATTAGAAAACCCTTTTGCAATTATGTTAGCCCAGCTGAAAACTGCTGTGCTGATTAAAAAAAGCAAAAAAATTATAATAATAATACAAATTTAAAAAAGGCCTTTTTTGACTAGTTGAGTATCTGGAGCATCAGCATTTCTGGGTTCGATTACAGGCTCAAGATGGCCAGAAACTCGTCAGTCTATTCTTGTTCTATTCTTGTTCTGAGAAATGAAGACTATTCCATGCGAGAAATTGCCAAGAAACTGAAGATCTTGTACAACGCTGTGTACTATTCCACAGAACAGTGCAAACTGGCAATAACCAGAATAGAAAGAGTGGGAGGCCCCGGTGCACAACTGAGCAAGAGGACAAGTACATTAGTGTCTAGTTTGAGAAACAGACGCCTCACAAGTCCTCAACTGGCAGCTTCATTAAATAACACCCGCAAAACACCAGTCTCAACGTCAACAGTGAAGAGACGACTCCGGGATGCTGGCTTTCAAGGCAAAGTTGCAAAGAAAAAGCCATATCTGACTGGCCAATAAAAAAATAATATTAAGATGGGCAAAAGAACAGACACTGGACAGAGGAACTCTGCCTAGAAGGCCACCATCCCAGAGTTGCCTCTTCACTGTTGACGTTGAGACGGGTGTTTTGTGAGTACTATTTAAGGAAGCTGCTAGTCGAGGACACGTTATTTTAATGAAAATAAAAAAATGCTTTTCTTTCAAAAACAAGGACATTTCTAAGTGACCCCAAACTTTTGAACGGTAGTGTGTAAAAAAAATATTAAAAAAAAGTATATACATATACATATACACATACACATATATATATATAAATTTTTTTTCTTTCGTACTGGTCCCCCATGGGAATTGAACCCAACTGAGCCACACGGGACTACCATATTGTGGTGTACTATCACCACAATATGGTGCTAGTACACCATATTTACCTAGTTCCATAGAAAAGGAATATATAGAACAGGCCTCACAAAATTGCTAGTGTTTGATACTCTAAGCCCCCTTCTATAGATTATATTTCTATGGTTTCACTTTTAGTTTCTCGAGCTCTGACTATCTACCTGTAGCTGCTGCTCCTTGTCGGCCAGGCAGGTGGTAAGGCGCTGGATGGTGACGTCGTGACTCTGCAGCCTCCTCTTTGTCTGCTCCAGCTGCTCCTGGTACTGCTGCTCCAGACTGCTTTCCCTCTCGCCCAGCTCCCCGTTAAGCTTCTTTAGCTGGTTCTGCATCTCCTGCGTGGCGTAGATAGTTTACCCAGTAAGCACAATACATTGAAAATACATATTTTCAACGTCTTCTCAACAAAAAAGGGTCAAGAGATCATTCCTGGTTGGGTCATGTGGTTTAGCAAAAGCACAGAAAATAAGTTGCTCTCAACTTTAGGAAAAATTGATGGCTTTGGGGAATATATTCTGCATTCTATTATGCGCGGGTAAAACCACGTAGTTACATGGTAGTAAAAGAAGCAGCCGTAGTAAACCTACAGAATGGGTTAAATAGGACAGCTGTTATACCTGCTCCCAGCTTGCCCATTGCCAATATCAAAGCTTTTCCACACAACAAAGTAGGACTGGGCAATATGGCCAAAATATCATATCACAGTATTTTCTCATTTTTGACACTTCTGAATAACAAAAGTTCTAAATATGCTTCATGGGTAGTGCATGACCCTAGGATGGCAACAAATTAATCCTAAGTGGTTTTATTAAATGGGCTTTCTCCATTCTGATTGCATTGCTTTATACTGTTCAACCAAACTTCAACTAAAAATAATAGGACAAAACTGACAGTGGTCTTATTTGTAGAACATTGCATAGGAATCAAAATCCTATTTTGTAGCCTCTAACTCTGGTACTCGACCAATGGTTGCCATTTGCAAAGTTATTTGTTGAATTCCAACACTCACTTCCAGCATTTTAATACATTTCTTCATTTCCTTCATTAATTTGTTATTATTTACACACTGCGTCACGTTTTTTACCCCCCTCTAGTCCTTGCAGTTCTTACTTTCGCCACAGACGATTTCCGGGAGTTTATTTGGCAAGGTTACCCTCCTAAAGTTGTTGACTTGTTGTGCTAGCAAGTTAACTATTCATTCTCAGCAGTTAGTAGTTTCTTACTGGCAATAAAAATGGATGATTGCCATAACTTTGAGTAATTACTGAATTATTTAATGTAACTAATCAAACATTAAAATACTGCTATAGAAGGTGAAGTAAAAATCCAAACCGGTCCGTGAATGGATAATGGTATATTGTTTTTATTTATTATTGCTACTGAAGGTAGTGTTAGTCGGCTGTATATGTGCCAAAACTCCTGTATTTTTCTTTGTGTAGCTCAGGGATCATCAAGTAGATTCAGCTGTGGGCCCATTTTTTTCTTGAGCAGATGGTCGGGTGGCCAGAACATAATTACAAATCAATTGTTGACCGCAAGAAGCCCAAACAGATAATATTTTACTAAAACATAATCATTTCAAACCTTGCTTTCATTTGTATACGATCACATCTCTATTATGTCTGGAAATACTTGTGAACAGATTTCATAAATTAATATCACTTGGAGGTGTTTTTACACTCTTAAGTCCAACAATGATTTTTTATTATTATTATTTTTTTTTTTTACTTGGGGGACCAAATAAAAACTCCCGGGGGACGCCAGTTGGGGACCCTTGTTATTGCTTGTTCTCCATTTTCTTTTTAAATAGTGAGCCAAAATGTTTTTTGGCACTTTCATTTCCTTAACTGATCAAAACTTGTTTTCTCATGCTCTCTTGTCTCTCTGCAGCAGACATATAGTGAACAATATGTTTGGAACATCAAATCACAATAAAATCTGTTTCGAATCGCAAAACGGATAGAATCTTGAGAAACACAATAGATATATTATCAGCAACTAAGTATCATGATAACACCATATCGTTAGGTCCCTGGCAATTCCCAGGAAAACAATAGATATTCCTCCTGTGGCCTTACATTGAGAGCTTTGTCCCCCTTCTTCCTCTGCTGCTGCAGCTCCTCTAGCTCCTGCTCCAGCTGCTCCTTGGCCTGCTGCAGATCAGCCAGCTCCTGCTCCCTCCTGCACAGGGAGCGCTGCAGCTTCTGCGCCTCCAGCCGCTTGGTGTGGTGCTCGCCCTGGAGCTGGGACAGCTCCGCCTGCTTCTCCATCAGCAGAGACTGGTGCTCTTCTGCACCCTGGGGGGAAAGCATGAATATGGATAGAGTTAGAGAAGCAGGAGACTTATTTTGGTATTTTGAGTATATGTGTGTGCAACGCAGAAGTCTGTATTGATGTGACCTCTGGCAAACACGCACAGATAGACATTACAGCCCTAAAG
Organism: Salvelinus sp. IW2-2015; assembly: GCF_002910315.2. Lineage (NCBI taxonomy): Eukaryota > Metazoa > Chordata > Actinopteri > Salmoniformes > Salmonidae > Salvelinus > Salvelinus sp. IW2-2015. Next base: position 34,174,565 of record NC_036842.1, read on the forward strand.
CAGAGTAGATACACACACTGCAGCTGCCTGCCAGATCTCACAATACCTTTAATGGTGTTTAGCGAATAACATCATACGACATAGCACTTCCATGCCCGACTGCGCAGTGAATGACGTGGCACACAGCCATTGGTTGATGCATGCAGCGCAACTGATGTATTGGGCCTGGAACGCGGCCAATGCTGTGTCTGATCTGACTTGCCTGGTATTTCTGGAGCTGGGCTTTGTGCGCTGCCTCCCTGGCTTTAGCTAATGCCTCGTCCCTGTCCTCAATCTCATGGCACAGCTCTTCAATCTGGAACACACAGACAGAGACAGACGTGTTGGTGTGACAATGTTACATAAGCCCGCAGTCTGCGCAGCACAGAAATGGCATAGCATATGAGGCGATATTTTTTTGTGGTCAACAATAGTTGGTTACAGCAGTATTTTATCAAATGAGGTTATCATCCTCAACATTTATTACAGTGTGAATATCATCTAATCAACCACACCTCTTTTTCCTTTTCTTTGAGCACCAAACTGAGTCCCTGGATGGTTTTGTCTCGTTTCAGAGCGTTCTTCTTCTCCGAGCTCAGCTCGTTCTCAGTCTCCTCCAGCTTACCAGACAGTACCTGTTAAAAAAAAAAAAAAAAGTGGTCACTTGTGGTCCTCTATAGCTACGGTCGTGAGAGAATGGCACTTGCGTCGCCAAGATTGTGGGTTAGATTCCCAGGGCCACTCATATGTAAAATGTATGCACACATGACTGACAGTCACTTTAGATAAAAGCATCTGCTAAATTGCATCTAATTAAGTAGTGTAATAAATACCATTTAAAATAACACAAGCACATTGCTATTACGTTGTTATAACTAACTTCTTTCAAAACAGGGTTTCTCACAAACTCATAAACAGATACAGAGACCCACACACATACCCAGAGACAGATGGCTGACACTGACCTTTTATAAACACTGATAAGAAAAGAGTGCTTGGTACTGTATTTCACGAGATAATAAGACACACACACGCATACCCAAGGACAGGGGGCTGACTACGCACACACAAAAACTCCTCTTCAGTCTGAACATTTTACAGAGACACACAGAAATGTCAAAATAGGAACATCTACGCACACACCTAATCTCCTGTTTTAGCTGAACATTTCTGAAGACAAAGAACTCTACTCAGAGCCAATGGGACAGTGATACTGGCCTGAAGGAGACCTCGCCCAACTCATCAGAACCAACCAGAGGACCAGAACTTCCAGACTCAACCTACTTTCTGTACTGTATAAAATGTATATGCACTCTGTTATCTGGGCTTTTTTCTGGAGGTTCTCTATGAGCCGAAGGAACGAGACCGTATACGCTTGTACCAGATATCTTTACTCTTAAATAAAGCTGTCGCTTGTCATACAATTTACCACCTTGTCCGAATCGATCCTTGACCGGCTCACCCTTCTCTATATCCAATTATCAACAGTAGCCAAAACAAGAGACAGTAAATTCATCTTCCTCCAACGTGTTCAATTAATCACAATGGTACATTTTGAATCCACCCTAAATATGTGCTCCTACCCCATAGCCATCTCTGTAGAACTGAAAGGATTGCCTAGGTGTATTCATTTCAAAATAGTGAAAATTCCATGATGAAAACATTTACCGGTATGTATGTATATTTTCACTATTATTCTACAATATAGAAAATATTTTTTAAAATTAAGAAAAACCCTGGAATGCATTTCTTTTCCCCCCCAAATCACCTTGTTGTTATTCTGGATGTCCTCCAGGGTCTTGGAGAGGTTCTGGTTCATTGCTCTGAACTGGTTCATCTCCTCACTCAGCTGCCTTTGGGCTGTCTCCAGCCTGCTCACCTCATTCAGCTGCTCAGTGAAACCCTGGGGAAGGGAAACAGAATTCTGGGAAATTAGTCAAAGAGAATGAGTTGGCTAAGAAATGAAAATAGGACATCAAAAGGGGAAGGAAAAACTTTCACAGGGGCAGAGAACACCTGTGAATCCCTTTTATTGCTACATTTATTTATTCACATATACTTTATTTCCCATTATCAACAAAAATTGATCCTTTACTGCGACGATATCCAACCTCACAACTGGTAGATCTTTTTTAGTCAAATAATTATCCATTCAGTCTAAAGCTACATTTCCATGGCCTTCCAAATTCTCTACAGAGGATCGGTCTGAGGTGAGATGACTTGACTACCTCAGCTCTGAGAGGAATGTAACCATCATTAAACTCCTCTGTGAGGTCCTGGAGGGACTTCCACTCAGCCTCCTTCCGTCTGCGTCGGGCCCCAGGGGTGATGCTGCATCCTGGGGGGAGTGGCTGTCCCACCCTGGGCTTCCTCCGCAGGACGGGGATGCGGCTCCCGGGGGTCCCTGGGATTGGTCGTCTGGGGATGCAGCGCAGCAGCTGCAGCAGGTCAGAGATGGGAGGCTGGGCTGGGGAGTGCCCTCTCTGGTTTCTGGTGGTAGTATGGCTCACTGAAGGAGAGCATTCCCTCACTGATATCTTTGACTCTCTGCACGGTCTCTGTGACAGGGGGCCCAGGGGTTCTGTCTGAGGGTGGTCAGGGTTGAGGGACTGAAGCGAGGCCGAGCGGAACCTGGAACTGGGGGAGGAGAGGGTGCCTTTGCGGTAGACCAGGTCCTGGTACATCATGCTCCGGGAGCGAAGCCCAGGGTTCTTCTCCGGGCAGGGATCCCCACCAGACTGCACCCTCCTGTGGGCTGAGCTTGACCGACCTGCGGCTCCCACTGGACCACCCAGGAGGTCCATACTCACAGAGCGCCTCACCCGCCCATCCCCTCCATCTTCCTTCCTCTGCCCTTCTGACGTAAACTGATCTCCCCCGCACTCGTCGGGACTTCCACCTTCAGAGGACCTCCAGAGGGGGGTCATAATGGTGCTCACCTCCCCCACGTCGGGCCTCTCCGGCAGGGGGTTGTGGCGTCCATAGACGTGGGCCACACACTGCTTCAGATTCTCTCTTTCCTGCTGCAACCGCTGCACCTGGGCAGCATGCTCCTCCTGCAGCCTGCCGATCTGCACGTCGCACTGCACAATGCGCTCCAGCGTGAACACGCACTTGCCGCACAGGAACTCTGACGCTTGACCGTCAGGGTCGCGGTCGACCTGGCGCCCCAGCACGTGGGACAGGATGACCTGGAGCTGCCGTTTGCCCGACGGGTTGAAGATCCAGCGGCACTGGCTGCCAATGAGGCGTAATCTGCATACGCGGCATGGGTCCTTCATGGTGATGGTTTGGTCCAACAGAGAAACACACTCAGATAGGCTCTGTGTATAAACGCTCCAATCTCCCGCAATCGTCAGCTTGCCAGCCATGGCACAGAGAAAATGCTCTCTCCATTTCTGTGACAGGAACAGTGCAGTAAGCTCACAGTTCAGTCCAACACTCAAAAATGCTCCCAACAGACCCTAAACACAAAAAACTCTCCCCTTTCCCATGGTCGTCAGTCTGCCAGCCATGGCATACAGCAGACTCTCCCGCTCTGATTGAAGAGGAGAGACTGACAAAGCTCTTCCTGGTGAGAGCAGCGTAAGCGTTAAGCCCCATCTTCTAATCCCTCCTCCGCTGTCCCACACATTCAATCAGACCAAATCCCCTGGACTGGACCCGCGGTGATCTCCTGTGTTACGGCTGACTGCTGGCCTCGTAATCCAGCCCCATCTGAACCCAGGACTATCTACTCATCCTGGCTGCCCCAACAAGGACAGCAGGGCCTGGGCGGGCCCTAGGTCTGTGACATTGACAGGGGGTTGGTTAAGGTGTGTTGGTCTCCTTGGCAAGGCTAAGGTAAATCTGATTTATCTGATTTGAGATGAAGAGATGGCCTCACCTGGTCCTCAATGCCACCACCTGCCTCACCTCAGAAAACATGATAGAGCTACAGTGATGAACTGCCTGGCCCCTTAGACCTCTGTGTGTGTGTGCGGCTCTCTGATACACACTACTGACCTAACAACCCAGAGACTGGACTCTTTACCCAGCTTTACCCCTTTTACACCATGTAATCTGACAGACAGTCCAGACAGAATCCAATAGAAACCTATAGGGGTTGTGGTGTTTAATATAAAGTTAGTCCATAAATAACCCTAAGGGCAACTCTCTCCTGCCGGGATGCTAATCCTGTATTAACACAGAAACCTGGGCCAAGAGAGAGGAGGAAACATGGACACTGACAGCTTCCGCTACTGTCTGACAGGACAAAATAATAATACTATATTTGTCCATCTTGTAGATGAAATCCATATTTTGATCTGCTATCAACAGTGCTTAATTTGAGCCGGATCCTGACGGAACAGGATCTGGCAACTCTCAATTTTGGATTGTTTCGTTCCGGAACCCATTTGCCAGGAGGCGGTACCTCTCGTGGCACGAAAAAGTATTCATCATATGCAATGTAAAAATTCTAATCACAGTTCATTCAATTTAGCCTACTCTGTAATTCTCCTGCCCCCTAAAAATAATGTAATGTGAAAATAATTGATATCCTAACAACTGATTAGTGTTGGGCTGACTCGGGTTTATGGTTTGCACAACATTGTAGTCTAGAATGATATTAACTTTCTAGGATCTCTCTCCGCTCTAATAGACATGAGCCCGCAACTGATCTCTCCAGCGTTGCAATTCATCTATTTCCTTATAGAATCATAGCTGCGGTAAGCGTGCTGGAGGTGCCGCAACTCTTCTGAGAAATTGAAATACATTTGTCAAAAGTTATAGAATTACTGCTTCCGTTCGGGAATAGAAATTGTATCATTCGGAATACTACATCAGGAGTAGGCCTTTAAATTTAGCCACAGAGGATCAATAGCTTTTTTTTCTTCATAGCCTAGCTGTGGATGGTGTGTAGTCCAATCACAAGGCATGCCTACGGCTGGGAACGCAAGGCAAATCTGTCAGCGAACGGCATGCAGCCAAAACAGGCCTTTCGCAATATTTCATATGCAATCGTGGGAAAACACCGGTTGGAAAGCAAATGGAAAGAAGAAGACTAATCTGTTTGTAGGCTACTAAATATGTTAGCAACTTGCAAATAGGCCTATTGATCGAACAGCAAATAAAAATAAAAAGAGATGCGCTCGTGCCAGAAGCCTATCAGCCATCACCGGTGAGTGAGCTGTGCATCATTGGGTGAGTCAGTGAAACCGGAAAGCTTTTTCAGGACTAATTTCCTCCTCATAAATGTACAATATCTGTCTCTCCACACACCTAGGCTAATGGATTTTTTTATATTTTTTATTCAGATGCCACCCGGTTACTCTATGTACATAGATGTGGAACACTGGTCACTTTAACAACGTTCACATACTGTTTTACCCAGCAGTAGTCAAGTCCAGACTATTCAACTATTGCTGTACATACACTATCCACGTATTCTTCAGATATAGTATATATTCTATCCCCATACTGACAATACGTCACACTTAATCTCCCGATTCCGACATTGCGCATCCTAATATATTTCTTAATTCCATTATTTTACTTTGGATTTTTGCGTATTATGTATTGTTAGATATTACTGCACTGTTGGAGCTAGGAACACAAGCATCTAATTACACTCGCAATAACATCTGCTAAACATGCGTATGCAACAAATAACATTTGATTTAGGTAATTTAGCAGACGCTCTTATCCAGCGCGGATGACAGTCAGTGCATTCAACTTATTGTAGCTAGTTAAGACAACCATACATTAAATCATTTTACATCATTTAGGTTAATAAAGTAGACAGATTCTAGCAGTAGATTATAGTGTTAGCTTGTAGATGGTTGAGAAGAATAGAACAGACATCTGACAACTCTACTTCTCTCCCTGCGGAACCAATGACGTCAGCTTCCTCTGATGACGGCAACTTCTATAAACTACAAAGCTCTTGCCTGCCACAACAAAGCAGAACACACACAGAGAAACCAACAGCACTGTAACCAACAAAGAACATAAGAGGAGGTATACGGACGTAAAAAGGGCAACACAATAGACAATCATTTCAGAATGCATTTCCTCTCATGGAGCAGATTCAGAGTCAAACCGCCTGACAGATTGTGTCTGTTCCATGTCGCACACAGAGATATATGGTCAGAGGACATGCGTGTGTGTGTGTACACTTGAATTACATGAATGCAGGCGACAGCTAAGAGAGGGTAGCTAATGCCTGGTGGGCACACCGTGACCTGTCACTAAATAAAAGAGCCGCCACAGAATTAGACAAAAGGAGTGTCATACAACCCAACAAAACAGACAATCACAAGCAAGTACACTCTAGTTGGACACTCAGAGAAGTTTAATACGCATTAGTGTATGCACTGTCAGACACTATGGGAAGATCTCCCCAAGTCCCCACGTCCTGTCTCCTCCTCCTCAAAACCCATTGGAGGAAAAGGTCAGAGAGGAGGGACCACTGGCTTTCTCATCCAACGGGTTTTGAGCTGGAGATGAGGAAGAAGATGCGAGGAGTATGCATTATTGAGATCTTCCTCATGGCCCCATCCAGAAACAACCTCAACCGGCTCCTACCCCCTTAGGCACTCATTCTGAGAGTCTGGCTCCTTCTCAATACATATTTTCTTGATTCCTGGCACTCTCTCTCCTCAATTTGTTCTCAAAATGCACTGGAGCAGGAGGGAATGGACCTTTTCCTCCAATACGGTCGAGAAGGAGCCTAGGAAATACTGGATGGGAAGGAATCATAGATTCCGGGGCGGTCTGTCATCACATGATGTAAGAGGGTAAAGTTGGTAGATTGAGATATTGAGCTGATATGCGTTAGGCAATATGGCAACAGAAATCTATTTTTTTAAAACACCTGATGGTCCTTCTCCGTCCTGCCCTTCTCGCGGCCCAGCTCAGCCCTCAGAGTCTGCAGTTCCTTGTCTTTCTGGCCAATGAGAGCAGAGAGTTGTAGGGTGTGCTCTGTGGTTGGTGCGTCCGTCCCCTGGTCTCTGCCAGTACTTTGTAGCTGTTGGATCACAGCTTCCTGGTTCATCACAGATATCCTCAGTTGATCTATGACACTGGAGGGACAAAAAGTAGGCTACGTTATGTTTACATTATCAAAACATTTATCCCCATTATAAACAAATGGCATATTGTCCTTACATTTAGGTGCCATTGGATAACAAAAGTATTAGGTTTCATACTCAAGGCAGGTGAAATGGAAGAGACAGAGTACATCAGAGCTACATAATCATCTAATTTCTCCATGATCAACATGTTGGTTTCAGTGTAGAATATCACAGCAGATATTAAATTAAAAGTACATGGGCTGCAATTGAAATGGAACCCTATTCCCTATATAGTGAACTACTTTTGAACGGCCAAAAGTACTTACCCATATAGGGAATAGGGAGTCATTTCGTACACAGCCTAGGTTTTACACTTTGTTGAAAAGCCCCTTTGTATCTGTCCTTACCCGTTTTTCTCCTGTAGAGCCTGCTGCAGGTCGTAGCTGGGAACATGGATGGGGGTGAAGGTTCCCGACCGGCCTAGGGCCAAGAGCTGCTTCTCCATACCAATGCTTCTCACCTTCTCCTGCTCAGCAATGGCGGCCATCTTGTCGACTTCCTTCTCGGCCGCTCTCAGACCCTGACATGGAAGAGAAAATTGATGGGAATGTTCCAAGACTAGTCACTGACCTTTTCCAACAATGTGCCTTTTCATTATCACCTAACTTTGACTAAAGTCTCTTAGACACATGGTAAGACCAGTGGAGGCTGCTGAGGGGAGGACGGCTCATAATAATGGCTGGAACGGAGCAAACGGAGCCATTTGATACCATTCCACTGATTCCGCTTCAGCCATTACCACAAGCCCGTCCTCCCCAATTAAGGTGCTCTGTAGTCAGTGTTCATATTAGTGCAGTAATGCCGTAGCCCAGTGCTCACCTGCTCCAGCTCAGCGATGCGCTTGTTGAGAGTGTCTCGGAGTGCATCCATCTCTCTGTGGGCTCGCTCTCTCACACGCAGGGAGTCACCAGACTCTCTACCTGCCAGGCTCTCCAACGCTTTCCTGATAATAAATAAACTTTGATCACTCCTGTCTTGTTATTTGGATTTTCAATATTTGACAGAATAAACTAAAGTTATTTGACAAGTAAAGGTAAAAAATACACAACTGGCTCTCTAACACACACACTTGGATCAATGACAGTCAATGTTTACCAACTAATGAACTAGTGATTAATCAAAGAGTGAAAAGTGAGTCAGGACTATTGATGACCGATAGCGTCAGCCGCAGTCTGTACTCACAGACCGATAGCGTCAGCCGCAGTCTGTACTAACAGACCGATAGCGTCAGCCGCAGTCGGTACTCACAGACCGATAGCGTCAGCCGCAGTCGGTACTCACAGACCGATAGCGCCAGCCGCAGTCGGTACTCACAGACCGATAGCATCAGTAGTCGGTACTCACGATGCAGACACCAGTAGCTCATGCTTCTCTGACAGATCTCTCTTCATAGACTCCACCTCCACCTTCAGCTCAATGTTCTGAGGAGGAGAATCATTCAGTCAAATTCCATTCACTTTAACACAGATGTTTTACATGGAAAAACCTGGCACACCGTAGCTTAGATCCAATAGTTCATTCCTGCATTGTATTTTGTTTGGAGTGGTTCCTAAAGCACTCCAAGTATGGTCTGAGAAGATGTTGAGTATGGTCCTCAACTGCATACTTCAATAATGTAATTCGCTTTGGCACTGAAAGCTATGTGTTCATATCATAACAATGAGTAGGTGTGTACTCAATTGCAGGCAGATCATAAAATAGAATACAGAAATAAATTAAGACAATATTTTTCTATGAAGAAGACAGAGACTTGTCTCGGAGATCAGTGGAATAAATGTGAGATATGTTGTGTATTTAGTAAAGTAGTGAAACTGGTCTGAGTTCAGTGGGCTAAATGTAAGACACCAGTTTCTCCAAAGGATTTTTAAACAAGGTGTTGCTGCTGCTGCGTACGGCAGTGGGAGACCCACAAGGTGGAGCAGCGCCACTCTTACATTCTTTGGAGAGAACACTCATGGTAGATGAGTATTTAGTAAAGTAGTGAGACTGGTCTGAGATCAGTGGGCTAAACTCTGATGGGGGTTAGCTGTGTTTTTGGGTGGAAATAGGGCTGGAAGATATGGACAAAATATCATATCAATATTTTTCACATTTTTCACAGTATTTGACGACATTTTATGTTTTGGAATAATAAAAAAGTTCTAAATATACTTTCCAAGTAGTTCATGACCCCAGGGTGGCAACACACACACATTATAGGCTTTCTCCATTTATACTGTTCAATCCAACTCCAAACAAAAATAATGGCCAGCATTTTCCTGCACTTCCATTATCATTTCGACACTGTGCCACGCAGTATGATGAGGCAAAAAAATATAGGCCTAGTTCATTGAACTGTTGGGAGTCATGATATATAATGACTATTCTAATTCTATAGTTGGAATATCGTGGGCAGCACAGGAGGTTGGGGGCACTTTAATTGGGGAGGACGGTCTTGTGGTAAGTGGAATGAGCGGAGTAAGTGGAATGGTATCAAATACGTCAAAACACATGGTTTCCTTGTGTTTGATGTCATTCCATTTGCTCCGTTCCAGCCATTATTCATGACTCTATTCATATCCCCGGAGAAAAAGCAGCCATCCTTCCCTCAGCAGCCTTGAATAGGTGGGCAGCACCTTGAATACATTGTTGTTTGACATGACAACAAATGAATATATCACACAGGAATTATTGACAGGGTAGAGACCACTGTTGATCAGAGAGAGTGAATCTAGCCGCACATTTGAATTCACGGGCAATAAAGATAAAACACCATGTTAAAAACGTAGGTGTTATTTTAGATCCTGAACAAAATTTTGAATTACACATTAGGAATGTGACCAAAATAGCTTTTTACCACCTGAAACACTGCCATGCTTTTATTACAAGCAGGGTTGACTACTGTAATGCTCTCCTGTCTGGTCTACCCAAGAAAGCCATTGGTCAATTGCAAAACATGCAGAATGCTTAAGCACAGGTACTGACCAGGACCAGACGAAGAGCATACATTATGCACCGGTTTTAAATTCTCCGCACGGGCTGCCTATGAGTTTAAGAATTCATTTGGAGATTATTCTATTGTTTTTTAAATCAATCCACGATTGTGCACACCAATACATGTCAGACATGCTTTTAAGTGATGTACCCAGTAGGTCCCTCAGGTCCTCTGGCACAAAGCCTTGGACCAAGAGGCATGGCGAGGCAGCCTTTATGCCCCCAGCCTCTGGAATAGCCTGTCAGAGAACCTGAGGGGGGCAGAAACCGTGGATATATTAAAGAGAGATCTTAAAACATATTTTTTATCTTTGCTTTTCCTTGGGGTGCTTTTTAGTTGTTTAGTTTGTGTTGTTCTTTAGTTGTTTTATCTTATGTTTGTTGTGTAGTAAATATTTCAGCTTTTATTTTTATTGTTTACTAGTTTTTCCTGTAAAGCACATTCCATGTTTGAAATGTGCTGTATAAATAAAGCTCGGTTTGATTTGAGTCCGTGTTTCCATGGGGCCCTAATTAGATGTTACATTACATGTTGTTTTCTTACTTTCATGTAGCTAGCTAACCAAAATATTCATGCTTCACCTATTCCTCTCTGATAAGATACCGTTGCACAAACATGCTTATCTAGGCCTACACCAGCATTAGTACCAGGCAGTATTAGCTAGCTAGGTTTGCTGACTCGTATTACATTTGTCAAGCTAAATAGCCAGCTAACTAGTGATTAGCATTAGCGGCTAACACAAATTATTTTAGCAACAACTTGCTAAGACAAACTAGCAGACAGTAGTTTGCAGACAGTAAAATACACTAATAGTGTAATTCGAGAATGCTTGTGGAAAGCAGCATGTCACCAACATCTTGTTGCATCCATCTGACCATGCAGAGAGAACAGGAAGAAAGTGCTTGTAACTCCGTGGTCAAGCAACTAATCTCTCCTTGAGTGACAGGGGGCATGGCTTGCTGTGTTTAGTGGCATGCGGGAAGAGAGGGAGATGACTAAAGTATCAAACTAAAAAAAAATACCAAATACGCAGATTTGTTGAGTTGCGGATCACATTTAACAAACCAAACATTGAAATACCATTATAGAGGGTAAAGTAAAAACTCAAACCGGTCGCTACATCAATACCGGTATATAATAAAATACAGTATACCGCCCAGCCCTAGGTGGAACAATGGCCTGTTGTATTCATGGCTGCTGGGGCCATGTGGTCATTGTTCCTAATTATGAATGACTGAGTCACATATTACATTATCATGGCACTGACGGGTGTGAATGACGTAACACATGACCACACCCCCCTCTACACACACACCGTTTTGTAGATGTCCTCTGTGGAGTCGTCGCATTTCTGCTGCATGCGCTCCTCCATGAAGTAAATACGCAGCTTCAGGTTGAAGTTCTCCTTCTTCAGAGTCATGATTTGCTGAGAATAGAAGGAGATGAAAAGAAACACAGACTTATGTAACCTCGGACTTCATTTGATTTGAAAAGGAGACACTGTTGGACAATGAAAACTAAAAGTTATGACCATTAAAGCTACTACCTTCTTGAAAATCAGACCATTGTAATAACCATCCGATGTATAACTGCCTATACAGTCTATAACAAGGCTACTGCAAATACAGTAAATGAGGTCAAAATAACATAGCAGCTGAGCAATTTATCCCCAGAGAAAAAGCAGTCATTTCACATGGTCCAGTGGAGAAGCACACACACAGCGAGACAGAGAAAGAGAGAAAGAGGACGGGGGGTGGGGGTAGTGTAATAAGCCATGTTTGAGACAGTTCTTGTGGTCTGGGAAAGGGGAGAGAGGTATTCAGCTTCGGCAGACTGTGCATCACTGTGCTACAGGGCCTTTAACTGCACACATCTGGAGTGGGAGATGGAGTCCAGATGACCACTCTACCAACATCTAATCATCAAGCATAGGGAGAAGAGAGAAATCTGAGTAAACCACTGAATTTCAGCAGGCTTCCCCTACTGTAGGCTCTCCCCCCATGTTTGGAACAAGGCTAAGTGTTGTCCTGTTCTCCTTGGTTTGGCTAGACACTGGATCAGGCTTATTAAAAACCATAATATCCGACATGTCTGTCGCTGATACTGGGATAAGGCTTGGCTCCATAGTGCTTAGCCTACATGCATGCTGCAGTGGTCTGTATTCCCATTCAATGGTTTACCATGAAATGATTACCATTTTAAATGGAACATATTAGGATAAATAACTAGTTTGAGACAGACAATGCTGGTTAGAGTCTCAGAGCATCCTTTTTATTTAACCTTTATTTAACTTGGCATGTCAGTTAAGAACAAATTCTTATTTACAATGACGGCCTACACCGGCCAAACCTTAACGATGCTGGGCCAATTGTGCGCCACCCTTTGGGACTCCCAATTACGGCCAGTTGTGATACAGCCTGGAATCGAACCAGGGTCTGTAGTGACGCCGCTAGCACTGAGATGCAGTGCCTTAGACCACTGCGCCATTTGGGATCCTGACACATGAACAGCCCTCTTGAAATGGTATCTACAATGGTTGGAGACCTTGTCAGGTAAGGCAGAAAACATCTCCATAATAGGGATTGAAGTGATGAAAATCCCTCACATTCTCGTAGTCTTTTAGGGTGAGAGCGGCCTTAACGGGGGACATCTTATCTGGAAACGTAGGGGCTGTAGAAGAACAAGAGGGAGAATTGACATTAGTTCAGTTCACATACGGTAATGACCACAGAAATAAGAATGAATAGAAAGGCTGTCTACATTCAAGTCAATGATGGCATAATGGGAGGACTGGCAGCCATTTTGAGTGTACTCATGCCATGAAGTAAAAGGAGGAAGTGCACCCTGTGGTGTAATTTGTTGAGTCAGCTTAACTTACATGACAAAAAATACATTCCACTGCATGAGCGATATAAGTTAGCATCATTTGAATGAATATTCTACATTAACAATCAGTTGACAGAACATTCCAAAATACTCTGGAAATTATTGCGCCACAATACCAGGCAGCCATTGCAAGTGTACCCATGAATTTGCCAGTCAATTGCCAGGGTTAGAGCTTCCAAGCCCGTTCTATTCATTCTTATTTATATGATAATGACATAGTTCATCTTAAAACCTTTGGTACAGTACCAAGCTTTTATTATGAAAAACACCAGGGTAAATCATAGTGATGATAAACACACAGATCAGAGGTGAAATAGACTGAGTGTTATCTTGGAAAGCTGCCCCGTTTAGCACTCCTGGGGTCAGTGAGCCAAGCCAACCACAGACTGACCGACTCCACCACTGCTCATATAACACTAAATAAATTAACAGCCCATTTTTATACTACACTAATAACCTGTTCACAGCCCCACTGTGTTAAGCGTCCCCGTCCCCCCCAGTCCCAGAGGAGAGTCCAGTCTGCAGCTTGGAGTCACGGTGGCGTGTCAGCTACAGGCTGCAAAGAGACGCTATAATTGTCTCAGGTGTCTGGTTACCAAGGGGTTTAGCACAGCTGAGCCTGACGGAAAGCCCTGCTAAAAAGGTGTCTGGATCAGGTGGCAAAAAAGAAATAAAAAAGAAAATGCAGATTCTTACCTGGAGTCAGTAAATCAATTGATTGTACAAGGCAGTTGCTCTGCACATACTCTGCGATTGTATGTTCAACAGAAAATAACTCCATACAAAATCAAGCGGATGGTGAAACCATTTAGGGGTAGTATTCTCTCACTCTCAAAGTCACAACACTCAAGGGTAGGTAACCTAGGTAGTGGTACCAGAGGAGCACACGGAAGCAGGTACTGTACCTGTCATGTTGTCCATGGAGAAATCCCCGACGTCTATGGAGTCTGGGAGTTTGGACATGCTACAGCTGGAGACAAAATAAATCCATTAGGGAAAGAAACAAACAGCCAATCTGAGTCTGGATCCAACATGTGAAGACTCAACATTGTAGGTAATAGGCTGTAAAACACAGCCAAAGTATCAGTCAATACCACAATCAAAAATACAGAAAACCTCCTCTCTAGCACAGCCAATGCAAAATTGTGCAATCAAATGCCCTGCAAAAAGATCAAAAATACAAATACAAAAAATGTCCTGATGTAGTTCAGGCATTAGTCATGCTTGGCTCGCCTGTTCCCTAGCCCCTAAGGAAGCTCCAGAAATAGCAAGAGAATTAGTCTCTGGTTCTTTTGATTCATTATGACAGTGCAATGCTTTTCTCTCCCAGGTCATTGTTTAGGTTATTCCTCAGTGTGCCATACAGAGTAGACTGGACTGGAGAAGACCATGTGCCAATGGAAGGCTGGCTCTCAGGTCCAGAGCAGAGGGGACAGACTTAGAGGGCTTTCATTGCTAAACAAGCAGCTACTGTGGACCTGCTCAGCCAAACATCACTCAGACAAAAAGGGAACACAGTGCAGTCACACAGTCAGGCACACAACACAATGCACACATCTGGACAAGGCTGATGACATTGGGGAAATAATAAGATTGCGATGAAAACAGTGCTGTCAAAGCCAGTGATGGGGAAGCTCTGCTACCACTAAGCTAAGCTCACAACTAACCAATATTAGATAGCTGCCCCTACAATCGGCTCCAACATCTCTCAGGCCTTCCTAACCCAAGTGAATATTACCCAACAATTTGGAGAAAAACCATGTCTAACACACTGTTAAAGAGTGTCCACACTCTCTCAGCCATTTAAGCTGCACTGACTTTTGGCTCTAACAATATGACCAGCTCTGTAGGACTTCCTTCCCCCTCGTCCCCTGGCAGTGCCGCTGATCCCAGAGCCCAGCAAACACTCATGTCCACAGCAGTGGTATTGTCTACACACCCTGGGTGCCTAGTGCCCAGGAGCAAGATTGTATAATACTTGTCAACAGGTTTGAACTAAGACAGACAAATTACAAGTGTTAACCACAGGGCACTCACAAACTCAGTCACAGCAGCAATGACGCAAACAACTCAGGGACAACACCACAGCAGAGAACAGACCCAGATATTAACAGGACAGTTCAGTGTTTTGACAACTGATTTGACAACACTGTGGCAGACCCAGCCTTCGTGTGTCACTGAGCACTATTTAACCACAAAGTCAGTGCTTACCAAAAGTAGGAGGACTAACGGGCTGGCATAGGATATAGCTATGATGTCGTCTTGTTCACTGTGTGATAGGTGTGTGTGACAGGTACACAGTTATAGCTCAGTGTCTATGAAAATAAAGCATTGTAGAGTAACAGTACCAAAGACTTGACACATGCCAACTCTGTTACTCAGCGTACTATGAGCCGGAATGAGGCAGCCAGTAAACATCGACTTCCTCTTTGTACATTTTAATTTTCCTGTTTAGCATTCCAATGCCAGTTACAAAGCCTAATATTACATAACGAGTAAGAATAGTTGTAGAGATCTTTGCTCTGGAGTAACCAAATTGCACTGTTTAATGGCTGATTTAAGCAAGTCAGGTTTCAGAATGAAGTCATTTACACCACTCCTGTTGCTTATGTCTTGAATTACTGTGGAGACTTACCACCTGGATGATCCCATTCAACACACGCACCCACCTTATTTATTGGTGGGATACATAGTTAAACAATTCTCTGGAACACATTGACGCTCACGCAGCTATTATTTTAACCTTGGCCAGGAGTCTAAGGATAGCAATATGTCCAACAAATTACAACTAAAACCAAACAAATAGGTTTATCTACAACTAGACTCTCTCTAGCTTTCAATGGGGTAAAATGAGAGGCTCACCTACCAATATTAGACGGTGACTCACTTCATGGCAAGCATACAGGAAGAAAAAAATATCCGTATTGGCTAGCCTAAACATTACATAGTTGCAAGGAAGACGCAATTTCACAACCACATGCGTGGTTTCCGCTTTTCACGTGGACTCTCCGAAAATTATTAGAGGGGAGGACTTTGCTGATTTGTTGTGACAGGGAACGACTCAGCCACATGTGAAGTCATCATCCGTGGTGTTTAAAAATAGGCTAGTATCACAAGCGCAGACAGCAATAAACCACACGACCTTGCCAGTAAATCCAAGATCAACTGTACTCAATAATAGAGCTAGCTAGTGTAGCTAAATATGAAAGAACAAATGGGGCTAGTTTGCCTGACAGACTGATACCTCTGGTTACAGTCAGAGGTTAACGTCATACATTAGTTTGGAAATGTTCTCTACCCAAGCCAGAATGTTGAATATAATTTCACTTTACTCTCCCAGTTACATGTGATCTGCGGTTGTGAGGCCGGTTAGACATAATGCCACATCCTATAAAAGGACAGAGGCAGTTTATGGTAGAAAAATGTACATTCAATTATCTGGCAACAGCTCTGGTGTAGAATTCTGCAGTCAGCATGCCAATTGCACGCTCCCTCAAAACTTGAGACTAGAGGTCGACCGATTAATTAGGTCCGATTTCAAGTTTTCATAACAATCGGTATTCGGCATTTTTGGACACCGATTGCGGCCGATTACATTGCACTCCACGAGGAGCCTGCGTAGCAGGCTGACTACCTGTTACCGAGTGCAGCAAGAAGCCAAGGTAAGTTGCTAGCTAGCATTAAACTTATCTTGTAAAAAACAATCAATCTTAACAAAATCACTAGTTAACTATACATGGTTGATAATATTACTTGTTCATCTAGCTTGTCCTGCGTTGCATATAATCGATGCGGTGCCTTTTAATATCTCATCGAATCACAGCCTACTTTGACAAACGGGTGATGATTTAACAATCGCATTTGCGAAAAAAGCACTGTCGTTGCACCAATGTGTACCTAACCATAAACATCAATGCCTTTCTTTAAAATCAATACACAAGTATATATTTTTAAACCTGCATATTTAGCTAATATTGCCTGCTAACATGAATTTCTTTTAACTAGGGATATTATGTCACTTCTCTTGCGTTCCGTGCAAGCAGTCAGGGTATATGCAGCAGTTTGGGCCGCCTGGCTCGTTGCGAACTGTGTTTAGACCATTTATTCCAAACAAAGACCGTAATTAATTTGCCAGAATTGTACATAATTATGACATAACATTGAAGGGTGTGCAATGTAACAGAAATATTTAGACTTAGGGATGCAACCCGTTAGATAAAATACAGAACGGTTTTGTATTTCACTGAAAGAATAAACGTTTTGTTTTCTAAATGATAGTTTCCGGATTCGACCATATTAATGACCTAAGGCTTGTATTTCTGTGTGTTATTATGTTATAATTAAGTCTATGATTTGATATTCGATAGAGCAGTCTGAGCGGTGGTAGGCAGCAGCAGGCTCGTAAGCATTCATTCAAACAGCACTTTTGTGCGTTTGCCAGCAGCTCTTCGCTGTGCTTCAAGCATTGCACTGTTTATGACTTCAAGCCTATCAACTCCCGAGATTAGGCTGGTGTAACCGATGTGAAATGGCTAGCTAGTTAGCGAGGAGAGGGACGGAAGCCCTACTGTTACACTGGCAATACTAAAGTGCCTATAAGAACATCCAATAGTCAAAGGTATATGAAATATAAATGGTATAGAGAGAAATAGTCCTATAATAACTACAACCTAAAACTTCTTACCTGGGAATATTGAAGATGTTAAAAGGAACCACCAGCTTTCATATGTTCTCATGTTCTGAGCAAGGAACTTAAACGTTAGCTTTATTACATGGCACATATTTCACTTTTACTTTATTCTCCAACACTTTGTTTTTGCATTATTTAAACCAAATTGAACATGTTTCATTATTTATTTGAGGCTAAATTGATTTTATTGATGTATTATATTAAGTTAAAATAAGTGTTACAAATAAATAATTAAAATTGGCCGATTAATCGGTATCGGCATTTTTTGGTCCTCCAAAACTCGGTATCGGCGTTGAAAAATCATAATTGGTCGACCTCTACTTGAGACATCTGCGGCATTGTGTTGTGTGACAACTGCATATTTGCGTGGCCTTTTATTGTCCTCAGCACAAGGTGCACTTGTGTGATGATCATGCTGTTTAATCAGCTTCTTGATATGCCACACTTGTCAGGTGGATGCACTATCTTGGCAAAGGAGAAATGCACACTAACAGGGATGTAAACACAATTGACATGCTGACTGCAGGAATGTCCACCAAAGCTGTTTCCAGAGATTAGAATGTACATTTTTCTACCATAAACTGCCTCAAGTCATTTTAGAGAATTTGTCAATATGTCCAACCGGCCTCACAACCACAGACCACATGTAACCACACCAGCCCAGGACCTCCACATCTGGCTTCTTCACCTGCTGGAAAATCTGATAATCTAATATTTCTGTCTGTAATAAAGCCCTTTTGTGGGGAAAAACTAATTCTGATTGGCTGCGCCCCTGCCCAGTCCTGTGAAATCCATAGAATAGAGCCTAATACATTTATTTCAATTGACTTTTTCCCTTATATGAACTATAACTCAGTAAAATTATATAAATTGTTGCATTTTGCATTTATTTTTGTTAAGTATAGTTATCCTAGAGATTAACTTTGTGTTTATGCATGTTTTTTGGGACATAGTGTATATAATGTATGTATACTGCCTACCTGTTAAGAGTAACTCGCCAACCGGGGTAACACGCCTTTACTTCTCACAGAAACCACTTCATGACATTCCCCTCAACACTTTCCCTGGTTGCCACTACTCATGATCAACTAAAAATATAATGTTTCATAATTTATCTGTGACTTTAAAAAATTGTCTAATGACAATTTTTTAAGTCACTCCCAACAAATTATTTTGAGGTAGTGGCATTGTACCCCAAGTTACCCTACAATTGACATGTGTTACATTTAGCCCCACTCTCCCCTATGCACTTACTGCTAATTGCAAAGCTGTAAAGTGCATAACCATGCCACTGCTAAAAAACAGTTTAAAATGGTGCAGTTCGTGCAGATTTAGGAGTTGAGAAATAAAGTAAGAATCGAAAGCTGGAATCCCTTTTTTTTAACAAAGGCCAGTAAAACTGCTGTTCTGGCGATTGCAAGAACTGTTGTGCATTGACTGTGTATGTCCGAATCCATTTTTTCCTCCCTATGGCTCACATAACTAGAATAGGCAACGAGAGGAATATTTATCTTGCATAGAACACACAAGCCGATTCAGGTAAATAAATCAACTATTCTACTATGGGGGTTTCCGATTTTTCTATGAATTAGTCGTTTTGTTTGACCAGGAAAAGTAAACGTGGACTGTTCTACCATCTTCAAAGTGCTCCTAAGCAGAAATCCAATTTTGATAAACTCCCATATCTACTGGGAGAAATTCCACAGTGTGCCATCACAGCAGCAAGATTTGTGACCTGTTGCCACAAGAAAAGGGCAACCAGTGAAGAACAAACACCATTGTAAATACAACCCATATTTATGCTTATTTATTTTAACTTGTGTGCTTTAACCATTTGTACATTGTTACAACACTGTATATATATAATATAACATTTGTAATGTCTTTATTGTTTTGAAACTTCTGTATGTGTAATGTTTACTGTTAATTTGTATTGTTTATTTCACTTTTGTATAATATCTACCTCACTTGCTTTGGCAATGTTAACACATGTTTCCCATGCCAATAAAGCCCCTTGAATTGAATATTTTTTAATGTTCCATTTAAAAAAAAAAAAAATTTATTGTTGCGTAGCGGCAATTATTTTGCCCTGGCGCTGCACCACAGCATATGTGGCGGGGAAACACTGGTTAGTGCGCGTGCTTCAGGTGACGAGCAAACAAATCGTGATAAACACTGGTCACTGTGTGTGGCTAAGTCGTTTTAATAATACTTTCCTGTGGATATGTTGTCTAATTTAAACCCACAAAAAGCCCAAATTAGCTAACAACAGGTAGAGTAAGTTCAAATTGAATTCTACATACGCGTCAGAGGAGACGTATTGGATCTCATCAATACAAATGAACGTGACTGTCAAGGAACAGCATCGGAACGTCGGGGTTTGTTAGTTATGGGAATTCACAATAAATCAACTGCCTTGTTGGTTGTTTAGTTAGTTAACATTATTAACTAACTATGAATATTTCACCACAACCGAGTTGAGTTGCGCAACTGTGATGGCTTAAATCAAATTATATGTCACCTGCTTCGCAGACAGGTGTAGACCATCAGTGAAATGTTTACTTACGGGTCCATTTCCAACAATGCAGTTAAAAATAAATGACACGAGGAATAACTAAGTAAAATAAATAACATGGCTATAGTGAATACCGTTGAAAATAACATGGCTATAATATACAGGTAGTAATATTACCATACCCCTTAGAAATTGAGGTAGCTAGCTATGTAAATTAGGGGTAAAGTGACTAGGAAACAGGATAGATAAGACAGTAGTAGCAGCGTATGTTGTGAGTCGTCAGTATGCACATGTTGGGGTGTCAGATTCCTGTGTGCATAGTCAGCAGGCTCAGGTAGTCATTTGACTAGCTATTTAGTAGTATTGTTTAGAATACTATTTGGTTTGAATGAACGTTAATGACAACACTGTCAACAACCGTGGCTAACTAGCGTTACTAGCCAGATAACCAGTTGGCAACCAGCTACCATAAGATTTGTAACAACTAAGTTAACGGAAATACGTTAGCTAGCTTGTGCAAAGTCAAGTGAGGAGTTAAAATACGTGGGAAGCTAACGTTAGCTATTAGTTTCAGCCCTATTGTCTTACCCGTCTGAAACAAATGCCACAGACCACTTGAGCTAGCTTGCTTTAACCCCAGTAAGCTAATAACGTTATATCAACACCAATTTTGAACTAACTTTAGTTGAATAACGTTAGCTAGATATGCTAGATATGCTAGCTTTAACGTTATTGGCAGGCAAATCGCGTACCTTCCATTGATGTCAAAGGGAAGCGTCTGATCATCTCCAACGACGGAATCCATCCTGAAATAGTATTCCTTTTTAATTAATATCAATATTTACGAGTAAACCTCAATATGAAGCGGGTATAAAATTCAAAGCAGTCGTTACTACCGCCATTTTGATTTAACGTCATTATGGGTGTATTCATTATGTCATGCAACGGAAGTCGTTTAACATTTTAAATAACCAAACGAACCGGTGAGGGACGTACTTGAATTTGTCCAAGAGAAACTCTGGTTTTCGTTTGAAAACGTTTTCGTTTGGAGTAAACGTTTTCTGTTGCAGAACTTTTACAACAGAATAGGTGTAATGAATACACCCCAATGCCACCTCGAAATTCTAGGGTGGAGCCCAAAAGCAGGCGCGCAGTGTCCGATTGGTCAAAACAAATACACTTTCCTAATGATTGGTGGGGAGGCTCATGGGAAAATGTAGTGTGTGTGTATATATAATGTGTGTGTATGAAGCTGGCCTAGTTGTTAGGTACGCAAATACTTGGAAAATGAAACCATCATTTTTATTTAAAAAATAAGGGAAAAAATGAGTTAAAAACAATTATTGCTTACATTATATTTGACCATGGATGGACACTTTTTCATAATGACACCACCAGTGATGTTATACAATTGAAATAACACTTATGGCTTTTCTTTTCTAGTTCTCCTTGATTCCTCTTGTCGTCTCTGCTCCCTTACAAAACATGTCCTGTAGTAGTGTTATCACAAACAGTTTTTAAATATTGATGTATTTCCCCTGTGGTAGCTACATTTACTCAAAATGTTAACATTTTAGGTTTACTAATCTCATATTCTAATGTTGTGACATTTGATGCCTCCACAGATTATAGCTGACTATGGTGGTTGCCTGGCATGAGTGGGGGAGTTTGGTCATGATGGTTTTACCTGGGTTCATAGCACCCTCTGCTGACCATCTATGTTTTTGCCCTCGCACACTACACCTCATCAGGATTTGGATGATTTGAATCAGATGTGTAGTGCTAGGGCAAACACAAAAATGTGCACCCCTTTGGGTCCCCAGGACCAGGATTGAGAACCACTGATCTATGGGAATGCTTGCTTCTTTAATTACAGGTACAAAGCAAACCTGATTCTAATGATTACCAAATCGTCAAGTCTATTAGTTCTGGAATAGATTAAAAAATGTGGACTGCTAGGTTAGGGGTACTTCAGCAGAGTGATCTTAGTGGACTTGGTCAATCAGGTCACTTTAGGGCAACATCCTGCCTGTGGGTGGTGTAAAATGACTAAAACCAAATTGAAACTGTAGAAATTATACTAGACATTCAGGGAGCTTTAAAAAATCCCCAAGCTATGGATAGAGGACTATTTTTTATGGAGTGGATATAAAGTGCATTCGGAGAGTATTCAGACCCCTTTACTTTTTCCACATTTTGTTACGTTACAGCCTTATTCAAAAATTGATTAAATTGTTTTTTCCCCTCATCAATCTACACACAATAACCCATAATGACAAAGCAAAAACAGGTTTAGACATTTTTGCAAATGTATTGAAAATAAAAAAAACTTTGTACATTTACATAAGTATTCAGACCCGATAGACAGGATTTTGTTGAAGCACCTTTGAAAGTGATTATAGCCTCAAGTCTTATTGGGTATGACGTTACAAGCTTGGCACACCTACATTATTTGGGGAGTTTCTCCCATTCTTCTCTGCAGATCTTCTCAAGCTCTTGTCAGGTTGGAGGGGGAGTGTCGCTACACAGCAATTTGAGGTCTCTCCAGAGATGTTCCGGGCTCTGGCTGGGCCCCTCAAGGACATTCAGAGACTTGTCCCGAAGCCACTCCTGCGTTGTTTTGACTGTGTGCTTAGGGTCATTGTCCTGTTGGAGGTGAACCTTCACCCCAGTCTGAGGTCCTGAGTGCTCTGGAGCAGGTTTTCATCAAGGATCCCTCTGTACTTTGCTCTGTTCATCTTTCCCTCGATCATGACTAGTCTCCCAGTTCCAGCCGCTGAAGAACATCCACACAGCATGATAATGCCACCACCATGCTTCACCGTAGGGATGGTGCCAGGTTTCCTCTAGACGTGACGCTTGACATTCAGGCCAAAGAGTTTAATATTGGTTTCATCAGACCAGAGGATCTTGTTTCTCATGGTCTGAGAGTCTTTAGGTGCCTTTTGGCAAACTCCAAGCGGGCTGTCATGTGCCTTTTACTGATTGGTGGAGTGCTGCAGAGATGGTTGTCCTTCTGGAAGGTTCTACCTTCTCAGAGGAACTCTGGAGCTCTGTCAGAGTGACCATCAGGTTCTTGGTCACCTCCCTGACTAAGGCCCTTCTCCCCCGATTGCTCAGTTTGGCCGGGTGGCCAGTTCTAGGAATTGAATACTTTTTTAATTAACCTTTATTTAATTAGGCAAGTCAGTTAAGAACAAATTCTTATTTACAATGACGGCCTAGGAACAGTGGGCTAACTGCCTTGTTCAGGGGCAGAATGACAGATTTTTACCTTGTCAGCTCGGGGATTCGATCAAGCAACCTTTCAGTTACTGGCCCAACATTAACCACTAGGCTACCTGCTGCCCCAAAGAAGCAACAGGTTCAAGGGACCAAGCCATTCCACGTTTCTTGATCATTATATTACTCAGGTGATTCAAATACAACAGTCGATCATTAATGAATTAAACCCTAAAGCATGGGGGTGTCTTAACTAATTTTGTCCCGGGTCCGCTTTCGGTCTTCAACGAAGCCCGTAGGGCCGCACTGTGTGTTATACAGTGCATTCGGAAAGTATTCAAACCCCTTTACTTTTTCCACTTTGTTACGTTACAGCCTTATTCTGAAATGGACAAAACAAAAAGGTTTTCCTCAATCTGCACACAGTACCGATAATGACAAAGTGAAAACAGGTTTTTAGAAAATGTTGCTAATTTATTCAAAATAAAACACAGAAATACCTTATTTAAATAAGTATTCAGACCCTTTGTTATGAGACTCGATATTGAGCTCCATTGATTTTTCTACAACTTGTTTGAAGTCCACCTGTGGTAAATTCAATTGATTGGACATGATTTGGAAAGGCACACACCTGTCTATATAAGGTCCCATAGTTGACAGTGCATGTCATAGCAAAAACCAAGCCGTGAGGTCGAAGGAATTGTCCAATTCCGCAGAGCTCCGAGATAGGATTGTGTCGAGGCACAGATTGGGGGAAGGGTACCAAAACATTTCTGCAGCATTGAAGGTCCCCAAGAACACAGTGGCCTCCATCATTCTTAAATGGAAGAAGTTTGGAACGACCAAGACTCTTCTACATGGGCTCCCAAGGGGCCCAGCAGTCTAAGGCACTGCATCTCAGTGGTAGAGGCGTCACTACAGACCCTGGTTCGATTCCAGGCTGTATCACAACCGGCTGTGATTGGGAGTCCCATAGGGCGGCGCACAATTGTCCCAGCGTCGTCCAGGTTAGGGTTTGGCCGGGGTAGGCCGTCATTGTAAATAAGTATTTGTTCTTAACTGACTTGCCTAGTTAAATAAAGGTTAAATAAAATAAAACATTCTATCTCCTATTTACAGTTGAAGACGGAAGTTTACATACACGTAGGTTGGAGTCATTAAAACTCGATTTTCAACCACTCCACAAATTTCTTGTTAACAAACTATAGTTTTGGCAAGTCGGTTAGGACATCTACTTTGTGCATGACACAAGTAGTTTTTCCAACAATTGTTTACAGACAGATTGTTTCACTTAAATTTCACTGTATCACAATTCCAGTGGGTCAGAAGTTTACATACACTAAGTTGACTGTGCCTTTAAACAGCTTGGAAAATTCCAGAAAATGATGTCATAGCTTTAGAAGCTTCTGATAGGGTAATTGACATAATTTGAGTCAATTGGAGGTTTACCTGTGGATGTATTTCAAGGCCTACCTTCAAACAGTGCCTCTTTGCTTGACATCATGGGAAAATCTAAAGAAATCAGCCAAGACCTCAGAAAAAATTGTAGACCTCCACAAGTCTGATTCATCCTTGGGAGCAATTTCCAAACACCTGAAGGTACCACGTTCATCTGTACAAACAATAGTACACAAGTATAAACACCATGGGACCACGCAGCCATCATACCGCTAAGGAAGGAGTCGTGTTCTGTCTCCTAGAGATGAACGTACGTTGGTGCGAAAAGAGCAAATCAATCCCAGAACGACCGCAAAGGACCTTGTGACGATGCTGGAGGAAACAGGTACAAAAGTATCAATATCCACAGTAAAACGAGTCTTATATCGACATAACCTGAAAGGCCGCTCAGCAAGGAAGAAGCCACTGCTCCAAAACCGGCATAAAAAACTCAAAATGTTGTCCCCATGTGCAACTGCACATGGGGACAAAGATTGTACTTTTTGGAGAAATGTCCTCTGGTCTGATGAAACAAAAATAGAACTGTTTGGCCATCATTATGTTTGGAGGAAAAAGGGGGACGCTTGCAAGCCGAAGAACACCAAGAACACCAAGAGCATCATGTTGTGGGGGTGCTTTGCTGCAGGAGGGACAGGTACACTTCACAAAATGGATGGCATCAAGAGGAAGGAAAATTATGTGGATATATTGAAGTAACATCTCAAGAAATCAGTAAGGAAGTTAAAGCTTGGTCGCAAATGGGTCTTCCAAATGGAAAATGACCCCAAGCATACTTCCAAAGTTGTGGCAAAATGGCTTAAGGACAACAAAGTCAAGGTATTGGAGTGGCCATCACAAAGCCCTAACCTCAATCCTATAGAAAATTTGTGGGCAGAACTGAAAAAGTGTGTGCGAGCAAGGAGGCCTACAAACCTGACTCAGTTACACCAGCTCTGTCTGGAGGAATGGGCCAAAATTCACCCAACTTATTATGGGAAGCTTGTGGAAGGCTACCTAAAACATTTAACCCAAGTAAAAAAATGTTAAGGCAATGCTACCAAATACTAATTGAGTGTATGCAAACTTCTGACCCACTGGGAATGTGATGAAAGAAATAAAATCTGAAATAAATCATTCTCTCTATTATTCTGACATTTCACATTCTTAAAATAAAGTGGTGATCCTAACTGACCTAAAACAGGGCATTTTTACTAGGATTAAATGTCAGGAATTGTGAAAAACTGAGTTGAAATGTATTTGGCTAAGGTGTATGTAAACTTCTGACTTCAACTGTAAGTATATGATTTTCCCTCCCTCTTCCAAGCCAGGGTACCAGTCTGTTTCTGCTATCAAGGAGTGGGTTGATAATTCAAAACAGACTGGTACCCAGGCTACCCCTCACCCTCTGTTACCAACTTAATGCACACTGTGTTCACCATGCTCCTCTCGCCTTGCTCAGTTCAGCACAAGCCACTTTTCCATCTAATTAAAATAAGTGGGCCGCCATTGCTTGTAGGCTGACAGATGGAACATGACAAACTCGATCAGGCACTTCTCAGTGAGGTTGTGTGGGCTGAGCGAAGAATGCTTACAGACGTTCATTGTGGATGGCAATGTTGTCCAAGTAGACGGCCACTCCAGGGACCCCTGCAAGGATGATGGATATTATTTTCTGAAAATAGCTGGGAACCGAACTGAGACCAAAAGGCGTTATCATGTAGTGGAATGGATTATACCCCTTCATGAGTCACAAATGCTGGTAGGTCCCTCCCAACTCTCTGGGTGTAGGAGATCTTGACGAAGGTTCAGCTTTGGAAACTCAACCGTAGCCGACTATGTGCTCTGTTATTTCTGTTTAGGGTAAGTGTTATCATTCCATCTACAACATTCAGTGACTAAGAAATTCAGAGGAAGTGAGTCAGAGGAAAAAGCAGGAGACAGGGTGCAAGAAAGATTCCGCAGAAGGGAGAGAAGTGGGACATGTATGACATTTTTTATCCTTAGGTTGTAGATCACCTTTAATATTGCAGATACTGTAGATTGTGGCTTCTAACAATGTAATTATCTGCATAATTTCCAATCCCCCATATCTTTTTTGGTAAATATATACAGTACCAGTCAAAAGTTTGGACACACCTACTCATCCAAGGGCTTTTCTTTATTTTTACTATTTTCTACATTGTAGAATAATAGTGAAGACATCAAAACTATGAAATAACACATGGAATCCGGCACTGGGAACAGGCACTTCTATTAACCAAAAAAGTGTTAAACAAATCAAAATATATTTTAGATTCTTCAAAGTAGCCACCCTTTGCCTTGACGACAACTTTGCACACTCTTGGCATCACCCTGGACCTATCTTCCTCTACTACTCTCTTCACTGCCTCAGCATACGACACCTTCTGCACTACTCTGATCCTGGCAACCTTAACCTGCCTTTCTTTCACCGGACACCTCTGATCTAAAGCACCATGGGTACCCCTACAATTTACGACACAACCTTTTCCACCAATACTACACATTCCTTTGTCTCATGTACTCCTGCACACTTCTCACATCTAGGAATCTCTCTACTACACACTGCTGCCACATGACCATAAGCTTGACACCTAAAACACCATAATGGTTCAGGACAAAAGCTCTCACAGGATACCTGACACATCCTAACTTAACTTTATCTGGTAAAAATTCTGCATCAAAACTCACTAGTACAGACAGTGTTTCACCACGCTCTCCACCGGGTCTGCGTTGCGCCAAACAGCGGCTGTCACAGACACCGAGAATCTTCAACTTCCGTTGACCCAACTCAACAGATAACACCACTTCAGTTATCACTAGTTCAATGGTGCCTTGCTCCAGAAAATACCTCTGGATGGCAGAAACTGAAAAAATCCACATGATTCCACTCCGAGTCACTACCACTGACACAACATTCCCCAACCTCTTTTCCATCTAACCTGACACAACAAATTGATTAGCCAGAAGGAAAGGATCTATTCTCTCAAAAAAATCACACCCCCACTGGGCAAAAAAAACATCTTCATCCCTAATTCATCCTCACTCTCATCATGTTCAATCCATATTTCCACCTTCTTCCTTTTTTCCCTGTCCGCTTTCTTACCAACCTGAATGGCTTCCCCTGACTCCATCTCCAGGTCCGACAACCATTCTGGCGGACACGCCATCTTGTCCAACCCCCCCCCCCGAACTGTCCAAGTCGCCTTTCAAAGTGTGCTGCACTATGGTGATAAAAATTGTCTGACTTGCAGCTACATTTTGACTGCAGTCGACTTCAATTTTCTGCAGTTGATCTTCACCAACTTCATTTTGCTGTGATTCATATAATCAGTGTGGTGTGGCAGAATTTGGGGTGAGCTGTTGTAACTTCTCAAGGGATATGTTATGTGTTGGACTGTGATGTTATGCCTTTCATAGACTCCTGGACCTAGATTCACGAAACCTTCTTAAAACTAAATTAGGGCTGCAATCCCGTTAACGGGATCGATATGACAACAGCCAGTGAAAATGCAGGGCGCCAAATTCAAACAACAGAAATCTCATAATTAAAATCCCACCACAGTGTCCGATTTCAAAAAGGCTTTACAGCGAAAGCACCACAAACGATTATGTTAGGTCACCACCAAATCACAGAAAAACACAGCCATTTTTCCAGCCAAAGACAGGAGTCACAAAAAGCAGAAATAGAGATAAAATGAATCACTAACCTTTGATGATCTTCATCAGATGACACTCATAGGACTTCATGTTACACAATACATATATGTTTTGTTCGATAAAGTTCATATTTATATCCAAAAACCTCAGTTTACATTGGCGCCATGTTCAGAAATGCCTCCAGAATATCCGGAGAAATTGCAGAGAGCCACATCAAATAACAGAAATACTCATCATAAACTTTGATGAAAGATACATGTTTTACATAGAATTAAAGATACACTTGTTCTTAATGCAACCGCTGTGTCAGATTTCAAAAAAGCTTTACGGCAAAAGCACAATATTCAATAATCTGAGAACAGCGTTCAGCCACAAAAGCAAGCCATACAGTTACCCGCTAAATTGTGCAGTCAACAAAAGTCATAAATAGCATTATAAATCTTCACTTACCTTTGCTGATCTTCGTCGGAATGCACTCTCAGGACTCCCACTTCCACAATACATTTTTGTTTTGTTCGGTAATGTCCATCATTTATGTCCAAATAGCTACTTTTGTTAGCGTGTTTGGTAAACAAATCCAAAGTCACGAAGCGTGTTCACTAAAAGCAGACGAAATGTCAAAAAGTTCCGTAACAGTCAGTAGAAACATGTCAAACGATATATTGAATCAATCTTTAGGATGTTTTTAACATAAATCTTCAATAATGTTCCAACCGGAGAATTCCTTTGTCTTCAGAAATGCGATAGAACAGAGCTCGCTCTCACATGAACGCGCATGGTCAGCGCATGTTCAGCTCATGATAGACCTTACTCAATCCCCTCTCCTTCGGCCCCACTTCACAGTAGAAGCATCAGACAATGTTCTAAAGACTGTTGACATCTAGTGGAAGCCGTAGGAAGTTCAAACTGACTCATATCCCACTGTATATTCGATAGGCGATGAGTTGAAAACCTACAAACCTCAGATTTCCCACTTCCTGGTTGGATTTTTTTTTCTTCAGGTTTTTGCCTGCCATATGAGTTCTGTTATACTCACAGACATCATTCAAATAGTTTTAGAAACTTCAGAGTGTGTTCTATCCAATACTAATAATAATATGCATATATTAGCAACTGGGACTGAGGAGCAGGCAGTTTACTCTGGGCACCTCTGGGCACCTTTTCATCCAAGCAACTAAATACTGCCCCTGCAGCCATAAGAAGTTATAAAGAAATGTCTTCTTAACTGCCATTTTTTCCTTAACTATAGACTTAAGAAGAAAGTTAAGCAAAGTTGCTATTCCTCAAAACGGTTCTTGAACATTTTCTTGTGCTATTTCTTATCTTTCTCCTTAAGCAAAAAGTGTTAAGAAGAAATTAGATTCTTGACAATAAAGTTATTGGAAATTTCCTTAATTCCAAGATATCTAAACCCTTGTCTTAAACTCAGCGCAGTGAGAGAAAAAGATATTGAAAGCAACTGAACATGTTTAATTCACTCACAAACTTCATCTTAAAGTTTCAGTATTGATTGTTTTAGAACAGTAATCTCAGTAAGAAATATGCTAACATGATTGCAATTGCTAGCTAGATAGCTAGCTAAAATGGTTGCCTAGCAACATACATCTTAAAAAGATATGTAAGAAGATATTTGAGAAGTTCGTAAGAAAATCATTCAATCTTAAGATATTGTTGAGGTATTGGATTTACGAACTATCTTTTTTTATTAAGAAGCTTCATAAGTTTTTGCGTAAGAAATGTTTTGTGTCTATGAACATTTGAACATCTTGGCCATGTTCTGCTTTAATCTCCACCCGGCACAGCCAGAAGAGGACTGGCCACCCCTCATAGCCTGGTTCCTCTCTAGGTTTCTTCCTAGGTTCTGGCCTTTCTAGGGAGNAAGCCAACTGACATTTACTCCTGAGTTGCTGACCTGTTGCACCCTCGACAACCACTGTGATTATTATTATTTGACCATGCTGGTCATCTATGAACATTTGAACATCTTGGCCATGTTCTGTTATAATCTCCACCTGGCACAGCCAGAAGAGGACTGGCCACCCCTCATAGCCTGGTTCCTCTCTAGGTTTCTTCCTAGGTTCTGGCCTTTCTAGGGAGTTTTTCCTAGCCACCGTGCTTCTACACCTGCATTGCTTGCTGTTTGGGGTTTTAGGCTGGGTTTCTGTACAGCACTTTGTGACATCAGCTGATGTAAGAAGGGCTTTATAAAGAAATTTGATTTGAATTTGATTTGATTTCAAAAGCTTCCAAACATTTCCATCCTTCTGCATACCCAATTTAAAACTGAATTGAAAAGACCGCAACCAAAATAAATCCCACAGTATCATCACCACTAACGCATATTCGTAACCGGTAAATTGTGTGTGCGCGCTGGTGTGTGTGGTTAACCGTAGGTCAAAAAAACACACATGAACAGGCCTTACTTATCTGGGAACTCCATTTATGGCTTAATCCAGATACTTTTATACTTAAAACTGCCGAATATCACTAACTGCTCTCCCCAATACCACATGCTAATTTCTCGTGACCCCTCCACCCTTTTGTCCATTCTAAAAATCTATTTCATAATAAGACGACATAAAATGTAAAGCTATTTAATAATAAAATCACATAAAATGTCTCATGAGATCAAAAAAAAAAACAAGGCTCTCTGAGTTTGCAAGGAATGTTTGGCCAGATAATTTAAATGCGTTACCTCTAGAATCCATTCCCCTGGCATTTCGCTTAGATTCTTCAACCCAAAATAAGTTTTTCTGTGGCAAATTTAGCCAATCTCTCATCATAAGTAATCTGCGATATTTGTTCCCTGGCATCTATTAAAAAGTTGTGTAAGACGTGATCTCATATGTGTTCCTTCACATAGAACTGTAATCTCTATGAACCACTATCGATCGTACCGGGGCTATACACCAAAATGTGACATTTCCTCTCCTGCTACTCTCAAAAGGATTTGTTGTTGCTCTTTTGAAAAAGATGCAAAGGCTTGTATAGCAGCATTTCCTTCGATTGCAGCAGGTTCCAGTATCACCTTACACTCATTCTTCCAATGTCCAATAGTCTCACATCTAAAACAGGGAGCTATCTCCTTACGCTTTTATGTTTTTTCGCTACGTTTCTTTATCTTACCTTGGCCATTGAAACCATATTTAGTGACTTTCCCTGTGGCCCTATTAAACTTGCACGTCTGCGAAGTGAGCAGAGTTATATTTCACTCTCAAAACATCCTGCTCTATTTCATCCACTACATCCGCAATTTCCGTTTTGATCACAGGGTTCAAACCTGCCATCAAAGCAGAAATGCAAATTCTATCAATGCACTCCCGTACCCAGTCTTTCTGTGGCTGAGTACTTCTACTAATTCCGGGTTTATCGGTTTGTATAGAGCTTTTGATTCTGGTTTTATGTCATTGTGCCAAGTCATAATTGCCTCCCTGAATTCTTTATTTGATTTGAATTCTCCGCCAGCAGGGAAATGTTGCCCAATTTGATCCAGTTTGCAAAATTTTTGCCATATTCGAGCTGAATTGGTAGAATGCTTGTGCACTTCTTTCAGCGCCTCCATGGTTTTAAACGGGGTCGTTTGTCGACATTTCAATAGTTATTATTCCCAAACCTCTCCCTTCTATAATACACACCTTCTATTAACTATTTTCCAAGGTAGCGCTACCCACTTCCCCAGAGAATGGTTATGGTATTTGTGCCTATTAATTGGTCACGACACTAAATACCTTGTATTAGAACCTATACTATAGCATCTGCACATTTACTACTGGAGAATACGGATAACTTAATGTCTTATTCCAGTACTGCGCCTCATATTGTTGATAACCCACATTACCAAAATTATTCATACTTGTCTTCCTATTTTCACATAATCTTTCATGGTTCCCCCTCCCCATAGGGCATAAACCAACCTCTCTCCCTATTGCTACTACACGTAACTCAAATAGTGTTAGAATATTTTATTTTTCCTTATTTTTTTTATAGATTCTTTTTACTCACTTGCTTCGAGAACTCTCATCTTCCTAAAACTCACTAGCTTCTAGAACTCTCGTTTTACAAAAACTCACTGCAGCTGGGACTTTTGTCCCTTTTATAGATCTCGCAGGGGAATACCCCCACTAGGGACCTATCCTAATACGGAACCTACCCTGCACTGTATTGTCACTCCTGGATCTCGCAGAGGAAAACCTCCACACGGGATCTATCCTTGAAGGAACCCACCCTACACCTGTCTTTTACCTGGATCTCGCAGAGGAAAACCTCCACTCGGGACCTATCCTTATGAAACCTACCCTACACCAGATATTTACAACCGGTCGTTACAAAATGGGCCTACCGAATAAACTCAGGCTCTCTAGGTCTGTATCCTATAATTGTTCAGCCTACGATTCTCATCTCCCCAAGATGTCAAAATGAGTGGAAACATGTGTAGGAACTGTGCCTACCTTGTATGTTGCCAGCTCCTGCTCCACTGATCTGGGCTCTCTGGTTTGACTACAAATTGTGGTGAGCCCTGCTCGCAGCTCCAACTGTTAGGTTCTAATTCTCAGAGTAAAACACTCAACGGACATTATGAAAGCTTAACCAAGTGTATTCTTCCCAGAGGATCAATACAGCTGCATTAGACAAAACATGTTTCCACCACCACAAGTATATATACTCCAATTTAGGCACTCCTCCTTCTCTCCAATCCTTACATATATTATGGTTCAACAGGAAGACGAAGTAATAGGGTAATAAACCATAATTTCTCCCTTAATGGGATCTGACAACAAACCCTAATTTTCCTAATCCACAGATGTCCACCCGTATCCCCTATAGCAATCCTGTGATTTCCTCCCGTCCACCCAGCACATTCCAAAGCCATCTGGCTCCTACAGATAACCATTAACTTCTGATGTAAAAACCAGTCTCTAGGATAGCAATGTTCCAAGTTTAACCCAGAATCCAACAGAGTTATCAGCATACTTATGATGGTGGTGGTCATCCATACATGCAAAAAAGGAACTGTGTCATGGGTGTGACTAATTGCCCTCATTGTCAAGACAGTATCCTCTTGGGTAATTGAACTGATCATGTGACTTTGATGTGTGCATTTAAATCCCCCTCTTTATGTGTTCTAGGCAGCAGCCCACAGGAAAATATGCAGTCCAGAGGCATGGTGGAGCCACGTTGGTAGAGAGCATGTGGCAGTATTTAGGTGAGAGCACGTGGCTACTGAGGATTGTGAAACAGTTAAAAGAAAATGGTTGTCTGCTAGCTGGGCTACACCACATCCTGTGCCTCAATGGCTGCATTCCAAACATGTAAAAGACACATCCTCTCTCGTCAGCCCTCAAGTTAAGTACTTCTAATGACATATCATGACGTTTGATGAGTTGACACTTACAGGGCGAGGGAAGAATTAAATAAATGGATTGCTCTTGCCTGGAAATTTGTCACTCGTTCGTCCCACGGTTGTGTTTTCAGTCATCATGGAACCACCGGTAGCTGTTTTGTGTGCATTATATGCGCTACAGTCAATTATGATTGCATTTCATATCTTGGCTAGAAGACAATGCATCCGCAGACATCGAATGTTAACCATCCGACTATATCAGGTAAATCGAAAATCACAATGTACAAGTGTGATAGCAGGGAAAGTTGTATGTGCTAGCTAAACAAAAACATAATTACTTTTACGATACGTGTTTTTGTCGTCATGTGCATTAGTAGAACAATTTCAAACTTATTTACATTTGTTTTTACTTACACTTGTATGTTGATGTTGGTTTTATTAAGGCCCCGGAGTGAACAGAATTGCACACTCACACACTCGATCACAAACGAGGGCTTAGGGGCTATCGTTGCCAACTTCCCTTGCTTGGCTAATTGTTTGGACCGACGTCAAAGATTGCCGCGGGGATTCCCCCAAGGGCAAAAGGCAAGGGTAAGTGTAGGAGAGTGTCTTTTATGTGTTTGAAACGCAGCCATTGTGTATTTTTTTATTTGTTTGTTGATTCATTTTTAACTTGCATGGGTTTCAAATGTGTTCCTGAGCCAGAATGGCCACAGTAACTGAAATAAGGAAAAGTACATTCTGAAACTAATGGAAAACCTGTCTTATATTTATTACATCTTTGAAACTTACCTTTGTGTTTATTCTCTACTTCACTCTACCTGCTCAACCCAGATCCAAACGAACGGGACACCTTTTCATTCCTATGACATTTGACGTAGCTTCAGCAGGATCAGTTTTGAAGTATGGAGCCAGTTTTGTTTTGTTATGTGTTGCTGTTGTGCTTGCGTTCTTGTGTGTACCCAAATCAGCAGTGGTGTAAAAATACTTGAAAGTACTGCTTAAGTAGTTTTTTGGGGTTTCTGTACATTACTAATTATATTTTTGCCAACTTTTACTTTTTCTCCACTACACTCCTAAAGAAAATAATGTACTTTTTACTCCATACATTTTCGCTGACACCCAAAAGTACTCATTACATTTTGACAGGAAAATTATCCAATTCACACACATCAAGAGAACATCCCTAGTCATCCCTACTGCCTCTGATCTGGCAGACTGACAAAACACAAATTATTTGTTTGTAAATTATGTCTGAGTGTTGGAGTGTGCCCCTGGCTATCTGCCAATAAAAAAAATATTTTTAAATGATGCCATCTGGTTTGCTTAATATAAGGAATTTGAAATGGTTTATACTTTTACTTTTGATACTTAAGTACATTTTAGCAATTCCATTTACTTTCGATACTTAAGTATATTTAAAACCAAATACTTTTAGACTTTTACTCAAGTAGTATTTTATAAGGTCACTTTCACTTTAACTTGAGTAATATTCTATTAAGGTATCTTTACTTTTACTCAAGTATGACAATTGAGTACTTTTTCCACCACTGCAAATCAGGTCCTAATGTCTCCATCGGTGGTCCTGGGAGTGGCTGGGGCAGAAGACTGAGCTTCCCTTGCTAGTCTTGAGGGAGACCCAGCGTGACCGAACCGGCCTGGAGCATTTTGAGGTGCCTTACGGGAGACGGCTCAAGTAGCCCGGAGACGTTGTGAACAATGCGCTGTGGTGAAGCTGAGAGAGACGTACCAGCTAAGAATCAAGGGCTACAAGACCATGTAGGCCATGACTGCCGGACAGGGCAGTCTACTCAAGTGATTGAGTGGTACAGCTGGGGCAACCGGGGTGGGGAGTGCAGGAAGCACCTACCAGTACACGGCAAAGGATTCCAGCAGTCTATGGACAAGGTATCACGGCAATCCATGCAATGTCATATAAGTCATGGGACCGATATTAGCAGTTTTCGTGCATCATGTTCAAAACATTTAGAAGTGACTTTGAGCTTCACAAACAATTTTAGATAAATAAAATCAAAGTTTATTTCTCACGTGCGCCGAATACAACAGGTATAAAAATTATTATCTCAGTGAGTTTCAGAGATAGTCAGAATATGAATGTCATGTTACAAGCAATTATTGACTTCGTGGACCTTGTTTCTTAGCCTACATATGTTAGTATAGGCAAATTTTAGCACTTTTTCTGGGTTGCTTGATTGTTTTTAATGCTTTACTGGGAAGCCTATCAGAAGTAGACTTACTCATGTTATTTACATTGGAGCTGATAGTGCAGGGTGAGCTGCATAAAGTGGTCTTCCTACTACTGTTATTTTTCACTGTCTTTTTATGTTGTTCTTATTTCTTTACTTACCTATTGTTCACCTAATACCTTTTTTGCACTATTGGTTAGAGCCTGTAAGTAAGCATGTCACTAAGGTGACACACCTGTTGTATTCGACGCACGTGACAAATAAACTTTGATTTGATTTGATACTAGTGCACAGCGCCTCAGTGCTAACAGTGTAACTCTGGTTTATAGGCTCATGATTACTGCTTACAATAGCTGTAGGAAAAACAGATGAAGCAATTAGGGGAACATAAATTAAATGACTTAGATTGTGTTTGCCAATGCCCCTAAGATCATGTACATTTGATGCAGCATTATGGCGACTTATTGTCACAATGATAGGGATTAACTGAGCTGGTCTTGGATCATTTACCAGTCATTGTTTCAACGCAGCCTTGAAGTGCGTTGAAACAGTCCAGGAGCCAAGATGATTTGGATGGACTCTGTAGAGTATCTTCTGTTTCCAGAAGGTGTCAAAGTCATCAATGAAAGTGACTCCAGCAGAGCTACAGTAATCTTTTAGCCAGATGTGTAATGCCAGCAGTCTGCTGAATCTTTCACACCGGCGGCCCAATGATGGTACTGGACCTGAAATTATTGTCTGCTTTTTGGACTCTTTTAATGCTAAAATCAGTTCTTTAAAATCAAACTTCAAATGTTCCAAGCTAGCCCTCCTGATGTCTTTTGACCCCACATGGACTACGACAGTGTCAGTTCCTGGCATCTGTGGTAGAACAGTCGGAAGCAGCCTTGTTATGTTGTGTACTCGTGCTCCTGGGTAGCACAGGGTTTTTGTCTTGGGGACCGAGATGTTTCTCACCATAAAGCTGCCTATGATGACAGCTGGTGATGTTGAATGGGCTGGTCTCTCAGGCACGGTCTGGTGAGGCTGGGAGCTCCGAGGATCTGAACTAGAGGTAGAATCCAATAATCGTAATATTAAACATTCATGAACATACAAGTATCGTATATAATTTAAAAGGTTATATTCTTGTTAATCTCACTGTGTTGTCTGATTTACAATAGGCTTTACAGCGAAAGCATACCATGCGATTGTCTGAGGACAGCGCCCCACATCAACATATTTTTAACCAGCACAGGCTTCACAAAATCACAAATAGCGATTAAACAAATCACTTACTTTGAAAATCTTCCTCTGTTTGCAATCCCAAGGGTCCCAGCTACAACAAGAATTGTCGTTTTGTTAGATAAAATCCTTCTTTATATCCCAAAAAGTATGTTTAGTTGGCGCCATCGATTTCAGTAATCCACTCTTTCAACATGCAGACAAAGGAGTCCAAAAAGCTAATGCTAAATTTCGTCCAAACAAGTAAAACGATGTTTCTATTTAATCCTCAGGTATCCTAAAATGTAAATCAACTATCATATTTCATACGGAAAGTAGTATGTTATACAGGAAAGTAAAATTAGTAAACGCGGGCCTTCTTCCACGAGCGCCGAAAGACTGATATTGTTCCGGTGCTCTCGTCACCAAACTCCAAATTCTTGCTCGTTTTTCAAAAAACAACCCTGAAACCTTGAATAAAGACTGTTGACATCTAGTGGAAGCCATAGGAATTGCAATCTGGGAGCCAGAATTACATAGGACCCATAGCTTTCCATTGTAAGAGCCTGGGACCTCAAAAAATCCAAATTCCGGTTGATTTTTCTTCTGATTTTCGCCTGCCATATCAATTCTGTTATAGTCTCAGACATTATTTTAACAGTTTTAGAAAAACCAACGAAGTGTTTTCTATCCAATGCTACCAATTATATGCATATCCTGGCTTCTGGGCCTGAGTAACAGGCAGTTTACTTTGGGCACGTCAGTCAGGTGGAAATTCAGGAAACAAGGCCCTATCCCTAACAAGTTTTTAAAGTAGTAAACTGTGTGGGACTTTCTATGGGTTAAGGATGGATCAAATGATTATGTCTGGGTCATTAAGAGGGATCAACCAATTAATTATACTTGTGAGCAAACAGAATTATTAGAAGAAAATTGACTACTTCAAAATGGAGATTGCCTCAATGGTGCTGCCGGTGCACTCACAGATGCTATGGAACATGTGTATAGATGATATCTATATCAGTGTTTTAGTGCTCGAGACCACATATTGAGTGTCTCGGCCATGTCCCGGTGTCAGATACATTTGTACTTGGTCTTGACTCGGCCTAGGACAGTGAGGACTTGTAATTTCTTCCCGGGACCAGTGGAGTATAAAACTCATAATTATCAGCTTCCTTCGATTGAGTCAGCGCATAAAAACCGCCACGCCAGGCCAAATATAATGACTCCTTTCTTGAAACATTAATATCTTAACCGCCTTATCTATTACATGTTTGCGCAGTGCGAAACTATACTGTACCTACACACGTATCTACCTACACACGGTTAATGTTCTGGAAAAAAAAAATATATATATAAACTCAGCAAAAAAAGAAACGTCCCTTTTTCAGGACCCTGTCTTTCAAAGATAATTCGTAAAAATCCAAATAACTTCATAGATCTTCATTGTAAAGGGTTTAAACACTGTTTCCCATGCTTGTTCAATGAACCATAAACAATTCATGTATATGCACCTGTGGAATGGTCGTTAAGACACTAACAGCTTACAGACGGTAGGCAATTAAGGTCACAGTTATGAAAACTTAGGACACTAAAGAGGCCTTTCTAATGACTCTGAAAAACACCAAAAGAAAGATGCTCAGGGTCCCTGCTCATCTGCGTAAACGTGCCTTAGGCATGCTGCAAGGAGGCATGAGGACTGCAGATGAGGCCAGAACAATAAATTGCAATGTCCGTACTGTGAGACGCCTAAGACAGCTTCACAGGAAGACAGGACGGACAGCTGATCGTCCTCGCAGTGGCAGACCACGTGTAACAACACCTGCACAGAATAGGTACATCCGAACATCACACCTGCGGCAGAGGTACAGGATGGCAACAGCAACTCCCCAAGTTACACCAGGAACGCACAATCCCTCCATCAGTGCTCACACTGTCTGCAATAGGCTGAGAGAGGCTGGACTAAGGGCTTGTAGGCCTGTTGTAAGGCAGGTCCTCACCAGACATCACCGGCAACAACGTCACCTATGGGCACAAACCCACCATTGCTGGACCAGACAGGACTGACAAAAAGTGCTCTTCACTGACGAGTCACGGTTGTGTTTCACCAGGGGTGATGGTTGGATTTGTGTTTATTGTCGAAGGAATGAGCGTTACACCAAGGCCTGTACTCTGGAGCGGGATCGATTTGGAGGTGGAGGGTCCGTCATGGGCTTGAGCGGTGTGTCACAGCATCATCGGACTGAGCTTGTTGTCATTGCAGGCAATCTCAATGCTGTGCGTTACAGGGAAGACATCCTCCACCCTTATGTGGTACTCTTCCCGCAGGCACATCCTGACATGATCCTCCAGCATGACAATGCCACCAGCCATACTGCTTATTCTGTGCGTGATTTCCTGCAAAGACAGTAATGTCAGTGTTCTGCCATGGCCAGCGAAGAGCCTGGATATCAATCCCATTGAGCACGTCTGGGACCTGTTGGATCGGAGGGTGAGGGCTAGGGCCATTCCCCCCAGAAATGTCTGGGAATTTGCAGGTACCTTGGTGGAAGAGTGGGGTAACATTCCACAGCAAGAACGGGCACATCTGGTTCAGTCCATGAGGAGGAGATGCACTGCAGTACTTAATGCAGCTGGTGGCCACACCAGATACTGACTGTTACTTTTGATTTTGACCCCTCCCCCCTTTGTTCAGGGACACATTATTCAATTTCTGTTAGTCACATGTCTGTGGAACTTGTTCAGTTTATGTCTCAGTTGTTGAATCTTGTCATCTTCATACAAATATTTAAACATATTAAGTTTGCTGAAAATAAACGCAGTTGACAGTGAGAGGACGTTTCTTTTTTGCTGAGTTTATATATATATACAGTGGGGAGAACAAGTATTTGATACACTGCCGATTTTGCAGGTTTTACTACTTACAAAGCATGTAGAGGTCTGTAATTTTTATCATAGGTACACTTCAACTGTGAGAGACGGAATCTAAAACAAAAATCCAGAAAATCACATTGTATGATTTTTAAGTAATTAATTTGCATTTTATTGCATGACATAAGTATTTGATACATCAGAAAAGCAGAACTTCATATTTGGTACAGAAACCTTGGTTTGCAATTACAGAGATCATACGTTTCCTGTAGTTATTGACCAGGTTTGCACACACTGCAGCAGGGATTTTGGCCCACTCCTCCATACAGACCTTCTCCAGATCCTTTAGGTTTCGGGGCTGTCGCTGGGCAATATGGACTTTCAGCTCCCTCCAAAGATTTTCTATTGGGTTCAGGTCTGGAGACTAGCTACGCCACTCCAGGACCTTGAGATGCTTCTTACGGAGCCACTCCTTAGTTGCCCTGGCTGTATGTTTCGGGTCGTTGTCATGCTGGAAGACCCAGTCACGACCCATCTTCKAMCCTCTTACTGAGGGAAGGAGGTTGTTGGCCAAGATCTCGCGATACATGGCCCCATCCATCCTCCCCTCAATACGGTGCAGTCGTCCTGTCCCCTTTGGCAGAAGACGGCATGCGCCAGGAGAATGGGAGTCGAGTTTTTTCCCACCGTCCAGTCTTCACGGCTTGCGGATGGGTGTTCTTGGGTTGTACTCAGTCTTTATCTTTCTTCCTCCTCCAAACAGGGCGAGTAAATAGGCTTACCAGACCAAAATAGGCTCGTATTATCTGTCCAATCAGACCACAATCGACTTCTATCCATTCTCCTCTGGACTATCCAGATGGTCCATTGCAAACACCTCATGACGGGCCTGGACTCCGCGCGTGGCTTGCAGCGGACGCTGTGGACCCTTTGCCGTTGGGAGCGCTGCAGAGATTATATCATGACGGCGTAGTGTGTGCTATAATTGTTTTTCTTTTGATGAAATCCGCTGGTCCCAGGCTCTCCCATATCCGCCGTCAGATATGACCTAGGTCTACAATGCGCCGCGTGATAGTATTCTGGGCTGACACACCATCAACCCTTCCAACTCATTGACATTGATGCCTCGTCGTCCAGCGAGGTCGACGCATTCTTGCATGAGCCCTCCAAGAACCGAGGATCTGCATTCTGCATCTTCAACCTTCTTCACATTTTCAATAATTCGCGCAACAGTTGTGGTCGCGCTTCCACGAAAGCATACTTGCCTAATTGAGTCCTGAGCCCATACCCACCCTTAGTGCACAGGTCCTGATCGATTTCACCCCCTGATTGTCCTTTTTTACAACCAGCTTCATTCATCTTGGCATTTGTGGAGGTTGGGCATGCGGTCCCCTTGTTTGATTGAGTGTGGCCTTGCAGTGCGACAGTGTCTTTTATACTAGGCTCACCGAGTTCAACCAGGTCAGTTATAAGGTAATTGAGTGGAGAACAGGAGGGCTTCTTAAGAAACTAACAGGTGCTGTGTAGAGCCGGGAAAGTTCTACTTGTTGGTAGGTATCAAATACTTATGTCATGCAATAAAATGCAAATTAATTACTTAAAATATCATACAATGTGATTTCTGGATTTTGTTTTAGATTCCGTCCTCACAGTGGTCTGAAGTGTACCTATATCAAAAACTTACAGACCCATCTACATGCTTTAGTCAGAGTCAAGGAATGACGACCTGTGCAGAAATTCAAAGTGTCATCAGAAACTTCTTATGGTGTACATCACCTCGATGAGACTCATGTGAATACTAATCAAGTTGAAGTTCGGAAATCTCTTACATACACTTAGTGGAGTCCATTAAAAGTTGTTTTTTCAATCAGCAGCTCGCCTACAATTGTGCTATGTTAACCTAGAACTACTAGAGGTATCTTTTGGGCAAGTCATTTCCAGGAGATCCACTTTTGTGCATGAACACCACTACTCTTTATCGATTACTCACAATATAGGTTCTACAGACAGATTGTTATCACACTTTAACATTCCACCACATTTGTATCCAAACTCAATCAAGCAATACAAGGTCCACTGTTTGGCTCACGGAATTTAACTCATCACGCTAACAGTATGACTATGACTTTGAACACCTACAGCCTTGGATCTCAGCGAAATTATGTCATGGGCTTTAGAAGCTTCTAATATCTAATTGGGAAATCAATTGGGTCACATGGAGGTGTACCTGTGGTCTGATCACTTTCAAAGGCCGTACCCCTCACGACCATAACTTTACGACGCCTTCAGACCACACACCGTAATAATTTGACTATCCTACTGGACCTTCGTTGACACTCCCCACACTTCACGCCGACTCGCTCATAACTCTACAAAGGAAGCACACATCCCCATACGTTTAACCACTACCTAACACGAGAACTCACCTCCAACCGCCAAACAACTCGCGCCATGCAGTTTATCACAGTGCTCACTATCGTTTATGTTACTCAAAGGCACCTTATACGATTCACACCACAATGCGGGAACCAGGTAGCCTAAAGTCTGTTTCAGTCTGGCTGGCCCCTCCACAGCTTACATGTTCTCGTAAGACCCATCCTTGACATTTCAAACGGCCTTGGAAGGTACCATGTTCTATGTTCTGGTTCAGAACTATAGGTTAGTCAAGATATGCTAACACCATGGACCGACGGCGCCGGTCAGATAAACCTCTCGGAAGGAGACTCGTTCTGTCTCCTAGAGATGAACGTATTTTGGTGCGAAATGTGCAAATCAAATCCCAGAACAACAGCAAAGGACCTTGTGAAGTGCTGGAGGAAACAGGTACAAAAAGTATCTACACTGCTCAAAAATAAGGGACACTTAAAACAACACATGTAACTCCATCAATCACTTCTGTGAAATCAAACTGTCCACTTAGGAAGCAACACTGATTGACAATAAATTTCACATGCTGTTGTGCAAATGGAATAGACAAAAGGTGGAAATTATAGGCAATTAGCAAGACCACCCAATAAAGGAGTGGTTCTGCAGGTGTGACCACAGACCACTTCTCATTCCCTATGCTTCCTGGCTGATGTTTTGGTCACTTTTGAATGCTGGGCGTGCTTTCACTCTTGTGGTAGCATGAGACGGAGTCTACAACCCACACAAGTGGCTCGTAGATGCAGCTCATCCAGGATGGCAATCAATCGAGCTGTGGCAAGAAGTTGGCCTGTGTCTGTCAGCAAACCTAGTGTCCAGAGCATGGAGGCGCTACCAGGAGACAGGCCAGTACATCAGGAGACGTGGAGGAGCCGTAGGAGGCAACAACCCAGCAGCAGGACCGCTACCTCGCCTTTGTGCAAGGAGAGCAGGTGGAGCACTGCCAGCAGCTGCAAAATGAACCTCCAGCAGGCCCACAAATGTGCCTGTGTCTGTTAAAAACGGTCAGAAACAGACTCCATGAGGGTGGTAGAGGGCCCGACGTCCACAGGTGGGGGTTGGTACAGCCCAACACCGTGCAGGACGTTTGGCTTTGCCAAGAGAACACCAAGATTGGCAAATTCGCCACTGGCTCCCTGTTCTCTTCACAGTGAAGCAGGTTCACACGGAGCAGATGTGACAGACGTGACAGAGTCTGGAGACGCCGTGGAAAACGTTCTGCTGCTGCAAATCCTCCAGCATGCCGGTTTGGCGGTGGGTCAGTCATGGTGTGGGGGTGGCAGTCTTTGGGGGGCCGCACAGCCTCCATGTGCTCGCCAGAGGTAGCCTGACCTGCCATTTAGGTAACGAGATGAGATCCTCCGATCCTTGTGCTGACATATGCTGGTCGCGGTTGCCCTGGGTTCTCCTAATGCAAGACAAATGCAGCACCTCTGTGGCTGGAGTTGTCAGCAGTTTCTGCAGGAGGAAGTGATTGATGCTATAGACTGGCCCCGCCCGTTCCCAGTACCTGAATCCATCTGAGCACATCTGGAACATCATGTCTTGCTGCCATCCAGCCACGCACGTTGCACCCAAAACTGTCCAGAGTTTGCGATGCTTTAGTCTCCAGGTCGGGAAGGAAGATCTCACCGGCAACGACCCATCCGCACCTCAGTCAGGACGCATTGCCCAGGCGTTGGGTAGGGAGGTCATTACGCACGTGGAGGCCACACACACTGATGAGCCTCATTTGTTTACTTTGTTTTTAAGGACATTACATCAAAGTTGGATCAGCCTGTGGTTTTCCACTTTAATTTTGAGTGTGACTCCAAATCCAGACCTCCATGGGTTGATAAATTTGATTTCCATTGATCATTTTTGTGTGATTTTGTTGTCAGCACATTCAACTATGTAAAGAAAAAAGTATTTAATAAGAATATTTCATTCATTCAGATCTAGGATGTGTTATTTTAGTGTTCCCTTTATTTTTTTGAGCAGTGTATATCCACAGTAAAACAAGTCCTATATCGACATAATGTGAAAGGCGACTCAACAAGGAAGAAGCCACTGCTCCAAAACCGCCATATAAAAGCCAGACTACGGTTTGCAACTGT
Source organism: Salvelinus sp. IW2-2015 (assembly GCF_002910315.2). Classification (NCBI taxonomy): domain Eukaryota; kingdom Metazoa; phylum Chordata; class Actinopteri; order Salmoniformes; family Salmonidae; genus Salvelinus; species Salvelinus sp. IW2-2015. The sequence goes on from NC_036842.1 coordinate 34,219,203, forward strand.
ACATGGGGACAAAGATCGTACTTTTTGGAGAAATGTCCTCTGGTCTGATTAAACAAAAATAGAACTGTTTGGCCATAATGAACATCGGTATGCTTGGAGGAAAAAGGGGGAAGCTTGCAAGCCGAAGAACACCATCCCAACCGTGAAGCACGGGGGTGCAGCATCATGTTGTGGGGGTGCTTTGCTGCAGGAGGGACTGGTGCATTTCACAAAAAGGGACTGGTGCATTTCACACCAGCTCTGTCTGGAGGAATGGGCCAAAATTCACCCAACTTATTATGGGAAGCTTGTGGAAGGCTACCTGAAACATTTGACCCAAGTTAAACAATTTAAAGGCACTGCTACCAGATACTAATTGAGCGTATGTAAACTTCTAACCCACTGGGAATGTGATAAAATAAATAAAAGCTGAAATAAATCATTCTCTCTACTATTATTCTGACATTTCACATTCTTAAAATATAGTGGTGATCCTAACTGACCTAAAACATGGAATTTATACTAGGATTAAATGTCAGGAATTGTGAAAAACTGAGTTTAAATGTATTTGGCTAAGGTGTATGTAAACTTCCGACTTCAACTGTGTATATATATATATTTTGGCAGGCCAGGGGGTTTGGTCAAGACGTTTACACAGATCAGACACGGACAGAGTTTGATTAGCTCGGTTTCAAGTTTCAGTCTCCCCCATGAGACCCTCTCCGGGATACTGTCTTCTGGGCTCTGGGTCTTGCTGTATCCTGTCAGGCTCCATGTAGTTGGAAACTAACCGTCTCCAACTACATGGAAGTCACCTCACTTCCCCCAGTCCTCTCCTGTGTGCTGCCCTTTTGGCAGCTTTATGGGGCTTGTACAGCTGGTGAGCAATCAGCCCTTGATTACTCACCAACTCCCCAATCAGCCCCAATTAGTCCTGGGCGGAGAACCCGCCGAGACCTGGCACGTCCAGCAGATGGAGCCATCCCCTCGTGATATAGACTCCATCTGTCACCAGGCCTCGCCCCTGGTGGCTGACCTGCTGTACGCCACACAATATACAGTTGAAGTCGGAAGAGTGTGTGTGTGTGTGTGTGTGTGTGTGTGTGTGTGTGTGTGTGTGTGTGTGTGCGTGCGTGCGTGCGTGTGTGTCATGGCTCCCGAGCGAGTGGTGCATCACTGCATCTCGGTGCAAGAGGCTTTACTACAGTCCCTGGTTCGAATTCTGGCTCTATCACATCCAACTGTGATTTGGAGTGCCATAGGGCGGCGCACAATTGGCCCAGCGTTGTCCGGGTTTGGCGGGGTAGGCCGTCATTGTGAATAAGAATTTGTTCTTAACATACTTGCCTAGTTAAATAAAGGTTACACACACACACACCACACTGACCAAAAAGTTATTTTGTTGGCATTTACATATGTGCCCATTACCAGTAAAACATAATCAAAACCTATTTCTGTCACTTACTTGATGTGCTGTTTCGTTGTTCATTTGTTCAGTCGTTTCATTCTCAAACAGTATTTCTATGGAACGCCGTTTGTGTCTTTGCTATGGAACGCAGTTTGGGTCTTTGCGTGTCCAAAAATATGCTATTTACACTATTTGACGTGTCACATAAGCTTTTTAACCAATCAGGACCTGAATATGACTACACATCACATAATAATTTAACGCGTTCATGAATTTTTACGTAGTTACTACACATTGATTACACTATCACTCGTATTTCATGTCACAACGATTCATCGATATGTGTGCTATGATGCTGGTAAAGTTGTCTCGCACAGCTACAGTGCTGATCATAAAAAAAAGCTAAACATAGCAAAACGACAATCTGTTTCAGTAGCTATAGTTAGCTAGCTAACTATATAGCTAGGTGTCATCATCTAAAATAATTTATAATTTAAAAGACAGTTCTTATTTGATTAATGGTCTGACCCATCTATGTGAAGCTAGCCACAATAAGGATTAGCCACAATAGTGGACTTAGCGGTTAGCCTTCAAAATAAAATTAATGCATAATTCAACTATTTGTATTCATTTGCATCACTTTTATATTATTTTTATTTTTATTTCACCTTCATTTAACCAGGTAGGCCAGTTGAGAACACGTTCTCATTTACAATTGCGACCTGGCCAAGATAAAGCAAAGCAGTGCGACAAAAAACAACACAGAGTTACACGTGGGATAAACAAAAGTACAGTCAATAACACAATAGAAAAATCTATATACAGTGTGTGCAAATGGCGTAAGGCAATAAATAGGCCATAGTAGCGAAGTAATTACAATTTAGCAAATTAACACTGGAGTGATAGATGTGCAGACGATGATGTGCAAGTAGAAATACTGGTGTGCAAAAGAGCAAAAAAAGTAAATTAAAACAATATGGGGATGAGGTAGGTAGTTGGATGGGCTATTTACAGTTGGGCTGTGTACAGCTGCAGCGATCGGTAAGCTGCTCAGAAAGCTGATGCTTAAAGTTAGTGAGTGAGATATGTCTCCAACTTCAGCGATTTTTGCTAAGTAGGGTGTTAGAGGCTATTTTGTAAATGTAAATGACATCGCCGAAGTCGAGGATCGGTAGGATAGTCAGTTTTTTCGAGGGTATGTTTGGCAGCGTGAGTGAAGGAGGCTTTGTTGCGAAATAGGAAGCCGATTCTAGATTTAATTTTGGATTGGAGATGCTTAATATGAGTCTGGAAGGAGAGTTTACAGTCTTGCCAGACACCTAGGTATTTGTAGTTGTCCACATATTCTAAGTCAGAACCATCCAGAGTAGTGATGCTAGTCATGCGGGCGGGTGCGGGCAGCGATTGGTTGAAAAGCATGCATTTAGTTTTACTAGCATTTAAGAGCAGTTGGAGGCCACTGAAGGAGTGTTGTATGGCATTGAAGCTCGTTTGGAGGTTTGTTATTAACACAGTGTCCAAAGAAGGGCCAGATATATACAGAATTGTGTCGTCTGTGTAGAGGTCGATCAATGAATCACCCGCAGCAAGAGCTACATCATTGATATATACAGAGAAAAGAGTCGTCCTGAGAATTGAACCCTGTGGTACCCCCATAGAGACTGCCAGAGGTTCGGACAATAGGGCCTCCGATTTCACACACTGAACTCAATCTGAGAAGTAGTTGGTGAACCAGGCGAGGCAGTCATTTGAGAAACCAAGGCTGTTGAGTCTGCCGATAAGAATACGGTGATTGACAGAGTCGAATGCCTTGGCCAGGTCAATGAAGACGGCTGCACAGTACTGTCTATTGTCAATGGTGATTATGATATTGTTTAGTACCTTGAGCGTGGCTGAGGTGCACCCATGACCAGCTCGGAAACCGAATTGAACAGCGGAGAAGGTACGGTGGGATTCGAAATGGTCAGTGATCTGTTTGTTAACTTGGCTTTCGAAGACTTTAGAAAGGCAGGGCAGAAAGGATATAGGTCTGTAACAGTTTGGGTATAGAGTGTCACCCCCCTTGAAGAGGGGGATGACCGCAGCAGCTTTCCACTCTTTAGGAATCTCGGAGGATATGAAAGAGAGGTTGAACAGACTAGTAATAGGTGTTGCAAAAATGGCAGCGGATAATTTTAGAAAGAGAGGGTCCAGATTGTCTAGCCCAGCTGATTTGTACGTGTCCAGGTTTTGCAGCTCTTTCAGAACATCTGCTATCCTGATTTGGGTGAAGGAGAAGCTGGGGAGGCTTGGGCAAATGGCTGCAGTGGGTGCAGAGCTGTTGGCCGGGGTTGGGGTAGCCAGGAGGGAAGCATGGCCAGTCGTAGAGAAATGCTTATTGAAATTCTCGATTATCGTGGATTTATCGGTAGTGACAGTGTTTCCTAGCCTCAGTGCAGTGGGCAGCTGGGAGGAGGTGCTCTTTTTCTCCATGGACTTTACAGTGTCCCAAAACTTTTTGGAGTGAGAGCTACAGGATGCAAATTTCTGTTTGAAAAAGCTAGCCTTTGCTTTCCTAACTGACTGTGTGTATTGGTTCCTGCATTCCCTGAAAAGTTGCATATCGTGGGGACTATTCCATGCTAGTGCAGTACGCCACAGGATGTTTTTGTGCTGGTTGAGGTCAGACAGGTCTGGAGTGAACCAAGGGCTATATCTGTTCTTAGTTCTAAATTTTTTGAAAGGGGCATGCTTATTTACGATGGTGAGGAAATTACTTTTAAAGAATAACCAGGCATCCTCTACTGACGGGATGAGGTCAATATCCTTCCAGGATACCCGGGCCAGGTTGATTAGAAAGGCCTGCTCCCAGAAGTGTTTTAGGGAGCGTTTGACAGTGATGAGGGCTGGTCGTTTGACCGCGTTTTCCTGATTGAAAACAGTAGAGGTGTATTTGGAGGGCATTGGTCAGGATAATATCTATGATGGTGCCCATGTTTACGGATTTAGGGTTGTACCTGGTGGGTTCATTGATCATTTGAGATTGAGGGCATCTAGCTTAGATTGTAGGATGGCCGGGATGTTAAGCATACCCCAGTTTAGGTCACCTAACAGAATGAACTCTGAAGATAGATGGGGGGCAATCAATTCACATATGGTGTCCAGAGCACAGCTGGGAGCTGAGGAGGGTCTATAACAGGCGGCAACAGTGAGAGACTTATTTCTGGAGAGATTCATTTTTGAAATTAGAAGCTCGAACTGTTTGGGCATAGACCTGGAAAGTATGACAGAACTGCAGTAGATTGCAACTCCTCCCCCTTTGGCAGTTCTATCTTGACGGAAAATGTAGTTGGGGATGGAAATCTCCGAATTTTTGGTGGCCTTCCTAAGCCAGGATTCAGACATGGCAAGGACATCAAGGTTGGCAGAGTGTGCTGAAGCAGTGAGTAAAACAAACTTAGGGAGGCGGCTTCTGATGTTAACATGCATGAAACCAAGGCTTTTACGGTTACAGAAGTCAACAAATGAGAGCGCCTGGGGACACACAGGGCCTGGGTTAACCTCTCCATCACCTGAGGAACAGAGGAGGAGTAGGATGAGGGTACGGCTAAAGGCTATCAAAACTGGTCGTCTAGTGCATTGGGGACAGAGAATAAAAGGATCAGATTTCTGGGCGTGGTAGGATGTTAGGCTGCATCTCTGGAGGCACTAGTTATGCTGGGTGAGGTCACCGCATGTGTTGGAGGTGGAACAAAAGAGCTATCTGAGGCAAGTTGAGTGGGACTAGAGGCTCCGCAGTAAAATAAAACAATGATAACTACCCTAAACAATAGTATACAAGGCATATTGACATTAGAGAGAGACATAAAGCTGACAGTGACATACTTTTATTTTGAAGGCAAACCACAAATTCCACTATTGTGCCTAATTCTTATTGTGGCTAGCTTCACAACACATAACCCGGTCCGGTCGAGCCTCACTAGCCAGATGAAGCTATCTGGTTGCTTATAACGTTAGCTTTGGTCAACAGTTTTAAGTAGCTGGCTAGCTATTTATTTTCATGAACTGAAGATCAATTTCAATAGGCGAATAACAAATGGCAACCTAGCTAATACTTACTCATAAAGATTCCTAAATCATTGCTAAGAACAATGAAAATGACTGTAGTTTCTACTGGTCATTGTTTTCAGGCTGGTTGTATTGGTGTTAGCTAGGTACCAAGCTAAAGCTAGCTACCCCAGAAGTTGCGGTCGAACAAATGATGCTTTATTACCAACGCGGTATTGTAAACACATTGTTCGTGGCCGGTGTTTGCTTGCAATGAATTCCATTACCTTGGCTTTAATGGATTTCGCCTTTGAGTTGTCTCGCTGAAATGTTGTTACTCTTTTAAGTGACTGCTTGACTTGTTGACTACTCGATCCACACAGCAGACATTGTGGGCTAGTTTAGGAATGCTGTGTTGCAAGTTTAGTGCAACATTTTATGTGGCGTCATTACTTCATGTACCTACGTAGGTATGCACGTCAGCTTTGACATCGGTTTTCCACATCGGCGTTAAACTAGACATCCGATATGTTCTCCGATACATCGTGCATCCCTACTTTAAATGCAACAATGTTTCACACACATTATTTCCAAAGAGAAGCCTAACAGCAAGTGTGCTGCAATAAAAAACACAGTTCCACTCACCAGATGATGATAATTTGAAATGTAACTTCTAGTTGAAAGGTATTCTTGAAAAGGCAGAAGCTAACAAATTAGCAACAACATCTTCTTTGATAAATCAAAACAAATCAAATTTTATTTGTCACATACACATGGTTAGCAGATGTTAATGCGAGTGTAGCGAAATGCTTGTGCTTCTAGTTCCGACAATGCCAGTTATAACCAACAAGTAATCTAACCTAACAATTCCACAACTACTACCTTATACACACAAGTGTAAAGGGATAAAGAATATGTACATAAAGATATATGAATGGATGTATGGTACAGAACGCATAGTCAAGATGCAGTAGATGGTATAGGGTACAGTATATACATATGAGATGAGTAATGTAGGGTATATAAACATAAAGTGGCATAGTTTAAAGTGGCCAGTGATACATGTATTACATAAAGATGGCAAGATGCAGTAGATGATATAGAGTACAGTATATACATATACATATGAGAAGAGTAATGTAGGGTATGTAAACATTATATTAAGTGGCATTGTTTAAAGTGGCTAGTGATACATTTTTACATAATTTCCATCAATTCCCATTATTAAAGTGGCTGGAGTTGAGTCAGTATGTTGGCAGCGGCCACTAAATGTCAGTGGTGGCTGTTTAAAACCTGTTGAGGACAGAGGGCGCTGTTTTCACTTTGGGGGAAAATCGTGCCAATTTAAACGGCCTCGTACTCAATTCTTGCTCGTACAATATGCTCATTATTATTACTATTGGATAAAAAACACTTCTCAGTTTCTAAAACCGTTTGAATTTTGTCTGTGGGTAAAACATAACTCATTTGGCAGCACACTTTCTGACCAGGAAGTGGAAAGTCTGAATTCGATGCTCTGTTCAAGGACCTGCCTATAAATGGGCATGATACGTATGACTATACGTGCACGTCATACACCTTCCCCTAGATGTCAAGAGGAAGTGAGAGAAGAAATAGTTGATTATCTTGGTCTGAGATGGAATGAATCCTCTTGGAATGACGTGTCCTCCATTTTCGGTTTTCTGGAAGGCGCGTGGAGGGACCTGTAATTGCCTTCTGAAAAGCTGTCTTATAGGACAGAATTTACTACTCTCCGGCTTTGATTTTATTTGATACATGTCACAATATCATCGTAAAGTATGTTTTTTCAATATAGTTTTATTAGATTATTGAAATTTTTGCGGGACGTTAGGCGTGTTGCTTTGTCTGCATATGTTCAGGAAGGATAGCTTCGCGCCACCTGGCCAGTGTGCTTGCTAATTCAAGAGGGAAAACGACTTTCTAATACCAAACAAAGACGGTTCTGAACACAGGACCCCTTGTACGACATTCTGATGGAAGATCACCAAAGGTAGGACCCATTTTGTGATGCTATTACATATATCTGTCGAACTGTGTACTAGTAGTTTTGCGCCCAGGTTTTGGGCATCTCTCTGGCTATAACGTAAGCTGGATGTCGTAATGAAGATATTTTTAGAATTCTAACACTGCGATTGCATTAAGAACTAATGAATCTATCGTTTCCTATACAACATGTATTTTTTTGTAATGTTTATGAATAGCTATTTGGTCAGAATAGGTGAGAGTCTAATAGAAATCTCCTCACATTCTGGGAAAAAGATGCTACGTTAGCACATTGTATAACCACTGATTTCAGCTCTAAATATGCACATTTTCGAACAAAACATAAGTGTATGTATAACCTGATGTTATAGGACTGTCATCTGAGGAAGGTTTATGGAGGTTAGTGAAATTTAATATCTTTTGCTGGTTTATTCGCTAACGCTAACGTGCCTATTGCTATCGCTAACGTGCCTTGAATGAATGCGGTAGTGTGGTAGGCTATTGTAGTAAGCTAATATAATGCTATATTGTGTTTTCGCTGTAAAACACTTAAAAAATCGGAAATATTGGCTGGATTCACAAGATGTTTGTCTTTAATTTGCTGTACACCATCGATTTTTCAGAAATGTTCTATGATGAGTATTTAGGTATTTCACGTTTGTCTCTATAATTACTCTGGCTGCTTCGGTGCTATTGTTGACGGTAGCTGTGATGGTAGCTGCAATGTAAAACTGATTTATACCTCAAATATGCAAATGTTTCGAACAAAACATCGATTTATTGTGTAACATGTTATAGGACTGTCATCTGATGAAGTTGTTTCTAGGTTAGTTTGGTTGGATCTTGGTTAGTTATGTTGGTTTTGTGCATGCTACCTGTGCTGTGAAAAATGTCTGTCCTTTTTTGTATTTGGTGGTGAGCTAACATAAATATACGTGGTGTTTTCGCTGTAAAACATTAAAAAAATCGGACATGTTGGCTGGATTCACAAGATGTGTATCTTTCATTTGCTGTATTGGACTTGTTAATGTGTGAAAGTTAAATATTTCAAAAATATATTTTTTGAATTTCGCGCTCTGGCTTTTCAGTGGAATGTGGGAGGAGTTCCGCTAGCGGAACGCTGGGGCTGTAAAGGTTAACAGTCTGATGGTCTTGAGATAGAAGCTGTTTTTCAGTCTCTCGGTCCCCGCTTTGATGCACCTGTACTGACCTCGCCTTCTGGATGATAGCGGGGTGAACAGGCAGTGGCTCGGGTGGTTGTTGTCCTTGATGATCTTTATGGCCTTCCTGTGACATCGGGTGGTGTAGGTGTCCTGGAGGGCAGGTAGTTTGTCCCCGGTGATGTGTTGTGCAGACCTCACTACCCTCTGGAGAGCCTTACGGTTGTGGGCGGAGCAGTTGCCGTACCAGGCGGTGATACAGCCCGACAGGATGCTCTCATTTGTGCATCTGTAGAAGTTTGTGAGTACTTTTGGTGACAAGCCGAATTTCTTCAGCCTCCTGAGGTTGAAGAGGCGCTGCTGCGCCTTCTTCACAACGCTGTCTGTGTGGGTGGACCAATTCAGTTTGTCCATGATGTGTACACCGAGGAACTTAAAACTTTCCACCTTCTCCACTACTGTCCCGTCGATGTGGATAGGGGGGTGCTCCCTCTGCTGTTTCCTGAAATCCACAATCATCTCCTTTGTTTTGTTTTGTTGACGTTGAGTGTGAGGTTATTATCCTGACACCACACTCCGAGCGCCCTCACCTCCTCCCTGTAGGCCGTCTCGTTGTTGTTGTTAATCAAGCCTACCACTGTAGTGTCGTCCGCAAACTTGATGATTGAGTTGGAGGTGTGCATGACCACGCAGTCGTGGGTGAACAGGGAGTACAGGAGAGGGCTCAGAACGCACCCTTGTGGGGCCCCAGTGTTGAGGATCAGCGGGGTGGCGATCGTTGTTACCTACCCTCACACCTGGGGCGGCCCGTCAGGAAGTCCAGGACCCAGTTGCACAGGGCGGGTCGAGACCCAGGGTCTCGAGCTTGTGACGAGTTTGGAGGGTACTATGGTGTTAAATGCTGAGCTGTAGTCGATGAACAGCATTCTCACATAGGTATTCCTCTTGTCCAGATGGGTTAGGGCAGTGTGCAGTGTGTTTGCGATTGCGTCGTCTGTGGACCTATTGGGTCGGTAACAGAATTGGAGGGGTTAGGGTGTCAGGTAGGGTGGAGGTTATATGGTCCTTGACTAGTTTCTCAAAGCACTTCATGATGACGGAAGTGAGTGCTACGGGCGGTAGTCGTTTAGCTCAGTTACCTTAGCTTTCTTGGGAACAGGAAACATGGTGGCCCTCTTGAAGCATGTGGGAACAGCAGACTGGGATAAGGGTTGATTGAATATGTCCTTAACACACCAGCCAGTTGGTCTGCGCATGCTCTGAGGACGCGGCTGGAATGCCGTCTGGGCCTGCAGCCTTGCCGAGGGTTAACACGTTTAAATGTTTTACTCACCTCGGCTGCAGTGAAGGAGAGCCCGCAGGTTTTGGTAGCGGGCCGTGTCAGTGGCACTGTATTGTCCTCAAAGCGAGCAAAAAAGTTATTTAGRCTGTCTGGGAGCAAGACATCCTGGTCCGCGACGGGGCTGGTTTTCTTTTTGTAATCCGTGATTGACTGTAGACCCTGCCACATACCTCTTGTGTCTGAGCTGTTGAATTGCGACTCTACTTTGTCTCTATACTGGCACTTAGCTTGTTTGATTGCCTTGCGGAGGGAATAGCTACACTGTTTGTATCCGGTCATGTTTCTGGTCACCTTGCCCTGGTTAAAAGCAGTGGTTCGCGCTTTCAGTTGCACAAAAATGCTGCCATCAATCCACGGTTTCTGGTTTGGGAATGTTTTAATCGTTGCTGTGGGTACAACATCGTCAATGCCCTTTCTAATGAACTCGCTCACCAAATCAGCGTATTCATCAATGTTGTTGTTGGACGCAATGCGGAACATATCCCAATCCACGTGATCGAAGCGGTCTTGAAGCGTGGAATCAGATTGGTCGGACCAGCGTTGAACAGACCTGAGCGCGGGAGCTTGTGGTCAGCTATTCCGAAAGGAGGGCGGGGGAGGGCCTTATATGCGTCGCGGAAGTTAGTATAACAATGATCCAAGGTTTTACCAGCCCTGGTAGCACAATCGATATGCTGATAGAATTTAGGGAGTTTTGTTTTCAGATTAGCCTTGTTAAAATCCCCAGCTACGATGAATGCAGCCCCAAAGTTTCCATACGTTTTTGTAAAATGGGTTCCACCCATTAATTAAGTCACAATGTGATTGGTTGTTTCCACTGTCACTCCAAAATGTTGCCCTAATACAGTTGAATGGCACATGCCTTTATCTAGCTTCATTTTAAATATTATTATTATTATTTTATAAGTCCTTAGCCATTCTCTGAAAGCGTAGAAGGCCCATTGTTCCCCACTGTGTTTGGGTGGCTCTATTTTCCCTCAGCATGAATTTGTTCACTATTCTGAATGTAGCCTATACTCTACAGTGGATATATACAAATGAATTTGATATTTGAGACTCACTAAGTGATTGTGTAATGTACACACATTTGATTTCAGTTTGAGTGTGTGATATGGGATGCGTTAGAGACATTCTACAGAACAACCTTTATAAACAATGGCAACACTGCCACGTTGATCTGAGCCTTGCTGTTGGAAAACCACATTGTAGCTCTTATTTCAGGACTTTGTGGGAAATCACTTCCCCAGTCAGCCTATTGTGCATATTGACATTAATATTGCACTGTACCTACCGCCTTACCTAATGGTTGGAGATCAATGAAATAGGGTATCAGTCTACTCAGTACCCAAGTGCTTTTTTCCCCAAAGTCCCCCTCAGAGTTATCAGACTCCAAAACATACACATTGTATTGTTTTTCCTCTGGAATAGTGTTCAATACACATTGTAGGTTGACTGGTACAATAAATGTGGCTAATTTCACAGTGGTTTCAGAGTCCCGCAATAAGAGCTAAAAAGCTAATGTTCTGTGGGTGTCACTGAGTAGACTGATGCCCCATGTCATTGATCCACAATCCATAGGTAAGACTGCACAGTGAAATATGTAGGTCCCCAATGCAATTCTAAAGTATAATACATCCACAGTGTGATTTCAACAGATTTTTGTCAAATGAACAAATTATTATATTTTGTTACATTTATATAACATTCCAACATCGTTTAGCATGATCTATTCTAATATGGCACTTTTTGTATTAATTTGCATCACTTTCAATAATATGCTTTTATTTTGAAGTCGAACTGCAAATTCCACTATTGTGGCTAATCCTTATTGTGTCTAGCTTCACTTAGGTGGGTCTGACCATCATTAATCAAATAACTGTTTTATAAATTAGGGGTATTTTAGATTATATCGTTTTGATATGTTTTTGGGGAAGAACATTGTTTGCATCCATCAGCTAGCTAGCTTTTTTTGTATGACCAGCACTGTCCCAAATCTTGGGGAAGTGTGTCGCGCTCAAGTGTGACAGCAGGCAGGTGTGCGAGATAACTTTACCAGCATCATGGCATAGGTATCGGTGAATCGCTGTGGCATATGAAATACGAGTGATAGTGTAATCGATGTGAAATAACTACTAATGCACGTGTTAAATTATGTGATGTGCAGTCATATTTATGTCCTGATTAGTCTGCAAGCTTATTTGACACACAAAGACGAGAATGGCGCTCCATACCTGGCTACGTAGCTTGTTGACGCGCGCGAGCAGTTTGGAAGAAATTGAAGGCTGAAGCGCAAGAGGCGAAAGATGAGGCAGAGGTCCAAGTAGACTGCCTCCCCCTACAACACCATGGCTGTGACCCTTCTGGACACAACACAGGACAAGGGTCTCATGTTCAAAGTCTGAACCCGAGCTGTGCCATCCATGCCAATGAGAGGCTGCAAAGAGACAGTGCTACTGTTGTCTTGGTCAAGAGACTCCACCACCTGCCTGGGAAATTTGATATGGGGACATTCTGGATTCTCTACTCTTCTACCAAACCTACCCTACTCCATTGCTTTTGTTTATACTTTCCCAATAAAGTTTTTGGTTTAAAAAAAAAAGTTTGGAAGAAATGATTGAATAACATGCATGTTTACATTTATTTTGCAACGCTTGCCAGCGGTGTGGTCAGCATGTTACATGCTGACTAGACCGAGGGTGCGTGCATACGTCCGCATGTTGATTTTGTCCATCCACACCAGATGTGATCAGGACACGCAGGTTGAAATATCAAAACAAACTCTGAACCAACTATATTCATTTGGGGACAGGTGGAAAAGTACTAAACATTCAATTTAGCTACCTTGCTTGCTGTTGCTAGCTAATTTGTCCTGGGGTATAAACTTTGGTTTGATGTTTTACCTGAAATGCACAAGGTCCTCTACACTGACAATTAATCCACGGATAAAAGGGTAAACTAAGTTTTTCTAGTATCTCTTTTTCTAGTATCTCTCCTCCTTCAGGCTTCTTCTTCTTCTTCTTTGGACTTTATATGGCGGTTGGCAACCAACTTTAAGGTGCATTACCACCATCAATTGGACTGGAGTGTGGAACTAAGTTAATCTTTCACTCACCCACATGGGTATAAGCCTCTAAAAACCAATGAGGAGATGGCACGTGAGTATATGCCTCTAAAAACCAATGAAGAGATGGCACGTGGGTATATGCTGCTAAAAACCGATGGGGGAGGTGGGACTTGCAGCGCATCAAGTGTCACAAATAGAACCAAGTTCTATTTTTAGCACCCAAGTTCTATTTTTAGCGCCTGATGCAGGCGAGCAGTGTGGGTGCAATGATTGAATAACATGTACGTTTACAGTTATTTTGCAATGCTCGCACATGCGACGCGGGCGGTGTGGTCAGCACGTTGCACGTACGCGGTAAATTGCCGCTTAGGCCGGCCAGAGTGGCTCGCTTGTGGGCGTGCTAGCAGCGTATAGCAGCATATAGCAGCACGTTCGATTGTGCGTCAAGAATTCAGCATAGCAAGTTTGTATGAGGGTTTGGTAATTTAATGGGTAAATAGTTCAATAGTAATATGCTCTAAAACAATCTGGTGACAAACTTTGCTGCTCTGTTTCCAATTGTCCACATGGCTAGGAGAACCTATTCAAATAAGTTAATACATTTCGACAAGGTAAAAAAATATGTATTATTAGCTAACTAGCTACAGTGCAGGCTAACTCAAATGAGCTGCTAAATGAGCTAGCTAGTTGGCTAGCTAGCTGTCTAGCCAACTTTACATACTGTATAGATAGCTTGCTAAGTTAATTAAATAACTAAATCTAAAAAAAATAGTTTAAGTATAACTCTGACTTGTGTGATAAGTTCGTCTCTCTCTCTATTTGAGAGACAAACTTAGTTAGGTAACTTCATATTAGCTAGCTATATTGATGTATTTATCACTGTAAAAAAAACAACTCCAAAGGCATTTGTAGTTGTGGTGGTTAATTTCTTTACTATCAAATAGAGAGACAAACTTATCACACAAGTCAGAGTTATACTTAAACTAAATCTTTAATAATAAGAGCTTTGCAATAGCAATGACTTTCAACGATTCGCCATTTCTAATGAACCGTTGAGAGTGACAACACGATGGCTACTGAGATCTTTTAGAGTAAAGATCCACCCCCTAGTCGACATAACAAACCACAGATATTAGGGACAATTCACAAAGGAAGACTTTATAAATGAGAGAGGAGTATCCCATAGCCAGATAGCATTCGCTATAAATTATCGTTCAGTTTGGCCCCTAAAACGAGGTTCTAATCCCGTTCCTGGTACTTCATATCACAAAAACACCAACTCATCCAATGGCATAACTGAATTGTCAACTGTAGATACTCCCATCTCAAGTAAACCCCTTCTTGACCCCACTCCTGGACAAGCTCACTGAGGGGAGTGAGCATCTAGGTCATTGATAAGGGAATTATATGCTTAAAGGTAATGATTAAAGAACCCCACCCTGAAACGTAACTAATGAGTGATTATCAGTTTATGTTGCATGTATAATGAATAATTAAAGTATTAAACGTAAGTCCAACAAGGTTCAGAAGAGACCTGTGAGGGAGAGAAATGTGTGTGTATGGGTGTGCCTAAGAAAATACGGTGAACAGTTCAACTGTGTTTGACCCGACCTGGCTAGAACTCTAAGAAACTTATGATAGGACAGGGAGTCCTTCTCAAGGTTCCTCTAATCTCGGGGGAATGGAACTGTTGGCTGGTTAGTGATAAACAGTGGTGAGAACTCTGGGGAAGGATACAACTCACCTGTTACGCACGCCTCTGTGAAGAGGGAACGCAACACCCTGCTGCAACTCAACTCTCCGTGAAGCAAAAGAGGTATGAACTGTAGGTGCGAGAAAGGACGACAAAGGCAGAATTGACCGTTTACTAGGATTTATTTCCTACACGGTAATATGGGGAAAAGGGGCTGGACGGAACCAAAGCAAAGAAAGTAAATATCAAAGCTCCCCCTCTCCTATCTAACCTGCCTACCCACTTAACTTACCTATTTTAGCACCAGCTGGTGCCCTAACCAAAATACAGGGGGTGGTCCGCCCAGGTCTTACCTAGTGTGCCTAGACATTGAATATACTACGGGTATATGTATGCCCACGGGCCTCTTGCCTAAGCACTCCCTAGGTGCCTTCCCCTTCCCCCCTGGGAACAAATGAAACAGAATAATTATTAACAATTTCACAAACACCAGACATTAATGAGCTCTGTCTGTCTGACTGAGCAACAAACTCACAGAATGTACCAACTGCTCCCAGCAACAACTAACACAGTAAATTACCCAAAGCCATCAGCCTCCTCTCAGCAAATATCTCCACAATCAAACTCTCTGCATTCCTCAGCCTTCAATGATCTCTCTCTCTCTCTCTCTCTCTCTCTCTCTCTCTCTCTCTCTCTCTCTCTCTCTCTCTCCTCTCTCTCTTCTCCTCTCTCTCTCTCTCTCTCTCTCTCTCTCTCTCTCTCTCTCTCTCTCTCCTTCTCTCTCTCTCTCTCTCTCTCTCTCTCTCTCTCTCTCTCTCCTCTCTCTCTCTCTCTCTCTCTCTCTCTCTCTCTCTCTCTCTCTCTCTCTCTCTCTCTCTCTCTCTCTCTCTCTCTCTCTCTCTCTCTCTCTCTCTCTCTCTCTCTCTCTCTCTCTCTCTCTCTCTCTCTCTCTCTCTCTCTCTCTCTCTCTCTCTCTCTCTCTCTCTCTCTGAACACTGGCTTTATAGCTTCAGGGTGGCAATAGTAATTAGAGTCAGCTGCTTCTTGACGAGGGGACGGGGTCAGCTCTCCAATCATCAATTAGCCATTGAGTCGACCAATCAGCTGGTTGGGGAGAACTCAGGAAGCTATCTCCTGAAACACACACACTCAAATACAAAACACAACACAGAAACTGGGGAACGTAACATCACCTACTGTTCGTGTGTATGTATGTGTGTAGATTATCTACTGTTTGTGTGGAGGTATGTGCGTAAGTAGGGAGCAAGTTATAAAATGGATGTCTTTGTATTATGGACTTCAGAACGTTCTCGTGAATAAACTGTACGAACCGTTTGCATAAGCTGAGTCTTTGCCTAATTATTATTAAACCCAGGGTCTTACAAACCTCGGGGATTGGTCAAAGATTATTGATTGTTAGTTATTATCATTGTGATTGAAAATTCTCGTGACAGTCATACACTATCCCAGGATAAGTGCAACATCAGAGAGGACATACAATGGTTCCAGACACTGCTATACACCTCCCCCAATGCCAAAGGAGGGAGTGACTTGCGCACAGACATTGTGGAGACAAGTAATTGGTTCCCCATTAATCACGCCATCCCTTCACATGGTTTAAGAATAGGTAAAGACACATTCACATATGAAAACAATGTTCCATCCTGTTCTCTTCCCTTTCTGATATTCTGCATATCTCCAGGGGCATGTGAAAGACAACCCTGACCTCTCCCCTCTCTGGGCCCCAGGTGACTGAGCCCCAGCTGAGGGAAGAAGTGCAACTGCCATCACCAGAGTCCAATGGGATACATTCTAATAACAAGTATATCACATAAGCATATTATGCAGATAAGACATCTTAATTATCTGTGACCCAACTAATTCTGATTCATCCTCCACATTCCCCTCTCAAGGGACTCCGTCCCTTCTGGAGAATCAGAAAAGTAACATGGTACCTTACTAACAGCAGTTGCAGAGTATATGAATTATAAAAATGTAAAAAATACATAATCAAAATTGAAAGAAAATAGAGAATCAAATCCCTTCAATGTCGAGTACCTTATTTCCATGTAAGCTTTCTCCCTTCAGAAACTGAGTTTACAACCTTTATACCACAAGACAGACTTGCACATGTTTAGTCATACAAAATAATACATTGAGTAAAATACAAAAAAAAAACAGAACATAGAAATGCTCCCTAAATTACAGGAGAACCAGTGTCTAAACACAGTCCTCATCACAACAGATAGGACAGTCATCCCTCTGAGTCCTCATGCTCAGAATTGGGTTCCCCACCATCAGAGATGTAGTCAGGAATCACATATACACATATACTGTGAACCCTCTCTATCTACACTGTCCAGTGAGAATATTTCCTGATTGTCTTCCATCAATCTCAGATTCTTCATCTACACCTACTTTATTTGCAAGCAAGGGCATAGTAAGAACAACATCAACCACTTTATTAAACAATTTCTTCACACAAATGATAATTAGCAACAGAGCAATCAGTAATATTAGACCATAGATGAGCCAGTGGAAAAAAGTCACTCCCCAAGCACCAAACACTGACTGAACCCACCCTAACAGATTACAGTCGATGTCAGGCTGGTGTTCCCTTTCGAGAACACCACTAAGCTCTTTCAAATGTTCCACTACAATAGTCAAATTTTCCTCTCCCTGGGGTATGAATGTACAGCAGTGATCTCCTATAATTTGCCACACCCCTCCTTCACGTGCTAGCAACATGTCAAGAGCCAACCTAATTTGTTTTGCAATGAGTCGAGTGGCTTGCAACTCTCGTCTTATAATAGAAAACCCTGAAGTGGTCAAATTTACCAGCGATTCCAAATGATATCCTAGCCTATCCAACTCATGTGCATTCTCCGATGCCCCATACCAGGGGATTAAACCGCGCCAGAACTTTTCCAATTTCGAGGATTGGATTGCGAGATGCCCCTCTTAATTCATCTTAACCTGCTTGGAATGGAGGAATTAGTTTTATGCATTACCACAAGGGAGATGTTTAGTTTACCAAAAATACAGCACCCTGTCCAATTTGTTGGTAGGTAGAGATAGGCTTTATCACCGCAGATCCAATAATGATCAGTAAATGTTGCCGAGCCAAATTGATGAGGAGAACGATCGTCAGTTTCCGCATCAATAATGGTGTGCCCCACCCTCAGTCTAATGGGGTTTCCAGAGCTGCATGTTCCCGGCTACATTCTGTTGGGAAAACACTATAATTGACACATGTTGACATTCCCAGATAGGATTCATTAAATTGTGGTATGGAAATATTGCTTGGGTTGTGACAATGACAGGTCCTGAATGGGGTTCGCCGGGGTTGGACTTGAATAGGTTCTGGTACACGGGATCTAGGTTCTAAGATGATTCAACTGCACCAATGTGAACAATCAAATCCCCCTCGTAAATCTTTTGTTGATGACAAATTACCATTAATGCATTTATCCCTCAGTGTTCTACCTAGTGAGGGTTGACCCCCTGTGTTCTCATTGGACAAGAGCACTTCTAGTGCACATKGAGTGTCATTAATGCTGACCTCTACTGAATACTGTAAGAATGGYGAGATCYCTGAATGTGGAAACAAGCTACATACATAACAGGAGGTATTTCCTAACATCAGTTCAGTCTTTACTGTATAYTTAAGCAGTGACCACCAAGTGTTTCCCTCGTGATTCCTACTGTGATGCTCATCCAGTGGATGCATTGACCTTCTTCTTCTTTCGATATGGGAGCGGCTATTGTTTGCTGGACTCCTGTCCTGAGCCTGCCGTTGGCTCGAGCTGGAGTGGCTGTTATTTAAGTCCCGCAATGGGACTGAACGGTCATCAGTCGAGTCCGTACCATGTTGTCCTTCCAGAACCGGTTGTCCTTGAGTCACTGTCCATATGGCAACTGTAATGAGACGGCTCAAGACAAGAGCAAGAAACATGATGCATAGAGTCTGGGCCTGATCCTCCCATGACCATCTAGTCGGTGACTTCCGGCGTCTCTTGTCCTCCATCCTCAGGGTCTGGTGGGCAGTATGGCACCTTCCTGCAGTGGCTGGCGTGGATCCAAGTAAACCTCTCAGCTACGCGAACAGCAGTGGGGGTAATCAGCATCACCTGGTATGGTCCAGTCCACCTCTGCTGGTTCCAATGCTTTCGTCTCAGGCCTTTCACCACCACCCAGTCACCTGGTTGCAGTTTGTGCAGGATCCCCACCAGAGGCTGGGGTAGAGCCGCTTTCACCCTGGGGAAAATAGCCTTCAGAACATTGTTTAGAGCAGTACAATAACTTACCATGTCATCGTCACAGCCCATCAGTGTCAGCTTGTTCTGTGGGAAGGGAGAATTGATCATTCTCATTGGTCTACCTGTCAGAACCTCACGAGGAGCCAATCCAGTGGTTCTGTGGGGCCGCCCTCGCATATACATCAGAGCCAGGGGCATCACAGTGACCCAGGAAAGCCCTGTCTCTGCCATAAGCTTCACCATCTTAGATTTTAGGGTCTGATTAGCGCGTTCAACTAAACCGCCTGATTGCGGCCTATAGCTACAATGGGTCCTGAGGTCTATCTGCAGACTCTTAGACATGTTCTTTATCACCAGGTTCACAAAGTGGGAGCCATTGTCGCTGGTTAATTTAGATGGTAACCCCCACCTTGGGATGATCTCCCTAAGGAGATTCTTGGCTACTGCCATAGCAGTGGAATGTCGACATGGGAAAGCCTCTACCCACTTGGAGAAGGCATCCACTATCACCAGACAATATTTGTAACCCTGACATGGAGAGAGTTCAATAAAATCCATCATTATGTGTTCAAATGGTCCTTCAGGGGTTGGATGAGCCGACAGTGGCGTGGGAATCCCTCTTCCCATGTTGTTAGTCATACAAATCACACATTTTGCACAAAATTGTTCAGCAAACACAGAAAACCCAGGTGCAAAACAAAATGTATTTACAAAATCAACAACTCCCCCCTGTGACACATGATCCCTACCATGTGACAACTTAGCTAAGTAGGGGAAACATGAACGTGGTAAAACTGGTAGCCCAGCCGGGCACAGCCAGAGTTTCTGCACCTGGTCATATGTACATAGTCGTTTCCACTTCCTCAACTCAACAGGACCCACCGAGGATTGCAAGTCAGAGATATCAGTGGGAGAGAAGAGGTTATGATCAGGAAGTAAAACCATCTGTAACACAGGGGCCTCCAAGGAGACAGCTGCTGCCTTAGCTGCCAAGTCAGCCATAGCATTACCTTTGGAGACAGGGTCGGAAGAGTTAGCATGAGCAAGGCACTTACAAACAGAAACTTCAGAAGGGAGCAAAATAGCCTTTAGCAAGTTATCAACAAGTTTTGAATGAGAGATTGTCTTACCAGAGGAGGTCAGGAAGCCGCGCTGTTTCCACAGAGTACCAAAATCATGTACCACACCAAAGGCATATCTGCTATCTGTATAGATAGTAGCAGACTGGCCTTTAGCTAATATGCAAATTATAGTGAGTGCAAAGAGTTCTGCTGCTTGAGCAGAAAGGTGGGAGGGTAATTTAGCACTTTCCAGTGTGGTTGAGGCAGTAGTAACCGCATACGCAACCAATGGTTCTCCTTTCTCAGAACGCTGAGCAGAGCCATCTACAAACAGTTCCAAATGCGCATTTTGCAAAGGGACATCAGTTAAATCCGATCTTGGTTTAGAGACAAGCTCCACCAGAGCAGCACAGTCATGCGGCTCTCCATCGTCCTCGGTGGGCAACAAAGTAGCAGGATTTAACACAGTGCACCTCTTCAGGGTCACATGACACATTGTCAGAAGAACATTCTGATAATGGAGCAGTCGAGCTGGTGTTAGATGGGCAGTCTTTGCCTGTGAAATAAAAGCATGTACAGCATGAGGAACGTGTACAGTGAGTTCACACATGGCAACAATGTCTGCACAAGCCAACACAGCTTCAGTAGCAGCAGCCACAGCTCTCAAACAACAAACCAGACCTCTGGCCACACTGTCCAGCTGTTTGGAATAATTCCCAACCGGGCGCTGCTTTCCTCCATGATCCTGTGTTAGAACAGATGACATAAAACCATTTTTCTCACAAACAAAGAGGTTAAAAGGTTTAGAATGGTCAGGGAGTCCCAAACAGGGAGAAGTAGTCATGAGTTGTTTCAGTCTGGTCAGAGCAGGCAGTCCCTCTGGTGTCCACTTAATTTTGTCATTCATATCCATTTAGTGGCCATAAATAAGGTCACCTCAGCATAGTCAGGTAACCACACCCTACAATACCTTGCCATACCAGTCAATGACATCATGTGTCATTTAGTAACCGGCTGTGGGACGGAGAGAATAGCCTGTATCCTCTCTTTACCCAGCTGCCTGCCATTGGGAGAGATGTCATGACCCAGATACTTCACCATCTGTGAAACCAACTGTAACTTCTTCTTTAAAACTTTGTGGCCATTCTCAGCGAGAAATATCAACAGAGTATCAGTTTCACAAGCTTCCATTGAGCTGGAGCACAACAACAAATCATCCACATACTGAATCAGAGTGCTGCCCTCAGGGGGTATAAAACCCTCCAAATTTTGGGCTAAAGCTGCTGAAAAAATAGCGGGGGATTCCACGTAACCCATAGGAGCCACAGTCCACGTAAATCTCTAGAAACTTGAAGGCAAACCAGAACTGAGATTCTGGTGCCACAGGAATACTGAAAAATGCATTTGTCAAATCAACCACAGAGAACCACTCTGCTGTGGGTGGTACCGCCCCCAACAGAGTAGTAACATTAGGAACCCCCTGTGCACGAGCAAAAACTGCATCGTTCACAGGCATTAACCTTTCTGAACCACCCATCCCGGTTCCGGGATAATTGTCATCAGCAACGCTGAATAGCATAGCACCACAGTCAAATAATATTACTAGAAAATATTCATATTCATGAAATCACAAGTGCAATATTGRAAAACACAGCTTWGCCTTTTGTTAATCCACCTGTCYWCTCAGATTRTGAAATTATGCTTTACAGCGAAAGCAATACAAGCGTTTGTGTAAGTTTATCGATCGCTCGACCAAACATTAAGTACACTTAGCATCAGGTAACTTGGTCACGAAAATCAGAAAAGCAATCAAATTAATCGTTTACCTTTGATGATCTTCGGATGTTTTCACTCATGAGACTCCCAGTTAGACAACAAATGTTCCTTTTGTTCCATAAAGATATTTTTATATCCAAATACCTCCGTTCGTTTGGCGCGTTATTCTCAGAAATCCACAGGAAAAAGCGGTCACGACAACGCAGACAAAAATTGTCAGATAATATCCATAATGTCCACAGAAACATGTCAAACGTTTTTTATAATCAATCCTCAGATATCTATTCGATAATATATCAACCGGGAGTGTTG
The DNA here is from genome assembly GCF_002910315.2 of Salvelinus sp. IW2-2015. Lineage (NCBI taxonomy): Eukaryota > Metazoa > Chordata > Actinopteri > Salmoniformes > Salmonidae > Salvelinus > Salvelinus sp. IW2-2015. The sequence continues at coordinate 34,241,287 of NC_036842.1, forward strand.
GTTTTTCAATAGGACCGGGAGTAACAATGGCCGCCTTTCTCTGTTGCGCACAACTCACTCTGAGAGCCCCCATCTATCCACTTACGCAATGTGATCGTTCTCGCTCATTTTTCAAAATAAAAGCCTGAAACTATGTTTAAAGGCTGTTGACACCTTAGGGAAGCCATAGAAAAAGGAATCTGGTTGATATCCCTTTAAATGGGTGATAGGGATGCATAAGAACAGAGAGGTTTCAAAAACAGAGGCACTTCCTGATTGGATTTTCCTCAGGTTTTAGCCTGCAATATCAGTTCTGTTAAACTCACAGACAAAATTTTGCAAACTTTAGAGTGTTTTCTATCCTAATCTGACAATTATATGCATATTCTAGTTTCGGGGGCTGAGAAATAGGCAGTTTCAAATGGGTACGTTTTTTAGCCAAAAACTAAAATACTGCCCCCTATACGTAAGAGGTTTTAAGTCCTGGACCAATCTCCAATCACCTGAAGGTTTTCTAACAGGCAAGATAGGGGTGTTACAGGGTGATTCTGGACAGGGAATTAAAGTGCCATTAGCTAACAGGGATGCATGAACAGGAGTAATACCTGCTATTGCCTCCCTACTGAGTGGATACTGTGCTCTTGATGAGCGCCTGATATCTTTAGGAGTGACCACCATTGGCTCAGCTCCCCTTATTCTCCCAAAATCATATTTGTCCCTTGCCCATAGGCATTCAGGGACCCCTCTCAGGAGTCTTCACTCACCAACATGATATTGGTAGAAAAAGAAACCTGATCAACACCATGCACACCCCTCTCATTTGGCGTTTTCCAACTGAGTGGGTAACGACTTGTCAGTGTGCTCGGTGAATATGTTGACCCATCAGGGCGATGGGTGTGCTCGGTGAATATGTGCTCGGTGAATATGTTGACCCATCCACCCAATCTACTCTGTCTGATTTTGCCAGGGACACATGTGGTGCGCTATCCTCTAACAGGTAGAGCTCTTTCTGTGCAGGGGTTAGATTAACCCCTAAAGCACAGAAATCACTGCTACAGTATAAACTCTCACACTGCACTGACTCATTCTGTAATGTATCACACAGCCATTGTTTCTCATAATGGAGATCTCTTGTCAATGGGGGAAAATGGGAGGTGCAATGTAATTGTTTTGAAAAATGAGCGAGTTTTTTCAAAAGTAGTCAGGTGCGCACGAGAGAGGGGCACCCCATTTTCCTTTTGTCTCTTAATGAATAGGTTATGGTCCGGGTGAAATATTATCGATTATGTTTGTTAAAAACAACCTGAGGATTGATTAGAAAAAACATTTGACATGTTTCTACGACCATTACGGATACTTTTTGGAATTTGTCGAACGGAACACGGCTTTGATTTTCTGAACATAATGCGCAACCCAAATGGTGTTTTTTTGTGATAAAAGTAATATTTATCGAACAAAAATAACATTTGTTGTTTAACTGGGAGTCTCTTGAGTGGAAACATCCGAAGATTATCAAAGGTAATGCGATTAATTTCATTGCTTTTCTGACTTTCGTGACCAAGCTAACCAAGCTAATATATGGCTAGCTGTTGTAGCATTGAAGCTACACTCACAAAAGCTTGGATTTCTTTCGCTGTAAAGTATATTTTCAAAATCTGACATGATAGGTGGATTAACAACAAGCTAAGCTGTGTTTTGGTATATTTCACTTGTGATTGCATGATTATAAATATTTTGAGTAATATTTTTTAATCTGATACGTTTGGAAATTTTCATCTTCCTTTCAGGACCGGAACGAGGCTGTAGTTTTCTCAGCATAACGCGCAACCCAAATGGCGTTTTTTTGTTATAAAAGTAATATTTATCGAACAAAAATAACATTTATTGTGTAACTGGGAGTCTCGTGAGTGCAAACATCCTTAGATTATCTAAGGTAAGCGATTAATTTTATTGCTTTTCTGACTTTCGTGACCATGCTAATTTGGGGCTAGCTGTTGTAGCATTGAAAGCTACACTCACAAAAGCTTGGATTTCTTTCGCTGTAAAATATATTTTCAAAATCTGACACAATAGGTGGATTAACAACAAGCTAAGCTGTGTTTTGGTATATTTCACTTGTGATTGCATGATTATAAATATTTAGAGTAATATTTTTGCAGTTGGCGCCCTGCAATTCTAGCGGTTGTTTAGGAAAGGGATCCCGTAAAAGGGATCCGTAGCACTGAGAAGTTAATGACAGACATAGCAGCCCCAGTATCAACAAGAAATATTAGTGACTCACCATTGACGCAAGCATCCACGGTTGGCTCTACTCTCGGAAGGGTGTGACACTTTAAAAACAAATGCTCTTGTTGCTCTGAGGATTTTAGCACAACTGTCCTTTTCTCCTCATCACGTCAATACTCCTCCTCCTGTCCCTGTCCTGGATTGTACAGGGTTGTCTGTGCCGGCGGCCCCGTCTGCCAGGCTCCAGGTTGTCCTCGGCCTGATGGGACTCCTTGTGGACCCCACTGTTGCTGTTGCTCGACCACTTGAGGTGGCCCGACCTGCCATTGGTTGGGAGGTGGCTGCCACGGCTGTTGTTGGAATGGGGCTGTCCATGCAGGTGCTCCTTTTCCTCCTCTTCTTGCCCCCTCCCTTTCGGCCCCCCTTCTCGGTCCATCCCTGTCTGTGTTCCTCTGTGGATTCGTTGGCTCGGAGCAGTCAGCAGCAAAATGACCCGGCTTCCTACAATTGTATCACTTGCGCACGCCACCCCCTTGTCCTGTCCCTGCTGGGGCTGCTCCCTGGTAAAACATCATCTGGGCAGCCTGTAGTTTCTGTGTCTTCACTTTTTCTTCCTTCTGAGTACTTTGTTGTCTCTCAGCATGCTTGCAGTGCTGTACCACCGTTGCTAATGGCTCAGTATCCCAACTGATGCAGGTAGTTCTCACAGCTTTCTCCAGGCTCGGTGTCAGACCCCTCACCAGGGCGTCTTTCAGCAGATCCCCATATGCATGTTCGTTTGGTCTGATACCACTGTGTAGCCTGAAACAGGTCTCAAGTCTCTTTCTGAATGCCTCCAGGCCCTCCTCTTTCTTCATAGTGCATTCTCTAATTGCAGTCCAGTCGGTCTTAGTTGGATACATCTCCACAATCCTGGCTAGCAGCACCGTTATCTGGTCCTGATACGCACCATTCTCAGCCCATAGGTAGTTGCAATCAAACTGTCCCTGTACATCCGCCCACCTTTTGTTTTACAGATATGGGCTATCTCAGCAGCAGATGGTTTGTACTGACCCACCAATACCCTCATCTCTGCTGAATATTTCACAGCGTCCTTACTTGGGTCTGGTAAGTCTTCTACAATGTCTTTGATTTCATCATGTCTCCACGTCCTCTGGACATACACAAAGGGGTTCCATGCTGCGGCGGCAGCAGCATTAGCATCATCAGGTCGAGGCTGAGGGTTGGGACAGGCTATCAGAGGGTATTCAAATCAAGTTCAAATCAAGTTTATTTTATATAGCCCTTCGTACATCAGCTAATATCTCGAAGTGCTGTACAGAAACCCAGCCTAAAACCCCAAACAGCAAGCAACGCAGGAGTAGAAGCACGGTGGCTAGGAAAAACTCCCTAGAAAGGCCAAAACCTAGGAAGAAACCTAGAGAGGAACCAGGCTATGAGGGGTGGCCAGTCCTCTTCTGGCTGTGCCGGGTGGAGATTATAACAGAACATGGCCAAGATGTTCAAAATGTTCATAAGTGACAAGCATGGTCAAATAATAATCAGGAATAAATGTCAGTTGGCTTTTCATAGCCGATCATTAAGAGTTGAAAACAGCAAGTCTGGGACAGGTAGGGGTTCCATAACCCACAGACCAGTGAACTTAATACAGCAAGGCCAGTACTACACAAGAGTCATCATGCCCGTAGTCCTGACTATGGTCCTAGAGATCAGGTCCTCCGAGGAGAGGAAAGAAAGGAAGAAGGAGAAATTAGAAGAGCCAAGATTTTCAAAATGTTCATAAATGACAAGCATGGTCAAATAATAATCAGGAATAAATGTCAGTTCTTTTTCATAGCCGATCATTAAGATGTTGAAAGCAGCAGGTCCTGACAGGTAGGGTTCCATAACCGCAGGCAGAACAGTTGAAACTGACAGCAGCAAGCGCCAGGTGGACTGGGACACAAGGATCATCAGCCCGGTAGTCCTGACTTATGGTCCTAGGCTCAGGTTCTCCAAGAGAGAAGAAAGAAAGAGAGGAAAGAAATTAGAGAGAGATACTTAAATTCACACACACTGATAAGACAGGAGAGGTACTCCAGATATAACCAACTGACCCTACCCCCGAACATAAATACTGCAGCATAAATACTGAGGCTGAGACAGAGGGGTCAGGAGACACTGTGCCCCATCCGATGATACCCCCGGACAGGGCCAAACAGGAAGGATATAACCCCACCCACTTTCCAAAGCACAGCCCCCCACACTAGAGGGATAACTTCAACCACCAACTTACAATCCTGAACAAGCGAGTATAGCCCACAAAGATCTCCACCACAGCACAAACCAAGGGGGACGCCCAACCCAGACAGAAGATACCGTTCAGTAAACTCAACCCACTCAAGTGACGCACCCTCCTAGGACGGCATGAAAGAGCACCAGTAAGCCAGTGACTCAGCCCCTGTAATAGGTTATGAGAGAGAATCCCAGTGGAGAGGAGGAACCGGCCAGGCAGAGACAGCAAGGGCGGTTCGTTGCTCCAGAGCCTTTCCGTTCACCTTCACACTCCTGGGCTAGACTACACTCAATCATAGGATCTACTGAAGAGATAAGTCTTCAGTAAAGACTTAAAGGTTGAGACCGAGTCTGCGTCTCTACATGGGTAGGCAGACCATTCCATGAAAATGGAGATCTATAGGAGAAAGCCCTGCCTCCAGCTGTTTGCTTAGAAATTCTAGGGACAATTAGGAGCCTGCGTCTTGTGACCGTAGCGTACGTGTAGGTATGTCGGCAGGACCAACTCGAAAGATAGGTAGGAGCAAGCCCATGTAAGCTTTATAGGTATACAGTAAACCTTGAAATCAGCCCTTGCCTTAACAGGAAGCCAGTGTAGGGAAGCTAGCACTGGAGTAATATGATGAAATTTCTTGGTTTCTAGTCAGGATTCTAGCAGCCGTATTTAGCACTAACTGAAAGTTTATTTAAGTGCTTTATCCGGTAGCCGGAAAGTAGAGCATTGCAGTAGTCTAACCTAGAAGTAACAAATGCATGGATACATTTTTCTGCATCATTTTGGACAGAAATTTCTGATTTTTGCAATGTTACGTAGATGGAAAAAAGCTGTCCTTGAAACAGTCTGAATATGTTCGTCAAAAGAGAGATCAGGGTCCAGAGTAACGCCGAGGTCCTTCACAGTTTTATTTGAGACGATTCACAACCATCAAGGATGAATTGTCAGATTTAACAGAAGATCTCTTTGTTTCTTGGGACCTAGAACAAGCATCTCTGTTTTGTCCGAGTTTAAAAGTAGAACGTTTTCAGCCATCCACTTCCTTATGTCTGAAACGCAGGCTTCTAGCGAGGGCAATTTTGGGGCTTCACCATGTTTCATTGAAATGTACAGCTGTGTGTCATCCGCATAGCAGTGAAAGTTAACATTATGTTTTCGAATAACACCCCAAGAGGTAAAATATAGATGAAAACAATAGTGGTCCTAAAACGGAACCTTGAGGAACACCGAAATGTACAGTTGATTTTCTACGAGGACAAACCATTCACAGAGACAAACTGATATCTTCCGAGTGATAAGATCTAAACCAGCCAGAACTTGTCCGTGTGTAGACCAATTTGGGTTTCCAGTCTCCTCCAAAAGAATGTTATGATCCGATGGTGTCAAAGGCAGCACTAAGGTCTAGTAGCACGAGGACAGATGCAGAGCCTCGGTCTGAACGCCATTAAAAGGTCATTTACCACCTTCACAAGTGCAGTCTCAGTGCTACGATGGGGTCTAAAACCAGACTGAAGCATTTCGTATACATTGTTTTGTCTTCAGGAAGGCAGTGAGTTGCTGCGCAACAGCTTTTTCTAAAATGTTTGAGAGGAATGGAAGATTCGAGTATATGGCCTGATATGTTTTTTATATTTTCCGGGTCAAGGTTTGGCTTTTTCAAGAGAGGCTTTATTACTGCCACTTTTAGTGAGTTTGGTACACATCCGGTGGATAGAGAGCCATTTATTATGTTCAACATAGGAGGGCCAAGCACATGAAGCAGCTCTTTCAGTAGTTTAGTTGGAATAGGATCCAGTATGCAGCTTGAAGGTTTAGAGGCCATGATTATTTTCATCATTGTGTCAAGAGATATAGTACTAAAACACTTAAGTGTCTCTCCCGATCCCAGGCCCTGGCAGAGCTGTGCAGATCCAGGACAGCTAAGCCCTGGAGCAATACGCAGATTTAAAGAGGAGTCCATAATTTGCTTTCTAATGATCATGATCTTTTCCTCAAAGAAGTTCATGAATTTATTACTGCTGAAGTGAAAGCCATCCTCTCTTGGGGAATGCTGCTTTTTAGTTAGCTTTGCAACAGTATCAAAAATAAATTTTGGATTGTTCTTGTTTTCCTCAATTAAGTATTGTATTGTCGATACATGTCTGATGCTGGGTCGTATGGGGAGGGGGTAGAGACACGCCTCTCCGTCCTGGTCCGTAGACGGTCCTTCAGCGGGGGAGTCAGCTGGAGTGCCCCTCCGTCCTCACTTTCCTCACTGGAGCTGAGTGGAGGAGCCTTGAGAAAAGGATTGTTGATCTTCTTACCCTTCTGGAGTGTTCCCCCCGACCGCGCCTCCAGTGGGACTGGCCGGGGTCACTCCAGACCCTTTCAGGACTTCAGCCAGGCTCCGTGCCAAACGATCAATCACCGTGGTGTTGGGAGAGACAAGTGGTGGGGCTGCAGGTTGTAGTGGTCTTGCATCCAGCGGACCAGCAGGAGGCGGATGAGGAGGAGGGAGGTCCGGTAACACTGGGTAGAGAGTTTGAGGGCTATCAACTGCCTAGCCATTTGTAGCTCAATCTTGGGTGCAATGTTCACGTTCCCGCACTGACTTACAGTGTGGAAGCTCATTGATTTAACGTTACGTTAGCCAACATGCTACACTAGCAAAGATATAAATTATATAGCTGTCGGCTGTATTAGCCACGACTTACCGTTCTTTGTGCAGCTTCAAATGTCGAACAAAGTTGGAAGTTGTTGCGCCTCCGTCTGTAATTTTCTTCCCGCATGTTTTGCAAGTTGCAATCTGTTTTTTTGTTGATACAGCGTAGTCTTTATATCCGGAAAAAATAATTTGGGGTATCATCTTTCCAAGGGCTCCATCTGAATTCACACTTTTTTTAATGGCATCATTTTTTATATCTGGGCTTGGGGAGGGTATCAAGTCAGTTCGAGTCAAAAGGCTCAAGTCCAAGTTAAGTCACGAGTTATTGATGTTAAAGTCAAAGTTGAGTTGCAAGTCATCATATTTTTGACTCGAGTCCACACCTCTGTGTATATACGACTTGCATCCTTGGCACAAAGTTATATTACATTCTACTCAATCCATAGGCTTCATTAATGTCCTTCAGGCTGTTTTGAAGTTGATACAACTGGCTATGATAGCTGAGGTTCATAGCTAGGTTCTGAACTAATATGTATATCAAACGTTTACGGTCCATAGACAGATCGGCTACATAGCTAGCTACGCATCCATAGGCATACAGGTATTTTTATCAGGAAACTCTCTATTAATAGCTAGGTTAAGGTTAGGCTTAGGAGATAGGTTAAGGGTTAACTTAAGGTTAGAGTTGGGGAAAGGTTTAGCTAACATGTTAAGTAGTTGCAAAGTAACTAAAAAGTAGTAAGTAGTTGCTAATTAGCTAAAATGATAAGGTTGTCCGTGATGAGATTCGAACACTCAACCGTTATATTCTACAAGACTCAATGGGTATATATCACTCATTTAAAAGTCCAAAAATGGATGTAGCAATAGCAGATTACCCGTTTTAGAGCTTATCATGAAGGGGAGACCAGAGGGGGATACTACAAAGCAGGATAAAGGAGTTTGCCAGCTAACTTGCTTAAATATTCTGATATAACTTTAAAGAGAAGCTTGAAATGGGCATAGTCTAATTGTTTCAACAAACAAAAACACATACCGAAGTTTAGCTGTTTTAATTAACCAGAAAATCTATAGTTATTTCTGGTTGCTTATCAAAGTTAGCTGGCTAACTTGTTGATCATGCTTTGTAATATACCCCTCAGTAGTTAGGTAAACCATATGGAGTGATTCATTATGTTTAAGATCAGAGGGGAAAGAGTAATCCATTTAACTGCAGTGTAGAAACATCTTTCCATTACACACACTGTGACCACATCCACTGACTAAGAAATTGAAAACTTCCAGGGATGATGACACAACCTTTTCAGGCCAGGATTCACACTTAGGAACCCACGCACAGGGATAGTTCAATTGTCATCTATCCAACTTTCACTGCTTTGCCTCAGGTTTCTCTTTCATTCAAGGAAGAATCCCAAAGTAGAAATATGTTTTTTACAGAAATTAAATACTTTATTCACAGAAAGGTCAATATAAAGTGTTTACTTGGTAACATATTTAAAAGGATAGTTCACCCAAATTACAAAACTACATATTGGTGTCCTTAACATGTAAGCAGTCTATGGACAAGCGAAGATTTCCTACAGGGGAAGGAAACGAATGTGCAATTTTGTAATTTGGATGAACTATCCCTTTGAGGAGCAGTTTTAACATAAAATCTACCAAATGGTGCCTCCAGACAGAATAACATAAAACCTATGAAGTGGTGCTTCCAGACAGAATAACATACAGTAAAGGGAGTTTAATACCTTTCCGTAGGGCTACGGCCATACAAAGATTTTGTGTTCGAAAATTGCTTATTGAGCCAATGGGTTTGTATGGGAGTAATCCATGGACAACAGAGATGTGTATGCAACTCGTCTGAAAATAGTTTACTTGCGTTTTTGAGGGACACAAAAATAAAAATGTCATATGTCTGTAGTGGCTGTAGCACAAAACTCATGTGTTAAATTAGGCAAAAGTTTGAGTTAGGAATTGACCCCACTCTATAAAATCATAATAAGTTATTTAATTTAACAACAATTATTGAACAACAATTTAATTAATCTTGATCAAGAAAGGAAATGTGTAGCAAACAGTATGAAATTAATGTATGAATACATTCATATTGTACCTTATTTAACAAGGCAAAAACCAAATTCTTATTTACAATGACAGCCTAGGAACAGTGGGTTAACTGCCTTGTTCAGGGGCAGAACAACAGATTTTTACCTTGACAGCTTGGGGATTTGATCTAGCAACCTTTCGTTACTGGTCCAATGCTCTAACCACTAGGCTACCTGCCACCCTGAAATAAGGTCAGCTTTGTCAGAAGGAAAGGCTTAACTAATACCTGCAATGTTATTGTATCCACAAGGATGTTAAAATGTGCCTTGAAACATGCACTGGTCCTACTAAAAGTAAGCATGGAAATAAATAATATAAATCCACACAGACTGCATATTTTTGGAATAGACATGTTCTCCTTGTCTAGAGGAGAAAAGCACCAATATACATGGTAGTCTCTGCTGAACAGTCAATCAGTTCATAATTGTCTTCATTAATGGACACGCTCAGGAAGTCCCCTTCCTCCAGAGCAACCACCTGTCCCGTGTACACAGTCCTCGCTCCTCTCCTATTGTCTGGTATGCTATCCTTGACTTCCATGATAGGCCAATTCTTTGGGTATCTATTGGAGAATTTCCAGACTTTCAGGCTAAGAAAATGGATCTCGCCAGATACCTTGTCTTTATCCGGCATTCGAAAGTTGACCCCTACGTAGACAAAGTATCGGCCTCCCTGAGGGACAACCAGAGCATGCTTCTTCTCATCATAGGTGAAATTTTGCATGTGTACCAAGCCAGTGCCCTGGTGTTCCCATTGGATGTAATCTTCAGGCACGGAGTTGCACATTGATGATGCTGGAGGTAGGAGAAGATGGAGAGGATCAGAGGAAATATATAAACGATTGTGATTCTGGAAATATATCCACTTGATATTCAACACACAAGAAGCCAACATTCCTGACTGCTGCCCTTGCACAATATTAGCACAGCTCAATGTGCACACTATAGCCTATTTGCAAACTAAACAGGAAGTTTGATTAGGCATGTGAATAACACCATACCCATACACTAGGGATTTCTCAGTGATATCCAAAAAGCATGTGGTTCCTAAAATAGAATCATTAAGGCACATCTAGGCTACATTAGATAATACAATTGTATAACAAAAATAATTGGTATAAATCAGCAAACTTTTTTTTTTACAAAGTTGCAAACCCACACATCCGGTCCATTCACATGCAGGCATATATATATATATATATGTATATAATAAAAACACGCTTTACTAAGACATACTTGTCAGGTGAGCGTTTGGCTTCAGGTTCTGTTCTTGACGATCTGGTAGGAAAAAGAAAACAACGATCAGCGCATGCTTGCTTTACACTGCTGATAGAAGCGCCTCTCGAGGCTTAAATCATAAAATCAAAGGAATGTACTATGGAAGACATATCATACCTATAGCTTGCTGTTGTGAGTATTCAGCTGGTTTGAATGAATCCTACAAACACAAGTTAATTATTAATGGTCACCCACAGTAATGAAAGTTAAAGTTCCATTAAAATCCAATGCTAAAGCTCTCTGGCAGTTCTGTGCCCCGTTAAAAACATATGGATGTCGCATTGCTTACCTTCTCATTACAGTCTCTATTCACACGCTGCGTAAAGACAAATACAGCTGCACAGCCCAGAACCAAGAATAACGTGACAAGACGCAAGCGACTCTCCTGTCGCTTCATTTCTTGACAGTGTTTGAGCAAAAGAACAACAGACTCTTGCTGCGCCATTGAAATCACCGTATCGTGAGGAATCTCGCTGTTTCTTGCGCACTTATCCATATCAAACCACCACTACGAAGTCTAAAGTAACGTTTTATCTTCTTCATGAAATACATCCGAATTTATAGTTCTTCTACCGCCTACGCGACTCGGCTGTCAGTGCCTTTCCCTGCACATGTGCCCCGGGAAAATCCCCCAAGTCTTGCATTAACAGACTATCCCTCATGCTGCTATACATTACCACTCTCAAATTAATCGACAGAGCTGTGGGTGTAAAGGTAGTATTTTATCATGCGCAAATTAAGGCAGTTCAATGTAGACAAAAGATTAATTATGTTCTTTTATCTTCTAACGTTGGCCACAACAAATTGGAATTCGTAACTTATCATATGAAATGGATGATGGACATCCACAAATGAATGCATACCTTACCAAACGTAACATATACTAATTGGAGTGTCCCAGATTTATGTTTACTATGTTATGTCTACCCCTGACTCCAGGTTGTGGTGGTAGGTTTTTACAGTACCCAAAACCAACTGGGATTGTATTTGACCATGGGGAAAAAGCTACTGGGTTTAACCAAATTGTATGTTATTGCACTGTGCAACATTTGATCAATATTTCTGATCAGTGGCATTGAATACTAGGAGCAAAAAGGTTAGTGGTCTACTATGGTAATTGGGTATAGAAAACAGAAGTAAATCGTTGGACTGTTTCGTAAGGGAAATGTACACACATGGCAACTCAATATATTTCATGTTTTGTTCGATGACAGCTCCTGAGACACAAGCAAATAACTGATTTCCTCCACCTACTGATCACAGTACCCTTGGCAAGAGAAAGTGTTTACATGGAGGTTTTATGTGGGTGTGAATGTAGCCTACATGTTGTGTCAATGAAAATCTTCCGTTTGTGGTTATAAGGAGAGAGTGTGTGGTTGTGTGGGAGAAAGATATCTGTTTAAACAGCTACCTAGAACCGGTTTGGGAATTTGTTTAACTACGTTAGGGAATGTGTGACGCAATAGCCAAAGGTGTCATCCTGGTTTATGCTATTTGATTTAGTATTAACATTTTATGTCACTGATGTTTTCCAGCTTTTGTATTGGTGTGATTCAAATGTTGTTCTGTTTAGTTTGCTGTAGGGTCTTTTATTTAACCTGGTAAATTGACTGAGAACACATTCTCATTTACAGCAACAACCTGGGGAGTAGTTACAGGTGAGAGGAGAGAGCCACTTGTAAGCTGGGGATGATTCAGCAGCATGAAAGCCAGATTGGGAATTTAGCCAGGACACCAGGGTTAACACCCCTACTCTTACAATAAGTGACATGGGATCTTTAGTGACCACAGAGAGTCAGGACACCCATTTAACATCCCATCCAAAATACAGCACCATATCCCAATCACTGACCTGGGGCTTTGGGATATTTTTTTTGTGCAGCTGTTCCCATCCAGGAACTGACCAGGACCAACCCTGCTTAGCTTCAGAAGCAAGCCAGCAGTGGGATGCAGGGTGGGATGCTGCTGGCCAGGGTCATTCCATTCTGTATGCAAAAAAGGACCATTTAGGCTTTAAGGAGAATAACAATGTGTGCTTATGGAACTACAGCACTACTACTGAGTCCCACACAACCCCTTTTCATTTTAAAAACATTTCATGTGTAGCGAAATGGTTCATGTGAATGTGATTTTTGGACCTGTATGAAAACCATTTATAGACAAAGGTGACCCATTTTGGACCCCTATGCTATGAAATCCATATCCTTATCACAGGATTGTCAAACTAAAATGGGTTGCATTTTTTATGTGTTATCTAAAGTTATCTAAAAACATGTTTAATTTTGTATATCTTTTTCTGTAAGCCAGTTATATTCTAGACTAGAGTTTTGCTAAATTGGTTGCATATTGAGTTTTGCCTGGGCCAGCTGGCTGGGTGTCATCTTTATCTGGATCATAGTAGTAAAGAAAAACATACAGTAAATACATGTATCTATCTGTATATTTCACTTTAATAATAACTCTGTATGTTAAAAGGGAATTTGAACTAATGACATCACTTGTACAATGGAAATACAAACAGCACTTGCCGTTCCAAACGTGAATCTTAACTACATCCTAAGGACCAGTTGAAGTGGACAACGTCAGAGGTGATTGTTATTAATGATCGTAGAGTGATGGAAAAACACTTAACTTAGCCACAGTTGTCCAAAGGAAGTGACAGTTGGCTGACATCTGACTATCATACCTTTCCCAGTGTTAAACAATTAACATGAAAGGCAAAAGAAGAGCCTTGTTCTTAAAAATAGCCCAGTGTGGCTGGCTATAATAGGGTTGCGTGGGTGAAGACACGCTGGTGGGCGTGTATGTCTGCCTGTATCTATAATGTCTGCCTGTGTCTCTACTCCAGCATGGGTGTTCCCCTCTGGTGTACAGCACATTAGGTCGCTACAGACAACGTCATCTCTTAATTCTCATCAATCATTGATTTATGGACAGTTAAGAATGTAAGCAGCACCTTGTGACTATTAGTCTTATAGAGAAAGCTAGACTAACAACTTTCTGCAATAACACTGCAACTCAATGCCGTGAACGACAGTTGGCTTAAGATCTCAGGGAAGGTGATATCACTGATGTACTCTAGCCAATACGCTATTGTTTCACCTCCACTACATTAACCGCCCTTTGACGTCCTCCTATTCCTCTGAACCTCAGCGGCCGGGCAGGGTCTTATTGTTGGTGTTTTTTTTTATTCTTTATTTATTCAGGGGACAACAACATTGAGAGCATGGTCTTATTCCAAAGGGTGCCCTGATCACAACAATACAATGTAAAACAAAACAACAACATTTATGAAAAACATTTACAGTCCACAGCTACTAGGTCCTCAGTTAACACCCTTAACTGCCCGAGTGGCACCAGAACATCTAATTGTAATGAGTCCTGCAAATTGTTCTAGCAGTGAGGCGCATTAAAACTAAATACGGATTTACCTAATTCAGTGGGGACCTGAGGAACCTCAAGAGTTAACCAACCCTATTTTTATACTTCAACAATGAAGATAGGTAAATAGGAATCTTGTGTAGTAGAGCTTGGTAAACAAAAAGGGAATAGTGACGTGATCTACGGGACTTTAATGAGGACTAACCAACCTTTTGATACAGGATGCAGTGACTAGTATTAAAACTGTCACCTGTGATAAAGCGAAGGGCGCTATGGTAGACGGCATCCAAAGGTTTAAGAGTAGTGGCTGCTGCATTCTGGTAAATGGTGTCACCATAGTCAAGAACTGGCAGGAAAGTTGACTGTACAATCTGCTTCCTGCTATTCAGGGAGAGGCAAGCCCTATTTCTAAAAAAAGAAGCCCACTTTAAATCATAGCTTTTTAAGTAGCTCATCAGTATATATTTTTTTAAAGTTAAATCCATGTCAATCCAAAAGCCCATATATTTATAGACTGGAACCTGATCGATTGGAGAACCATTCAATTAATAAATAGGTAGTCCATCAACAATTTTGCCAGAATTAGAGAACAACATATATTTAGTCTTGCCCACTGTCGTAATGTTGGTATCATTAATGTGACGACTGCTGTTTATCAAATAATGAACTATGTTTATAATTACCTGATTAAATTAATCAGGTAATAATTAACTCAGTAACCTGGGGCACCATGGGTAAAGTTTGTTTTAATGAGTTTCCATTTCCCAAATTAACTCAAAGAATATCAGAATATCGATTTTTACAGCAGTCACTAATTAATATATTTCCTCTACAGTCTCATCCTGAATGTCGTATAATTCGTAAATCTGCACAAACTCGGGTCTCACTAAATCATTCCATACCACACCAATTGAGTTGGTTACTTATTTACTAACAAGCTAAATTATAATATAAGATACACATACACAAACATACAGTCTAGGCTATTGATTATAACTTAGTATAATGAAACAGAATAACCGGGTGGTCCTGCTTGAATTCACCTTCTAAGATACAGATACAGCTACTCAACTGTAACATTGATTGTTAAGAGGTTCCTTTGTCTTCTTCAACCTCGTGTTGCGTTTTGGGGTTGTGACTAATTGTAGACCTTGCCTGCAGCGCGTGGTCATCTAGTCTGAATTGTAAATTCTTAACTCACACGTTTTATACCCTCGGGTCAGAAAGGGACGTTTCTGTTCTCCGGGGTGTATCTAGTTACGAGGCAAGGTATCACAATGTACTTTGATCTCATTAGACAACAAAATTTAACAGTTCACTTTTACAAAAACATTCTCTTTGATCTGGACATTTCCCACACAACGCACAGTATGCAAACATCATGTAAATATTATGAAAACTCTTCAAGTTACAATGTTTTCATTATAACTGTCACGCCCTGACCTTAGTTATCTTTGTTTTCTTTATTATTTTGGTTAGGTCAGGGTGTGACATGGGGGATGAATGTGTTTTGTCTAGTCTAGGTGTTTGTATGTCTATGGTTGCCTAGATTGGTTCTCAATTAGAGGCAGCTGTTTATCGTTGTCTCTGATTGGGAACCATATTTAGGCAGCCATATCCCGTTGGGTATTTCGTGGGTTATTGTCTATGTCTAGTTGCCTGTGTCTGCACTTTTGTATGATAGCTTCACGTTCGTTTTGTTATTTTGTATAGTTTGTTTAGTGTTCATCTTCATAAATAAATAGATGTATTCATATCACGCTGCGCCTTGGTCCTCCTCTCTTCATCCAAACGACGAACGTGACAATAACATTGTCATTTAACTTTTCATGACATAACAAACATGACAAAAATGTTCATATTACATCTATCGTTTTTTTCCACCGTTTTGGCTAATTAAATATATTGTCCCAAAGTCCATTTAGTGCATGTTACTGTTCTGAGGTAGATTCTCCATAGGCCCACACAAACATTCCAATCCTCCACACTGAGAGGACAAAGAATTCGTCTGCTAAAAATGTAATTCAGCGATTGCATTAAGAACTCATTTGTCTTTCAATTGCTGTCCAACCTGTATTTTTTTTGTCAAGTTTATGAATAGTTTTCGATAAGTATAGGTGCCGTTCCAAGATGGCGCCTGGCCAGATTGCTTGAGATTTTGGACACTATTCTCAATGTATAAGCACGATTTGTGCCGCTAAATATGCACATTTTCGAACAAACTCTATATGAATTGTGTAATATGATGTTACAGGACTGTCATCTGAAGAATTCTGAGGTTAGTGAAAAAATTAATATATTTTGGTGGTTTATACGTTATAGCTATTTTTGCCTTGAATCAATGCTGGTGTGATGTTCGCTATTGTGATAAGCTAATATAACGCTATATTGTGTTTTCGCTGTAAAACACTTAAAAAATCTGACATATTGGCTGGATTCACAAGATGTTGGGCTTTCATTTGCTGTACGCTGTGTATTTTTCAGAAATGTTTTATGATGAGTAATTAGGTATTTGACGTTGGTCTCTGTAATTATTCTGGCAGCTTCGGCACTATTTCAGATTGCAGCTGCAATGTAGAACTGTGATTTATACCTGAAATATGCACATTTTTCTAAAAAAACATATGCTATACAATAAATATGTTATCAGACTGTCATCTTATGAAGTTTTTTCTTGGTTAGTGGCTATTTATATCTTTATTTGGTCGAATTAGTGATGGCTACTGATGGAGTAAAAACTGGTGGAGTAAAAAAGTGGTGTCTTTTGCTAACGTGGTTAGCTAATAGCATAACATAATAACATAACATATTGTGTCTTCCCTGTAAAACATAAAACAAAAACAGAAATGATGGCTGGATTCACAAGATGTGTATCTTTCATCTAGTGTCTTGGACTTGTGATTTAATGATATTTAGATGCTAGTATTTACTTGTGACGCTATGCTAGGCTATGCTAGTCAGCTTTTTTACTGTGGGGGGTGCTCCCGGATCCGGGTTTGGGAGGAATTAGAGGTTAACTGTCCCACTGGATGTTTACTGGGATGACAAAAAAGTTACCCATCAATTCCTATACAACCCAGAGTGTTCCATAGGACTGATGGGAAGGGACCTACTCTCCAAGCTCGGTTGCAGCATATACTGTAATGAAAAGGAATGCATGCAACTAGCATCCCTCCAGCCGATTTGATGCAATACTGATGACTGAAAAGTTTTCGGACCCCCCCCCCCCCCAGATGCTGTATCTAGGGGACATGGAAGAGCCAGTGGACAAGACGTACATCTATTGGCTCAGACTCCTGGATTGCGATCCAGACACTCCAAGAGTCTGTCGAATTTTCTAGAAGTGGAAACCATGGATACAGACACTGAAGACTTACTATCCCCCCGAAGACCCCCCACGTCACCATGAACTACTCCCGAGAAAAAGACGATATATACAATGAGGCATGGTATGAGGATATGGTTGACAGGTGGCCTATTGTTTTCAGCCATCACATATATGTCCTTAAAGAAGGGGTGGCTGCATCTTGCCTCATGAGTGATGGAGATGTGGATCTGGTCGAAAAATGGTTCACATTGGACTCTGATTCAGCACCACACGTTACGTTACTTGTTGGTTTCGGCTACGAGGCCCGTTCACTGGGTCCCGCAATCAAAGTGGCTGTAGACCTAGCCTGGACTGACACCAGTTTGAACCATGTATCCACTGCCTTCATGGGAGATCATCAGGTATGGAGGATAAGGATTAATGAAGAGGACACATCCATCCCGGAGGTTGCCAGAAGAACCAGGTTTCATGGACGAGAAATGACTGATCATCCTGACACTGATAACATGCTCTCTAGGATTCCGGACCAGCTGTGGATCACCAGTCCAGAAGATGTGGGTCTGGTAGATGTGGAGCCTATTAAAATCCTGCTCAAGACTGATACTCCTGCCCACCTTCTTGTCTACAGGCCTCAATACCCTTTGAGTGAGGAGAAGGTGAGAGGAATTGAACCTACTATTGCTGGGTTACAGAATAGTAGTGTGCTGTTCCATACTACGTCACCTTGGAATACACCCATTTTACCTGTTAAAAAAGGAAGTACGGGTAAGTGGAGGATGGTTCAAGATTTCAGGCCCATAAATTATGTTACCATTCCTGACGTGAGGCCTGTCCCCGATCCTTACCTGGCACTGCAGAACATCTCCCCAACACAGGACTGGTTCTCCGTTATAGACCTGGCCAACGCATTCTTCTGCATCCCACTCCATGAAGACTCACAGCCTCTGTTTGCTTTCACCTACCAAAATCAATGTCTTACTTACTTACTCCAGGCTGCCAATGGGGTACCGGGACTCGCCCGGAATTTTCAATTCTATCCTGAAGGACCACCTGGAAGAACTCACCTTGCCAGAAGGGGTCACCCTTCTCCAATACGTTGATGACCTGTTGTTGGCCGCACCAACTGCTGAGACCTGTCTTCAGGCAACCGAGCTCCTGCTCAAACATGTGGCTGATAAAGGATACAAAGTTAAACAAGAAAAAGTTCAATGCTGCAGAAGAACCGTTCAATTCCTGGGAAGAGTTCTCTCTGGAAGAGGTCAGGCGGTGTCATCAGCCCAGATGACTTCTATCCTGGAGCACCCAAAGCCCACAACTGTACAACATCTCTTGTCATTCCTTGGACTCACTGGGTATAGCAGAACCCATGTACCAGAATACTGCTTGAAAGTTGAACCACTCAGGGCCATTCTCCGAGAGGCAGGTAACAGGAACCTCACAGCCAAGCTCACTTGGACCACAGAAGCCGAAGGTGCTTTCATTGCACTGAAACAAACCCTTGCCCAAGCTGAGGCTCTGTCCCTGCCTGATTACACCATCCCGTTTAATTTGGATGTTTCTGAACAGAATGGGTATGTTCATTCCATCCTTTATCAGAAACAAAAGGGGGAGAGAAGAGTGTTATTTTTCTACAGTGCACAATTGGACAACATTGAATGTGGCCAAACTGATTGTGCAAGACACATTGCTGCCCTGTCTAAGGCAATTGGTAAAACTGCTCATATCGTAATAAGACACCCTCTGGAAATCAACACAGATCATGGAGTGACCGCCTTTATTGGCTCTAAACTGTTCACCCTATCGAGCAAAAGGAAATCAAACATCACAAAAATGATCACGGCCAAACACATCACCTATGTGACAGAGGTGACCAACATGACTGATGGGATGGGGAACGGGGAACCACACATTTGTGAGGACAGGGCAGCAAAACAAGTAAAGGTCAGYATGGACCTACAGAATGTCCCARTGGAAGGAACAGCAGAGACCCTGTTTACGGACGGCTGTTGTTACAGGTCACAGACACCAGGAGAAGGTAACATAGCATCCTATGCAGTGGTGAAGCAAGGAGGAATGGCAGGAACACACGAGGTGGTAGAAGCAAAGAAATTGGACCCATCTGAGGCCTCAGTCCAGTTGGCCAAACTCAGAGCACTAAGGAGAGCACTGGAACTGAGCAAAGGAAAAATAGTGAACATCTACACAGACTCTGCATACGCCCACGGCATTGCACACATTGATGGCCCACAATGGATGAGGAGGGGCTATCTGACCAGCTCGAATGAACCCATAAAACACAAACAAGAAGTACAGAGATTAATTGAATCAATCCAACTACCAACAAGTGTGGCCATCATGAAATGCAAAGGACACAGCAAGGAGAACACAAAAATCAGGGAAGGAAATGACATGGCAGATCAAGTGGCCAAGGAAGCAGGTGGCTATACTACCCAACAGATGATACAACGGACTGAAGAGACACAAGATGAATTAACCATAGATACTGTGAGACAGTTACAGGAGGCAGCAGACGTGTATGAACAAACTGTGTGGAAAAGACATGGAGCCAGAAGAGACCACCAAGGAATCTGGAGATCCCACAATGGGAAAACAGTGGCCCCCATTAAGCTGCTCAGATCAATGATACGGGAGGAACACAACAAAGCACATGGGGGTTGGAAGAGCGTGGCAAAGGCCCTGGAAATTGTGTGGTGGCATCCACACATGCAAGACATGACAAGAGAAGTTTCTGAAAGCTGTGAAATCTGCCAAGGTTATAACAACAAGGTTTCACTGGGAGCAGTGATTGGGAGTTTTCCCATACCAGATGCACCTTTTCAGGACATATGCATTGACTTCACAGACATGGGACAAGACAACCGAGTAGAAGGGAAAAGATACCTGTTAGTGATGGTGGATAGGTTCACCAGGTGGGTGGAAGCCATTCCAACTGCAAGAGAGGATGCTAAGGCAGTCATCAAGTGGCTAAGAAGGCATCTCATTCCAAGATTTGGGGTCCCTCGAATGATTCGATCCGACAATGGGTCCCACTTCAAGAATGAACATCTGAAGGAGGTCGAGCAGGCATTGGGGATCACCCACAAGTTTGGGTCAGTATATCACCCCCAATCTCAGGGCCAACCAGACTCTGAAATGAAAAATGGCCAAAATAATGGCAGGAACTAAGCTAAATTGGGTAGACGCGTTACCTCTGGCTTTAATGTCCATGAGAAATTCACCAGGGTCAGACACACACCTTACACCACATGAACTGTTGACAGGGAGAAGAATGCCAGGTCCACCTGCTGATAACATGAATTTGCATAGACTAGACATTGCTAAAATCAGATACACAGACTACATGCAGGCTCTAACCTCTCTGTCCAAACAGGTGGTGGAGGTCCGAACTCCTGCAGTTGAAACCACAGACGAGAACAGAGACATCCTGGTGGGAGACTGGGTGAGAGTGAAAGTGCATTCGAGGAAGTGGACAGAGCCCAGGTGGAAAGGCCCGTTCCAGGTGAAAGAGGTAGCAAGTCACTCCCTGAGGGTAAGCACTGAGCATAAAGACACGTGGTACCACCGAACTCACTGTGCCAGGGATTCAGCCCCAGGAAGAACATTAGATCAAGTAGGTGAAGCCCTAGCCGAAGTACAACCATAGGATATGGGATGCCCAAGCTTCCTGTTGATCTCCATACTGTCAGGGCTTGTAACCCACTCTGCAGGGAGCATAGTTATCACTCTAGAGGAAGGGGAATCTCAGGTGCTAACTTTAGAACCTTGTAAGATATGGCCATGGAGAAATGGAGCAAAAAGGATAGGGGATATCTGCCCAATACTCACACCAGGGAGCTGCAATACATTGGTGTCCTATGCAAGACAACGACCGACTTATCTGTGCAATGGAGAGTGGTGTCCCTATTGGGACTACATGATAACTAATGTGGGGAAGTTTTGGGAGTGGAGGAGAGGTTACCCATATAGTATTGGGGATCCCACTAAGATGGAGAGATTCTCAATGATTTGGAAATCTCCCGGAAGGAACGTTTGTAAAGGTGATGAAATCCTACTAACCATTAAAACCATCCAGCTCTCTGATACAGGAACATATACCCTTGGACAGGAAAGGTCTGGGGCTGACACGATGGGCGTGTTTTCTATTAAGGTACTGCCAAAACCACAGAGGTCCCAGATGAGCCAGACCCAGACACACTCCTCCACCACTCCAAACCCGAGTCCCACCTCACCACCCAAGCTCTTCAATCCAGTACAGGTAGTAAATGTAAGGGACATATCAGACAGTGACCAACTAGGAACGGAAACTGGTTATGAGGGAAGGGAGAACATGTGGTTAGCCTATATGAGATACACTGCCAAAACACTTAATAGGAAGGACTGTGTTGTTTGTGTGCATGCTAGACCCATTTTGGCTACACACCCTTTTGCCCTAAGCGGTGGGGAGGGCTGGATGTGCATACTGGAAGGTTTCTATCATAACTAGCCAAACTCGACCCTATGTAAAGCTCTGGGTCTTGTGTTCCCAGAAGTCCCCCCTCAGAAGGCACCGTGGGGGGTTAAGGCATATGGGGGAAATTACAGCTGTATCACGGGTACGGGTAGGGGCATAAATTATGGGAGGCTCCCCGTTGCTGACTGCATGACCAATGTTACCATTAATGACACGTGGCCAGTAGAAGGGTTGAACCAAACTAAAGGTGTTGCTGATGTATGGTGGATGTGTGAACCTGCCAGGCGATTGATCCCCATGTTAAAGGGAGACTGGCAAGGCACCTGTGCGTTGGCCAGCCTAATTACGCCATTAACTATTATTGAAGTTACAGCTGACCAACTCCTGGGAACTGCTCATGATTCAGAGGCTCGGGACCGATCCAGGAGGCTGCAGAAACGTGAAGCTCCTTGGTCTGAGGGTACAGATAATATCCACACCAATCTGTTGGGGGTCCCAATAGGGGTCACCCACGAATTCCAGGCATTAAACAAGAATGATGGGCTGTGGCATTTGTTGCCCATTATTGGCCCAGCTATTGTAGATGCTAAACAGACGGCCTGGATTAACTACATCTACTACAACCAACAACGGTTCGTTAATTATTCCCACACCGCCCTTACAGGGATGTCTGAACAATTAGAGGCTACCTCCCGAACGAGTAGACAAAATCGATTAGCCCTTGATATGATTCTTGCCAACCAGGGTGGTGTTTGTAAGATGTTTGTAGAACAATGTTGTACGTTTATTCCTAACAATACCAGTCCTGATGGGAGTATTTCCAAAGCACTGAGTGGCTTGGACAAGTTATCGGTGGAAATGAAGGAGTTTGCAGGTGTGGAGGAGGGTGGACTGTACCCCTGGCTGGGTGGTTGGTTTGGTAAGTACACTGCATTAATGGTTACTGGATTTCTGACCCTAGTAGTTGTATTCCTTATGCTAATGTGTTGTGCTGCTTGCATCATACCTTGTTTGAAGAAATCTGTTACAGATGTAGCAAAGGCTTCTGGAATGATGCCTTTGCTTGATGCTCCGGAGGAAGATGCTGATACTGAGTCAAACTTCAGGAGAAAGATGGGTCTGACTGAGGATGACCCTTGGTTTGCTGTGGGTGAGGTTGTAGAATAAAACATTTTAAAAAGATTTTCTTACTAATAAATAACGAGCAGAAACAATATACTTTTTATCCAGATCATTTGTCCTCCCTGTTGTGAAGGTTTGAAGTTCCCGGGTAGCAAGGAGCCCACCTGGTACAAGATGTATAGCGGGAGGGACCAGAGGGTTTAATTTTCTAACATATATACTCTGTGTGTAATCATATTGTTTTGATGACACCCTTGGGGGTGTCAAAAGGGGGAATCTAAAACCCCACCGATGTTTTTATCTTGTTTTGCCTAAAAATTATGCATTTCATGAAAATAACTATCCTCCTAGGTTGAAGGTTTCAAGTTCCTGGGTTCAACGGCAACCCAGTATATGGATACATGAGTTGGTTACACCCCATGAGGGTGTAAAAAGGGGGAATTGTGAGGATCTGAGTTTATGCACTATAGCCCGCCACCATATCGTTTGTGATTGAATATGGTTTGCTATATCTGCCTTGTTTGTGTGTGTGTGTGTGTGTGTGTGTGTGTGTGTGTGTGTGTGTGTGTGTGTGTGTGTATGTGTGTAAAGATTGAGCAACATAGAGTGACTTGCTGCAAAAGCTGTGGTTAATCTGGGGAGGGGAGGGGTGCACATCTCCAAGTTTAGTAGAAATGGAAGAACACTGGACAATACCATAAAAGGAACTGTTTGAGTGTAGCATCTGGGGTGTGGCACAAGACAGATCTAATCTACCCAACGACCAGATATGGACATCAGAGAGCACCAAGAGGCTGGGACCAGCCTGAGTGCCAGCGATAGACTGAGCAAGTTTAAACCACGCTCAGCCTCTACTGTGATAGGCCAACGGACGGGTTGGAACTATTTCTATCACAGTATAATAACTGTTGTTTGTGCACATTCCAGAGTTCCTGTTTTTGCCCTGCGTGGTGACACAGAGGACCCGTATATACGAAGATTGTATTTGCCATTTATTGCTTAAGTTAATTAAAAATAATTAAAGAAAGTTAGCAGACCTTGCTTTTTATTTATCCTGATACCGGATTCGATTAACGCAGCGCTTTCAGTCAGTAGTCAACAGTGAAGAGGCGACTCCGGGATGCTGGCCTTCTAGGCAGAGTTCCTCTGTCCAGTGTCTGTGTTCTTTTGCCCATCTTAATATTTTATTTTTATTGGCCAGCATCCCGGAGTCGCCTCTTCACTGTTGACGTTGAGACTGGTGTTTTGCGGGTACTATTTAATGAAGCTGCCAGTTGAGGAATTGTGAGGCGTCTGTTTCTCAAACTAGACACTCTAATGTACTTGTCCTCTTGCTCAGTTGTGCACCGGGGCCTCCCACTCCTCTTTCTACTCTGGTTAAAGCCAGTTTGCGCTGTTCTGTGAAGGGAGTAGTACACAGCGTAGTACAAGATCTTCAGTTTCTTGGAAATTTCTCGCATGGAATAGCCTTCATTTCTCAGAACAAGAATAGACTGACGATTTTCAGAAGAAAGTTCTTTGTTTCTGGCCATTTTGAACCTGTAATCGAACCCACAAATGCTGATGCTCCAGATACTCAACTAGTCTAAAGAAGGCCAGTTTTATTGCTTCTTTAATCAGAACAACAGTTTTTAGCTGTGCTAACATAATTGCAAAAGGGTTTTCTAATGATCAATTAGCCTTTTAAATTGATAAACTTGGATTAGCTAACACAACGTGCCATTGGAACACAGGAGTGATGGTTGCTGATAATGGGTCTCCGTACGCATATGTAGATATTCCATTAAACACCAGCCGTTTCCAGCTACAATAGTCATTTACAACATTAACAATGCCTACACTGTATTTCTGATCAATTTGATGTTATTTGAATGGACAAAAAAATTGCTTTTCTTTCAAAAACAAGGACATTTCTAAGTGACCCAAACTTTTGAACGGTGGTGTAGTTGTGTGGTTGTGATCAGTAATTGTGGTCAGTAGTTGTGTGGACACTAGTTGTGTGGTCAGAGGTTGTGTGGTTGTGGTCAGAAGTTGTGTGGTTGTGGTCAGTAGTTATGGGGTCAGTAGTTGTGTTTTTTAATGTTTTTATTATATGTAGTTCTGTCCTTGAGCTGTTCTTGTCTATTAATGTTCTGTATTATGTCATGTTTCATGCTTTGTGTGGACCCCAGGAAGAGTAGCTGCTGCTTTTGCAACAGCTTACGGGGATCCTAATAAAATACCCCCAAAATACCAAACACAATCTAAAACAAGCGTGGCAGCTGAAACTGTGCTATTTCCAGGTCTAAAACTGTATTGGTGCACATTAGGAACAGAGTGAGAAGTGTCGTGGCAATTTCCTGTATTACCAAATGAGGAGAGTTATAAACCACACACCAGTCAGAGTTATACTTAAATGTCATCTTTAATTATATGAGCTTCAAAATCGCCCTTTGACTCTCAGATCAATTCACTGTCTATAATGAATTCTGAGAGTGCCTACAAAAGAATACCAAGATCTTTTATAGCCAAGATACACCCCCCTAGTCGACATGACAAACCACAGATCTTAGGAACAGTTCACAAAGAAATACTTTTACTTGAGAGAGGAGTATCCCATAGCCAGATAGCATTAGCTATAAATTATCGTTCAGTTTGGTTTCTAAGACGAGGTTCTAATCTCGTTCCTGGTACTTCATAGTACCAAAACATTGCCTCATCCAAGGCATAACTCAATTGTCAACTCTATCTTCTCCTATCTCAAGTAAAACCCCCCCTTCTCCCCACTCCTGGGCAAGCTCACTGAGAGGAGTGACTTGCGCACAGACATTGTGGAGCCAAGAGATAATTGGTTCCCCCTTAATCATCCCTTCACATGGTTTCACAGATACATTCACATATGAAGACAATGTTCCATTCAGTCCTCCCCTCCTTCTGATATTCTGCATAGCACTAGATGGTTTAACAGATACATTCACATATGAAGACAAGCCTGACCTCTCCCCTCTCTGGGCCCCAAGTGACTTTTCCCTAGCTGAAAAGGGAAAAGTGCAACTACCAACAGTATAGTCGAAAGGGAGACATTCTAATGACAAGTCTCTCACATAAGCATATTATGTAAATAAAACATATTATTTATCTATGTTACCCAACTAATTCTGATTCATCCCCCACAGAAGTTAAAAAGGTCTTAGCTGACAGTTGGCCAGGGATTCTAAAACTGGTCCCATTGTAACAGAAGGCATTATTTTCTGCCCTGAATGGGGATCGAACTAGCAACTTTCTACACAACACACAACTCAAAGTCAATCGTCTTAGTCAACAGAGATAGAGTGATTGTCACCAATCTACTCAGGGGTGGAAAAAATTAAAAAATCAAATTTTTACATGTCTCTAACAAATCCAATAATTAAAAAAAAAAACATATGTAAGGGGAATGGGATTTCAATATACTGTAGAATGGTAGAGGTCACATCTTTTTCTTGAGGTGTGACAATTTAAAACTAGAGAGAAAACAATGGGAAACAACTACTTACAGTTCACAGTTAGCGTCTAACAATATGTTTGGTTACATCTACTTGTGGAAGTATTTTCAAGCAATCAATTTTGCATGACAAACTTCAGCCAAAGGTGTTTTTCCATCAGACTAGACTGGAAATGATGGCATATTTTGGTTGTAATCTTTTCATCATCTGATCTGGTTGCAAGCATAGCGATACCTGTGGCACATTAACTACAGCCATCGTTTTCTTTCTCAATCCCCCGTATTCCACAAGGGAATACAGAGAAGTAATTGCGTGTACATTATCTTGCTTGCACAACAGTTGGCAGGACTAGCCCAGACATGAGTAATGTGGGGGCGAAGTGAAATTGCTCTGACCTTTTTGGAATCTTGAGGAAAGACGGTGGGATGTTTATGATGAAAGCGTTTGAGTGAGAGGGATTCTCTCTAGGGTATGACACATGGTTCTGAAATAGAAATCCATTGGTTTTGAGTGACGTAAAGAGAGGAAACCTGACAGAAAAAAACAAGTTTTAACAGCATCAGCCAGTGATGCACTGCTGATATGTGGGTGTTATGAGGGCTGATTATATTACATGAATATTTTAAAAATCTGACTGATACTTTACAGGCTGGCAGTGTAGTGCAGATAAAAATGGAGTGATGTACTCGTGCCTTTTAGAGTTGGTTAAAATGTGTGCTGCAGTTGTAGGTTTTTAATAGTGGAGTATGTCTGTGCTTACGGATGACATAACCAAGGCCAGGGTAGCATGTATAAGTGAAATAAAAGAGGTTATACCACAAAACTGTGACAAATGTCAAATTCAACCTTGGAACGTTCCAATGACTTGTTACCCAGCTGAACTAATTAAAAGTGCTCATAGAGGTATGATTTAAACCAGTTAAGAACCTGTCTTCGCAGAACAACTAAGCCTTCTGGTCTCTTAATAAGAATAGTATAATCAATAGTGTAAAAGGGAGAACTTATTTCTAAAAGAACGAGAATAGAGACATGACCACGGTCTTAGGACAGCAGTAGGTCATTTAATACCATGACAAGGTTTCAGAGATACTGTTTGAATTTTTAAATAATGTTATCTACTGGGCTACATTCTTCTATAGTATGTTGGAAAGGCGATTGAGGTTTGGTTTCTTTAAACATGGTTTAATTACAGACAATTTAAAGAACTCAGGAACTACAGTTGAAGTCAGAAGTTTACATACACCTTAGCCACATTTAAACTCAGTTTTTCACAATTCCTGACATTTAATCCCAGTAAAAATTGTAGAGAGAATGATTTATTTCAGCTTTTATTTCTTTCATCACATTCCCAGTGGGTCAGAAGTTTGCATACACTCAATTAGTATTTGGTAGCATTGCCTCTAAATTGTTTACCTTGGGTCAAACATTTTGGGTAGCCTTCCACAAGCTTCCCACAATAAGTTGGGTGAAATTTGGCCCATTCCTCCTGACAGAACTGTTGTAACTGAGTCAGGTTTGTAGGCCTACTTGCTCACACATGCTTTTTCAGTTCTGCCCACAAATGTTCTATAGGATTGAAGTCAGGGCTTTGTGATGGCCAGTCCAATACCTTGACTTTGTTGTCCTTAAGCCATTTTGCCACAACTTTGGAAGTATGCTTGGGGTCATTTTCCATTTGGAAGACCCATTTGCGATCAAGCTTTAACTTCCTGACTGATGTCTTAAGATGTTGCTTCAATATATCCACAATTTTCCTTACTCATGATACCATCTATTTTGTGAAGTTCACCAGTCCTTCCTGCAGCAAAGCACCCCCACAACATGATGCTGCAACCCCTGTGCTTCACGGTTGGGATGGTGTTCTTCGGCTTACAAGCCTCCCCCTTTTTCCCCCAAACATAACGATGGTCATTATGGCCAAGCTTTGTCAGACCATTGGTTAGTCGCATTGTACCACATGGTCTGAATCTTAGACTAACAGGACAGGTACTTGATATAATTATGCAAAACAGGTCTGTCACTTTAACAGAATGACAAGGTCCTGACTGGGGAAGGACTTTGAACTTACTGTACTAAAAAGAGATAAGAACCACACACAAGCTCAGACTCAGTTTATACATAAGGATTCATTCAAGCTCAATCAAACAGATTTCTTTTCAAACATTGGCGGATTTGTCTGTGAGTAAAACTGACGTTTTCTTCTATGGACTGAAGTGTTTCTGTGACATTTAATGCCCGGTGACCCTCTATCCAAAAATGATCCATATTCAACCACAATCCTATAGGCCACTTCAGTCCCGGGACTCAATCCGATCAGTGGTAGATCAGTTTTATATGATATTTAAAGCTAATTTCTGATTGAGACGATATATACAGCATTTACCGTGAACACAGTCTCCACAAATGTGATTACATTGCCTTTAAAAAGGTGCACATCAGACAAAACATGATCAGATTGAATCCTGGCCTAGGTCTTATAGTAAGGCCAAATAAGGGAAGCTTTTAATTATGTTGTCTTAAAGCTACAATCCACATTTGGTGAAATAGCACCACTGTTTTCCCCAGCTCCTTTGTTATTATTTTTAATGATGAAACAGAGGAGAGAAGCATCTGGCAGCATGGTAAAACAAAATGCAGTACATATTCTGCTGTTCTATCGGGTGTGCAATGATGTCCGAGGGGAAAAGAAGAGTGATCCTAATTTAAAGTAACTTCTTTGTTGTTGTAATATCCCAAACAATCATGGCGGTTTCACCAAATACAGATTCTATCTTTAAATATGAAATATACATTTGATAATGTTTTCCTTCTCCTTCAGAAGGATGGCGTACCATCTTTGGAGCATATTCTCATGTCTTCTTGTGACATGCTTCATGGTGTCTTTGCCAGCTTGCCACAGTGGGAAGGTGCTGGTCTTTCCTCTGGAAGGAAGCCATTGGCTTCACATGGACATTCTGATCAAGGCCCTTCACGCTCAAGGACACGCCGTGACCGTGGTACGAACAAACAAAAGCTGGTACATTAAAGAAGAGTCTTCATATTACAGCTCTATTACAGTACACGTCACTGATGGAGTAGACGAGGGCTTTGTGAAGCCAATTCTCAACAAACTCCTCGATATAGAAAGAGGTAAAAGTTCAGCTTTAAATTTCTTCAGTTTGCAGGTGGAGGCCTTGTCATTCATGTCTAAAGTTCCTAAGATGATGGCTGAAATGGTGACCAATATGATTGAAGACAAGGAGTTAATGAAGGACATAAAGGAAACCCAGTATGACCTCGTCTTGACTGACCCGGCATGGGGAGCAGGTGTTCTGATGGCCCACTATCTTCAGCTACCTCTGGTCTACAATGTCCGCTGGGTCACCTTTGGAGAGGGACATCAGGTCATCGCACCATCCCCCATGTCTTACATTCCAATGACTGGATCTGGGCTGACGGACAAAATGACCTTCACAGAGAGAGTGAAGAATATGCTTATTAAATTGCTTGGACAAGTTCAGGACAGGTTCTTAGTGCGACCCTATTACCAAGCAGTTTGTGAGGAGTATTTCCAACTGGGTGTGGATTTTAATGAGTTAATACAGGGGGCTGACTTATGGCTCATGAGAGTCGACTTTGTGTTTGAGTTCCCTCGTCCCACCATGCCTAACGTTATCTACATTGGAGGGTTTCAGTGCAAACCGGCCAAGCCCCTTCCCCAAGACCTGGAGGACTTTTTTCAGAGTTCAGGAGAACACGGTGTCATTATCATGTCTTTGGGGACTTTTGTCAAGGAACTCCCGAGTGACATGACAGACGAGATAGCGACTGCTTTTGCCCAATTGCCTCAGAAGATCATCTGGAGGCACATTGGGGACAGGCCAGCGACTCTGGGCAACAACACCTTACTAGTTGACTGGATGCCGCAGAATGACCTACTAGGACATCCTAAGATGAGGCTGTTTGTAGCTCATGGAGGAACCAATGGAGTTCAAGAGGCCATCTACCACGGAGTCCCCGTTGTTGGCCTACCTTTGTTTTTCGACCAATATGACAACCTCCTCCGTCTGCAAGCAAGAGGAGGAGCAAGGATTGTGACCATAGCCACGTTAAACAACGACTTCCTCAAGGCCTTACAGGAAGTTCTTCAGGAGCCATCCTACAGGGAGAACATGCAGAGGCTCTCCAAGCTGCACAGGGATCAGCCAATGAACCCCCTGGACCTCGCCATGTTCTGGATTGAGTATGTCATGAGACACAAAGGTACTGCTCACCTGCGTACAGAGTCCTACAGAATGCCCTGGTACTCCTACCACTCTCTGGATGTCATGACGTTCCTTCTAGCTTCTGTGCTACTGATTCTGCTGACTACTGTTGCTTTCATCAGGTGTTTATGCTTCAGAATGTGTTGTAGACGGAAAATGAAACACGAGTAACTGAAAATACATTTGGGGGGGGGGGGGGGGGGGGGGGGTAGAGCATTGGGCTAGTACCCAAAGGTTTCTGGTTTGTATTTATCCAATGGATTAAAGTGAGAAAATAAGAAATTCATCACTTTTGTTGTGGGCTCCAACTCCTTACAGCCTCGAATTAGTAATTTGAAGTTTTTATTGTTTAATGAAATAAAACACATGTAGGATGAAGTAACCAGCCAGCATGGCCCTGTTTCTCTAGCGGTATCAGGTCCCATATTTAGAGTCTTCGGTACGACTCGACCGGGAATCTGCCAATCTCAGGGCAGACACTGTGGTTTTCTGAAGGCACACAGAGTGCCTTCAGAAAACCACATCAGTCTATCCCTATCTATTACCCTGTCTGTGTGTAACTCTGCGGCTGCATTAATTCCTCAATCCGGGAAAGGTTCCAGTGAGTCACAGATCATCCCACTCTGTCTTTCAAAATCATTACATGTGACCTAGGTTGGTCTAGCGGTCTAAGCCCCATGGGTTTGAATCTGGTCCACTGCTATTTCAGTACACTCTTTCCTACATCTATCCAATAAACACTGAAGATGAGGAGTGGGACTGCCTCGTCACAAAAAATCTGTTGAAATGTAACATTTTATTCAGTTGTACAATGTTATAAATTAAAAGTTGTTTTCTTTAATGAGTCAGATTATCCAGTGCTTATTTTATCACTTTAAACAAGCTGTCGTTTATTTTCTTCAAGTTCCATTCATACAATAATCATACAACAGCATATTGGTCACACTGACAGGAGGAAATGTTGAGGGGTTCAGGGAGAGATGGCGACCCACACAGGGGTAAAGGGAGATCAGGGAGGAAAGGAAACCACAGGTCTGAACTTATTACATACAACTACACTAATTTCAAAACATCTACAAATTCAAAAAGACAAACAATAAGACCTGATAGCTAGTAAAACACACCCGAAACGCGACAAACATCCTGGAGAAAAATACACATTTTTCAGCAACCAGAGTGGATAAACAAAAACAAAAATGACACGCAAACATCAACAACGGACCAACCCACTGAGAGAGCAACGCAATACTTTGATTTGCATAACCTTAGTTTAACCGTTAGTTTAATAAAGTTACCATGGTTTTGTCCTTTTCCTCACAAATAGGGCAAGATGGGGGAACACTCGCAAAAAAGTAAAACAGTGATACCTAAGAAATAAAAGCCACGTAAATACAGTACGTACATAAACAGAATGCAACCAGTCAGAAAACATAAGAACTGAAATTCAACTATTCCTCTAGTCTTTCATCACCCGTTTTTGACTCAGTCAATATGAGTCACATTCTGTTAGCATACTGTACAGCGGTCTCTTTCTTTCAAGATTCATTTTTTATGTTGTGATCGCCAATGGCTAATTACACCTTGGAGAGATAAATATTTGAGTCACCCTGGATTATGTTTGCATTACAGGCCTACAGCTGGGGGATTTTATAGGCTGTTTTACTTTTTTCTTCTTCATGGCTTTGAAATGTCAAAGTAATGGTGACTAACTATGACTAAATTAGCTTGGTTGAAAAACTAAAAACAAGAAGGACCTTTCCTCTATATATTGAGAGTTCAAACCCGGTCTATTATATACACTATATTCCCAGATATGCCACCTTATTCGAGCGGCTCCTGTCATTTCTCAATGAGAAAGATAGAGCGTGCAAGGTGGATGGATTCCAAATAGCTAGTGGGAAAAGAGCAACTATAGAGATAGAATATAGACTATTCACTGTATTTTTACGACTGTTCCCCTTCTGATGCGCTATAGATCCATACTCATTTAGCTTTTGAATCCTTTTGCATATGCGTTTGAATTGGCATAGAGACCAAAGTAAGTGTGTTGCGCACCATGAGACAGCAGAGGCTGCTGAGGGGAAGACGGCTCATAATAATGGCTGGAATGGAGTAAATGGAATGGCATCTTTCCATGTTTGATACCATTCTACTTATTCCACTCCAGCCATTACCACAAGCCCATCCTCCACAGTTAAGGTGCCACCAACCTCCTGTGCCATGAGACCATAGAGTAGAGGCATGTGTGCGTGTGTGTGTGCGAGCGTGCGTGCGTTTGAGGACGTGTGTGTACGTGTGTGTCCCTACGTGGGTCCATCTAGCTCAGCAACTCCAGGTAGGTGACGGGCACCTTGCCCTTCTGGTTGCCCCGCTCTCCCACGAGCCAGTCTGGGTCCATGCCTGGCACTGTGTAGACAGTGATGAGCTGAAACAGAGCGGGCATCACATCAGAGGGGTAATACTACAAAGTAGGATCAAGTAGTTAGCCAGCTAACTTGCCTAAATATTCTGAAATTACTTTTTTATTACTTAGAAAGATAAGCTTGAAAATGGCATGGTCTAATTGACTCACGAACCAAAAAACACAAGTTTAGACCTTTATTTAAAAAATATATTTTTACCCCTTTTTTCTCCCCAATTTCATGGTATCCAATTGGTAGTAGTTACAGTCTTGTCTCATCGCTGCAACTCCCGTACGGACTCGGGAGAGGCGAAGGTCAAGAGCCATGCATCCTCCGAAACACAACCCAACCTAGCCGCACTGCTTCTTGACACAATGCACATCCAACCCGGAAGCCAGCCGCACCAATGTGTCGGAGGAAACACTGTACACCTGGCGACCTGGTCAGCCTGCACTGCGCCCGGCCCGCCACAGGAGGTGCGCAATGAGACAAGGATATCCCTGCCGGCCAAACCCTCCCTAACCCGGACAGCGCTGGGCCAAGGGCCAATTGTGCGCCGCCTCATGGGCCTCCCGGTCGCAGCCGGCTGCGACAGAGCCTGGGCTCAAACACAGAATCTCTGGTGGCACAGCTAGCACTGCGATGCAGTGCCTTAGACCACTGCGCCACCCGGGAGGCTCAGTTTAGACTTCTTATGGAGTAAGAAAATCAACAGTTATCGAAGTCCGCTAGCTAACTCAGTGAACCTGCTTTGTAGTATAACCCTCAGGCCTGGGCAAGGCCTCATGTGCACACACAACAAATCACTCACCAACACACAACTCCTTAGATATCATATGCTACAGAGATCGACAGGGCTGTAACGAGTTCAGGGTTTCATATGTTCTTATAGAATTTAAATCACATTTGTTTTCTGAAACAATTCAATTTCCATTAAAAGGGCAATCAGCAGTTCGAACAATAACAAAGTGAACACCCCACCACTGATTTGGTAAACAGCTGAGGGATGGGGCTGGAGAAATGTAACCACTCCAAAACTCATGGACAGAGCTATAGATACAAGGACAGACCATCCATATAACAGTTATAGTTTAACAAGGATTTAAGGCTATAGTGTTTCTTTACAAAAGAGTAAAACAAGCCTATATTTTAGATTCTGATGGGGTAGGCTCATGAGGCATCGATAAGTGATATTCTTCAAGAATCAATGGGTATACAGTACCAGTCAAAAGTTTGGACACGCTCATTTCAGGGTTTTTCTTAATTTGTACTATTTTCTACATTGTAGAATAATAGTGAATAGATCAAAACTATGAAATAACACATATGGAATCATGTAGTAACTAAAAAAAAACTTTAATAAATCTAAATATATTTTATATTTGAGATTCTTCAAAGTAGCCACCCTTTGCCTTGATGACAGCTTTGCCCACTTGGCATTGTGTTTGTTTACAGTGAGTTTCAACAGTGAGCTACAACTAGTGGCAATATTTCTACCCACTTTGCCATACCCTAGGGTTTAGCTGAACCGACGCCAATGTAACAGTCTGAGTGCACTGAACGATACAGATGCACTGTAACCATGTGCCAATGTACAGTTGAAGTCGGAAGTTTACATACACTTAGGTTGGAGTCATTAAAACTCATTTTTCAACCACTCCACAAATTTCTTGTTAACAAACTATAGTTTTGGCAAGTCGGTTAGGACATCTACTTTGTGCATGACAAGTAATTTTTCCAACAATTGTTTACAGACAGATTATTTCATTTACAATTCACTGCATCACAATTCCAGTGGGTCAGAAGTTTACATTAAATTGACTGTGCCTTTAAACAGCTTGGAAAATTCCAGAAAATTATGTCATGGCTTTAGAAGCTTCTGATAGGCTAATTGACATAATTTGATTCAATTGGAGGTGTACCTGTGGATTTATTTCAAGGCCTACCTTCAAATTCAGTGCCTCTTTGCTTGACATCATGGGAAAAACTAAAGAAATCAGCCAAGACCTCAGAAAAAAAATTGTAGACTTCCACAAGTCTGGTTCATCCTTGGGAGCAATTTCCAAACGCCTGAAGGTACCACGTTCATCTGTACAAACAATAGTACGCTAGTATAAACACCATGGGACCACGCAGCCGTCATAGCACTCAGGAAGGAGACACATTCGGTCTCCTAGAGATGAGCGTACTTTGGTGCGAAAAGTGCAAATCAATCCCAGAACAACAGCAAAGGACCATGTGAAGATGCTGGAGGAAACAGGTACAAAAGTATCTATATTCACAATAAAACGAGTTCTATATCAACATAACCTGAAAGGCCGCTCAGCAAGGAAGAAGCCACTGCTCCAAAACCGCCATAAAAAAGCCAGACTACGGTTTGCAACTGCACATGGGGACAAAGATCGTACTTTTTGGAGAAATGTCCTCTGGTCTGATGAAACAAAAATAGAACTGTTTGGACATAATGACCACCGCTATGTTTGGAGGAAAAAGGGGAAGCTTGCAAGCCGAAGAACACCATCGCAACTGTGAAGCACAGGGATGGCAGCATCATGTTGTGGGGGTGCTTTGCTGCAGGAGGGACAGGTGAACTTCACAAAATAGATGGCATCATGAGGTAGGAAAATGATGTGGATATATTGAAGCAACATCTCAAGACATCCGTCAGGAAGTTAAAGCTTGGTCGCAAATGGTTCTTCCAAATGGACAATGACCCCAAGCATACTTCCAAAGTTGTGGCAAAATGGCTTAAGGACAACAAAGTCAAGGTATTGGACTGGCCCTGACCTCAATCCCAAAGAAAATGTGTGGGCAGAACTGAAAAAGCATGTGTGAGCAAGTAGGCCTACAAACCTGACTCAGTTACACCAGCTCTGTCTGGAGGAATGGGCCAAAATTCACCCAACTTATTGTGGGAAGCTTGTGGAAGGCTACCCAAAACATTTGACCCAAGTTAAACAATTTAAAGGCAATGCTACCAAATACTAATTGAGTGTATGTAAACTTCTGACCCACTGGGAATGTGATGAAAGAAATAGAAGCTGAAATAAATCACTCTGCTATAATTCTGACATTTCACATTCTTAAAATAAAGTGGTGATCCTAACTGACCTAAGACAGTGAATTTTTACTAGGATTAAATGTAAGGAATTGTAAAAAATGGAGTTTAAATGTATTTGGCTAAAATGTATACAAACATCCAACTTCAACTGTATCATCTGAGCGGTACTAGTGCTCTCAAATCAAACCTCCATGAGCATTCCACAGGTCATGTTTATAAGTGAGTGTATTTTTTAAAATCAAGATTAGGAAAAGTTTAATGACACACCTGAGAGATTCTCAAGGCACACCGGTTGAAAACCACTGCACTGCAGAGAGTAAGGCTGTCACAGACCCCTCAAAAATCTGGGTCGACCAAGAGTCATCTGTTCGATCGGTCGACATTTTTAAACGTGCATTTTTCCATATATAAACACATCCTATGTGTTTTAATCAAATCAACTATATGCACTGAGCTTGTCTGATGCTTTAAGCGCACCATTTAAAAAAATAATTAACACACAAATGACTAGAGGGAATCCAACCACAATTGACTTGCTGCGCTGTGTTAAAAACAAATGACAGCGAGTGACTGTGTATCTAGCACCTGTTGTCTCTCTCTCCTCCCTGCTGCAGAGTATGTGAGTGGAGTTCAGCTGTCGGAAGTCCCGCTCATCGCTCACTGCACTGTCAGTCACCACTCGTATCACTTGCCTTCTGCTAGTCCAAATGTCAGTGGACACAACGAAACCCCCACCTAGTTGCAATATGTCTCTCAGCTTGGCCTCCATTTCTTGCAGGGCATAGGGCATGGGGGTGTGTCTATAGTATGTCTACATACTATAGCAAGGTGGTGTGTAGTCTGGTTGAGCTGCACTTGCAAAGTACCGCTTCCCTTCCCATTCTCCCTTAGTTAGGGGCTCATAGTCCAAGTAAACCATTTTAAAGAAAGCCTCATCCAATTGACTTGTTCTCTCCCGCAACAGTGCTGGGGCTTTGTGTGCAGAAAAGTAATCTTGGAATCTTCTGCAAAGTTCTTTGCTGCTGCTTCTCCTTCTCTATAAATACAAATTAAAGCTTTATTACCTCATCTTAAATTAGCGCCAAAATAAAAGTCTAGACAAGTCATGGATATAGGCCTAACCAGACATGTAGCCTACATTTAATATAGGCCTAAATCAGCATGATAATACATTTAAATTAATTGTCATATGAGCTCCACAAAACATTAATTATTATGGCCATTTCAATTATTCTAATAATAGGATGACATACATTTTTTAAATATTAGGTAGGCCTAAAGAACATCTAAAAGAGATCTAATTTAAAGGTTATAAATACTTTGCTACAATGATACTTAGCTAGCTACCCACCTTGTTCCTTTCTGTTAGCATATGCACCTAGTACACCATCATGCTTTCGGGATGTGTCTTTTCAGATTCCACAATGATTCCACACCGCACTCCCTCTCTTGCCCTTGGTTCTCCTCATCTTTGTAAGTTACCTTGATTTTGCACCTGTGTGTTTTATCAGTTTCTTTATGAAAATATTTAGCGAAACTCCATGACAAATCAAAACAAATTTTATTTGTGACATGCACCGAATACAACAAGTGTAGACTTTATCGTGAAATGCTTACTTACAAGCCCTTAACCAACAGCGCAGTTCAAGAAGATAATATTTACCAAGTAGGCTAAAATAAAAAGTAATAATAAAAGTAACATAATAAGAATAACTAGGCTATATACAGGGTGCACCGGTACCGAGTCAGTGTGCGGGAACAAGGGGCTAGAGCAGCACAGAAGTAGACTAGAAATGCATGCTGGGCCAGTCATGCCCTGAGCTCATGAAGTCAGCACTACTGGAGCGATATTGAAGCAGGTGAGAAGGCCGATGCTCCAGCCTTTGGGAAAATCGCGCCATGCTTCAGCCAAATTGGGCACACTCCGCTCCTCGCTCCACTCCGCTCACATACCACCGCAGAACATCAACAGAGAGCTAGGAGAAGAGTTGAAAGAGCTGGATCACAACAATATTCAAAATGCATTACTGAAGGAAGGAATTAAATGTTCATTCAACCCTCCCTCTGGAGCCCACCATGGGGGGGTATGGGAGAGGTTGATCCGACTGGTGAAAAATATCCTCTAGTCCTTAAAAAGCAAGTACTGGATGATGAGGCTTTGCAGACAYCCTTGTGTGAAGTTGAGGCGATCATGAACGACAGACCAATCACAACTGTAACAAATGACCCTAATGATCTAGAACCCCTGACTCTGAACCATCTGCATCATCTGAATGCAAAAGCCAGTCCAGTCCTACCTCTTCTGGAAGAGATGGATAAGGGAGTATCTTCCACTTATGCAGGAGCGGAACAAGTGGAACAAAACTAAGAGAAGCGTGTTCTCATTGTGGATGACATAGTCCCAAGGAACTCTTGGCTGATTGGGTGTGTGGTGGAAGTTTTGCCAGGGGCCAAAGGTCTTGTCCAGAGCGTCATGGTTAAGACCAAGACCAACATCTTACAGAGACCTATCAATAAACTCTGTCTGCTCCTGGAGGCAGCTGAGTGAAACACACACAGAGCTCCATCTTTGAATCACATGCACCTCTGATTGTCAGATGTCGTACTCTAACATTTTGAGACGTCAAAATCTTGACATTGACACAACACTTGAACACTTCAAATCTGGGACTGAGATCACGTGTCCTATATGGGACATTGTATATTTGTTTAAAGCTATGCACCGTAATACTGCTCTGGTATAGTATGTCTTGTGTATTGGCTCTATTTTTGAATATTAAGTCATTGTTATGCATTCACTGCAGTTAAGAATTAGGGGCTGGTATGTTAGAGCCGATTTAGAAATTTGTATAAAAGACAACATACAGAGCTCCATGTATGTGTGTGTAAATATATGAAATATGAATGTATGTGATGAAATACTGGATGAGGATCAGCCAGACTCAGCTAGCAAGGTGAGGTTGCTGAAGACAGTTTACTGTCAAAAGTCATACCCCATGGCAAGACTGAGCACAGCAACAAGACACAAGGTCGTTATACTGCATCAGCAAGGTCTCTCCCAGGCAGAAATTTCAAGGCAGACAGGGATTTCCTGATGTGCTGTCGAAGCTCTTTTGAAGAAGCACGAAGAAAACAGGCAACGTTGAGGACCGTAGACGCAGTGGTCGGCCAAGGAAACTCCCTGCAGCAGATGAAAGACACATCATGCTAACTTGCCTTTGCAATCGGAAGATGTCCAGCAGTGCCATCAGCTCAGAATTGGCAGAAAACAGTGGGACCCTGGTATATCCATCTACTGTCCGGAGAGGTCTGGTCTGAAGTGGCCTTCATGGAAGACTTGCGGCCAAAAAACCATACCGCCGACATGTAAACAAGGCCAAGCGACTCAACTATGCACGAAAACACAGGAACTGGGGTGCAGAAAAATGGAAGCAGGTGCTCTGGACTGATGAATCAAAACTGAATTATTTGGCTGTAGCAGAAGGCAGTTTGTTCGCCTACGGGCTGGAGAGCGGTACACGAATGAGTGTCTGCAGGCAACAGTGAATGGTGGAGGTTCCTTGCAAGTTTGGGGCTGCATTTCTACAAATGGAGTTGGGGATTTAGTCAGAACTAATGGTCTCCTCAATGCTGAGACGTACAGGCAGATACTTATTCATCATGCAATACCATTCTGCAGCATGACAACGACCCAAACATACAGCGAAAGTCATTAAGAACTCACTTTGCATTTAGTTAATTTAAAAAAAATATTATCAATTAACATATCTATTTTTGAACGCATTCTTACTTTTCAGCATTTTTTCACACCTGCCTAAAACTTTAGCACAGTACTGTGTATGAATGATTTATAAAGCCAGGCACATTTAACAGTTAAGCTATTGATTATAGACCTAATTAAAATGGGAGTTTCCTCTCTCCTCACCTTTCTTAGACAATAAAGTAAGGGCAGTTTTCTCGTCTCCTCATTCTGCTGCTGCCTCCACTGCATTGTTCTTAACACCAATATGCTGGTTAACTTTACTATTATGCACAAAGCAACGTAGTCTAGGAAAAGGTGCCAATTCAACAGTGCACTGATGTGTTTCAGAACCGCGGACAGCGACCGCTATCCAACACACGAGAAAGCACATTTGTTATAAAATAAAATCATTTTTATTAGTGTTGCACAATTGTTCTTATGTAATAAACTCAGCAAAAAAAGAAACTTTCCTTTTTCAGGACCCTGTCTAATTTGTAAATATCCAAATAACTTCACAGATCTTCATTGTAAAGGGTTCAATGAACCATAAACAATTAATAAACATGCACCTGTGGAACAGTCGTTAAGACACTAACAGCTTACAGACGGTAGGCAATTAAGGTCACAGTTATGAAAACTTAGGACACTAAAGAGGCCTTTCTAATGACTCTGAAAAACACCAAAAGAAAGATGCCCAGGGTCCCTGCTCATCTGCGTGAACGTGCCTTAGGCATGCTGCAAGGAGACATGAGGACTGCAGATGTGGCCAGGGCAATAAACTGCAACTGTGAGACGCCTAAGACAGCGCTACAGGGAGACAGGGCGGACAGCTGATCGTCCTCGCAGTGGCAGACCACGTGTAACAACACCTGCACAGGATCGGTATAGCCGAACATCACACCTGCGGGACAGGTACAGGATTGCAACAACTGCGACAACTGCCCGAGTTACACTAGGAACGCACAATCCCTCCATCAGTGCTCACACTGTCCGCAATAGGCTGAGAGAGGCTGGACTGAGGGCTTGTAGGTCTGTTTTAAGGCAGGTCCTCACCAGACATCACCGGCAACAACGTTGCCTATGGGCACAAACCCAGCGTCGCTGGACCAGACAGGACTGGTAAAAAGTGCTCTTCACTGACGAGTTGCGGCTTTGTCTCACCAGGGGTGATGGTCGGATTCGCATTTATCGTCGAAGGTATGAGCATTACACCGAGGCCTGTACTCTGGAGCGGGATCGATTTGGAGGTGGAGGGTCCGTCATGGTCTGGGGCGGTGTGTCACAGCAACATCGGACTGAACTTGTCATTGCAGGCAATCTCAACGCTGTACGTTACAGGGAAGACATCCTCCTCATGTGGTACCCTTCCTGCAGGCTCATCCTGACATGACCCTCCAACATGACAAAGCCACCAGCCATACTGCTCGTTCTGTGCGTGATTTCCTGCAAGACAGGAATGTCAGTGTTCTGCCATGGCCAGCGAAGAGCCCGGATCTCAATCCCATTGAGCACGTCTGGGACCTGTTGGACCGGAGGGTGAGGGCTAGGGCCATTCCCCCCAGAAATGTCCGGGAACTTGCAGGTGCCTTGGTGGAAGAGTGGGGTAACATCTCACAGCAAGAACTGGCAAATCTGGTGCAGTCCATGAGGAGTTTATAACCATATAGAATTTCAGTTGCACATTTTAGAGTGATGGACTGTGCCATCCCCACGACCTC
Source organism: Salvelinus sp. IW2-2015 (assembly GCF_002910315.2). Taxonomy (NCBI): domain Eukaryota; kingdom Metazoa; phylum Chordata; class Actinopteri; order Salmoniformes; family Salmonidae; genus Salvelinus; species Salvelinus sp. IW2-2015. The sequence continues at coordinate 34,282,718 of NC_036842.1, forward strand.
CACAATGGATTAGTCCACTCAGACAGGCGTGAATCAGAAACGTTCGTTTTTTTTTCTCCCTACTGCTCGACTAAAGAAATGTCGTTCGACCAACAGCCTATTGAACAAACAATCGCCCAGCCTACTAAATGGGTCAGCCCTAAAAGAGAGACAGAGTCTAACTGTTTAAATGTCCCAGATTATGGGATGCAGTTTGTAACATGCCATTACCAATTGCCATTTTGTAGACAAAAGATTGCAATGTTTGTATTTTGTGGCACGGAATTATTATAATTTTTTTTACATAATACAGCATGTTCCAAATGGTTCCCCATAGCAGATGTGGTGAACCGTGACTGCTCCTACCTCGTCGGCCAGTAGGGAGAGCTCACTAGTGTCGTGGGCGTCGTAGTCATACAGGACCTTGGCCTTGCGGTGGCCTGTGGAAGGCTGCTGCACATCCTGGATTTTCAGCGGGCCAGAAGGCTCCCGAGCGATGCCAGGGGTGGAGGTGGAGGCCAGGCATGGGGGTGAGACCCCTGGCAGGGTGGCAGAGGAGACGGGGGAGGGGGATGTGGCGGAGGTGGACGGGTTGGCGTTCGAGGCAAAAGAGTTTGGGTACCTGGGGTCGGGTTACGGGAGAGGGGAAGAAGAGGGGGTCATAAGTGATAAATTAGGGTGCTAAGGTGATAAAGGAATATTATTTCCCAAGCAAGTACATATTTAGAATGTACAATACCTCCAGAAAGTATTCATACCCCTTCACTTATTCCACAATTTGTTGTCTTACAGCCTGAATTCAAATTGGATTAAGGATTTTTTGTTTTACCCATCTATACACAATACCCCATAATTGCAAAGTACAACTTTTTGTTGTTGAATCTTTGAAAATGTTTTGAAAATGAAATAAATGAGATATTTGTAAATATTTGTAAATACTTTGTAAAAGCACCTTTGGCAGCGATTACAGCTGTGAGTCTTTCTGGGTAAGTCTAAGAGCTTTCCAAACCTGGATTGTGCAACATTTGCCATTATTCTTAAACAAATCATTCAAGCTTTGTCAAATTGGTTGTTGATTGTTGCTAGACAACCATTTTCAGGTATTGCTATAGATTTTCAAGTAGATTTAAGTCAAAATTGTAACTCAGCTACTCAGGAACATTCACTATCTTCTTAGTAAGAAACTCCAGTGTAGATTTGTCCTTGTGTTTTAGATTATTGTCCTACTGAAAGGTCAATTCATCTCCCAGTGTCTGGTGGAAAGCAGACTGATCCAGGTTTTCCTGTAGGATTTTGCCTGTGCTTAGCTCCATTCAATTTCTTTTTTATCCTGAAAAACTTCCCGGTCCTTAACGATTACAATCATACCCATTACATGATGCAGCCACCACTATGCTTGAAAATAAGGAGAGTGGTACACAGGAGTGGAGGCCCCTCAGTGAATTTCATAAAATTTAAAATAGTGAAATATTTAAAAAAAAATATGCATTTTAGATAAAACTATGCTAAATATATTCATTTCACCAAATAATTGATTAAAACGCACTGATTTGTAATGAAGGTCATGCTGTGTTACCTAGCTAGCTATGGTTATCCAACACTGGAACTCTTCCAAGTCAAGGTAACCTTTTGGTTTAATTAATTTATTGCCACCGGGGCCTGCCGGTGTAACTGCTAAACTGCTTGCTAACTATACACTGTACTGCATGATTGTAACGGGTTTACTAACACGTTAGTTCTAGTAGCTATGTTGACTTAACCTCAGCTAAAATTGTGACAACGATGTAGGCTGTGTGTAGCAGTTAGCCGTTATGATATGAAAGTTTGGCCACAGACAGCTTATGTGTTGTGCACTGAAGTCCACAAGTCAATGGAAAAGGTAAGAGGAGGAGAGCACGTAGATGCGAGCAGGAATTATCCAATGATCAAAGGGATCATACTGTTTGTATATGGCTGCTATGAAAGTGAACAGTGTTTGCGTGTGATCAGGGGTGTATTCATTGCCCCGATTCTGTTGAAAAACCTTTCTAAAATGGAAGCAAACGGAATGAAACGGGGATAAACATAACTGAATGTGTCAAATAGAAACTCTCGTTTGCAACTGTTGAACTAATGATTACACCCTAGATCAGCTAGATGCAGGCAATATTGTGCAAGGCGGTATTGAATGTGTCAATGTCTGTCACCTTGATTACAAAAATGTCTCTCGACCTGTGCATCTACGTTGTAAACTTTCATTCATAGGCTAGGTTTCAGCAACCTCATGATGGGTATAGGGAAAAATGTTGTATCATGTAAATCATATCAAAAGTTTATTTTTCACGTGCGCCGAATACGACGTAGACCTTAGTGAAATGCTTACTTACCAACAGTTCAATTTTTAAGTTAAAAAAAGGTATTAGGTGAACAATAGATAAGTAAAGAAATAAAAACAATAGCAAAAAGACAGTGAAAAATAACAGTAGCGAGGCTATATACAGTAGCGAGGCTATAACAGTAGCAAGGCTATATACAGGCACCGGTTAGTCGGGCTATTTGAGGTAGTATGTACATGTAAGTATGGTTAAAGTGACTATGCATATATGATAAACAGAGTAGCAGTAGCGTAAAAGAGGGGTTGGCGGGTGGCGGGACACAATGCAGATATTCCGGGTAGCCAAAGTGCGGGGGCACCGGTTAGTCAGGCTAATTGAGGTAGTACATGTAGGTATGGTTAAAGTGACTATGCATATATGATAAACAGAGTAGCAGCAGCGTAAAAGAGGGGTTGGGGGGGCAGGACAATGCAAATAGTCTGGGTAAAAGCTGTTGAGAAGCCTTTTGGTCCTAGACTTGGCGCTCCGGTACCGCTTGCCATGCGGTAGTAGAGAGAACAGTCTATGACTGGGATGGCTGGGGTCTTTGACAATTTTTAGGGCCTTCCTCTGACACCGCCTGGTGTCGAGGTCCTGGATGGCAGGCAGCTTAGCCCCAGTGATGTACTGGGCCGTACTCACTACCCTCTGTAGTGCCTTGCAGTCGGAGGCCAAGCAGTTGCCATTCCAAGCGGTGATGCAACCAGTCAGGATGCTCTCGATGTTGCAGCTGTAGAGCCTTTTGAGGATCTGAGGACCCATTTTAGTTTCCTGAGGGGGAATAGGCTTTGTCGTGCACTATTCACGACTGTCTTGGTGTGTTTGGACCATTCTAGTTTGTTGGTGATGTGGACATCAACCTGCTCCACTGCAGCCCCGTCGATGAGAATGGGGGCGTGCTCGGTCCTCCTTTTCCTGTAGTCCACAATCATCTCCTTTGTCTTGATTACATTGAGGGATAGGTTGTTATACTGGCACCACCCAGCCAGGTCTCGGACATCCCTACATGCTGTCTCGTCTGCAAGGGGACTGAGCACACCCCAGAGGGGCTCCAGTGTTGACGATCTGCGTCGCGGATGTGTTGCTAACTACCCTTACCACCTGGGGGCGGTCTGTAAGGAAGTCCAGGATCCAGTGATCCTTAGTGATGAGCTTTGATGGTACTATGGTGTTGAACGCTGAGCTGTAGTCAATGAATAGCATTCTCACGTAGGTGTTCTTTTTGTCCAGGTGGGAAAGGACAGTATGGAGTGCTATAGAGATTGCATCATCTGTGGATCTGTTTGGGCGGTATGCAAATTGGTGTGGCACTTCATGGCTACAAACGTGAGTGCTACGGGTCGGTAGTCATTTAGGCAGGTTGCCTTAGTGTTCTTGGGAACAGGGACTATGGTGGTCTGCTTGAAACATGTTGGTATTACAGACTCAATCAGGGACATGTTGAAAATGTCAGTGAAGACACCTGCCAGCTGGTCAGCACATGCCTGGAGCACACGTCCTGGTAATCCGTCTGGCCCCGCGGCCTTGTGACTGTTGACCAGTTTAAGCTACGGCTACGGAGAGTGTGATCACACAGTCATCCGGAACAGCTGATGCTCTCATGCATGTTTCAGTGTTACTTGCCTCGAAGCGAGCATAAAAGTGATTTAGCTCCTCTGGTAGGCTCGTGTCACTGGGCAGCTCACGGCTGTGTTTCCCTTTGTAGTCTAATAGTTTGCAAGCCCTGCCACATCCGACGAGCGTTGGAGCTGATGTAGTCTGATTCAATCATAGCCCGGTATTGTCGCTTTGCCTGTTTGATGGTTCGTCGGAGGGCATAGCAGGATTTCTTATTAGCTTCCGGGTTAGAGTCCTGCTCCTTGAAAGCGGCAGCTCTACCCTTTAGCTCAGTGCGAATGTTGCCTGTAATCCATGGTTTCTGGTTGGGGTATGTATGTACAGTCACTATGGGGACGACGTCCTCGATGCACTTATTGATAAAGCCAGTGACTGATGTGGTGTACTCCTCAATGCCATGGGAAGAATCCCAGAACATGTTCCAGTCTGTGCTAGCAAAACAGTCCTGTAGTTTAGCATCTGCTTCATCTGACCACTTTTTTGTTTATAGACCGAGTCACTGGTGCTTGCTGCTTTAATTTTTGCTTGTAAGCAGGAATCAGGAGGATATGATTGTGGTCAGATTTACAAAATGGAGGGCGAGGGAGAGCTTTGTATGCGTCTCTGTGTGTGGATTACTGGTGATCTAGAATGTTTTTCCCTCTGGTTGCGCATTTAACATGTTGATAGAAGGTTAGGTAAAACTGATTTAAGTTTCCCTGCATTAAAGTCCCCGGCCACTAGGAGCCCCACCTCTGGGTAAGTGGTTTCCTGTTTGCATATTTTCTTCAAACAAAAAATCTTTGTCTAATCCGAGGTGAGTGATCGCTGTCCTGATATCCATTAGCTTTTTTTTGCAGTAAGATACGGTGGCAGAAACATTTTGTACAAAATAAGTTACAAATAATGCAAAAAAAAAACACACATAATAGCACAATTGGTTAGGCGCCCATAAAACTGCTGCCATTTCTTCCCGGCGCCATTTTATACAGGTAGTAGCCTAAACCTATAGATGTTACATTGATCTGGGTGAATGGAATATGAATGACCATGATTTAACATGCTGTAAAAAAATTAAATAAGGCCATGCTCATTAAAAAAATTATCGTCCTCCCTCATCTTAAAACAGCACCGATCGCCACTGGTACTTAGTAAAATGTTGTATTAGATTTGCCCGAAACATAACACTTTGTATTCAGGACAAAAAGTTAATTGATTTGCCACATTTTTTGCATTATTACTTTAGTGCCTTGTTGCAAACAGGATGCATGTTTTGGAATATTTTTATTCTGAATAGGCTTCCTTCTTTTCCCTCTGTTAATTAGGTTAGTATTGTGGAGTAACTACAATGGTGTTGAGCCATCCTCAGTTTTCTCCTATCACAGCCATTGAACACTAACTGTTTAAAAGGTAAACATTGGCCTCATGGGGAAATTCCTGAGCAGTTTCCTTCCTCTCCGGCAACGGAGATAGGAAAGATGCCTGTATCTTTGTAGTGGGTGTGTTGATACACAGTGGGTGTGTTGATACACCATCCAAAGTGTAATTAATAACTACACCATGCTCAAAGGGATATTCAATGTCTGTTTATTTTTGTATTTTTTCCCCATCTACCAAAAGGTGCCCTTCATTGCGAGGCTTTGGAAAACCTCCCTGATCATAGTGGCTAAATCTGTGTTTGAAATTCACTGCTTGACTTGGGGACCTTACAGACAATTGTATGTGTGGTGTACAGAGATGAGGTAGTCAAAATCATATTAAACACTATTATTGCACACAGAGTGTGTCCATGCAATTTATTATGTGAAATTTTGACTCCTGAACTTATTTACGCTTGCTATAACAAAGGGGTTGAATATTTAGACTAAAGACATTTCAGCTTTTCATTTTTAATTAATTTGTAAAAATATTGAAAAATATAATTCCCCTTTGACATTATGAGGGTATTGTATGTAGGCCAGTGACACATTTGAATCTATTTTAAATTCAAGCTGTAACACAACAAATTTGTATAAAAAAATCAAGGGGTGTGAATACTTTCTGAAGGCACTGTATTCACAAATACGCACAAATCACTCTTAAAACAGAAACTCAACACAACAAACAACACTATCAACAACAACACTAGTTACTTACGTATCGCTGTTAGCACTGCCAGCAGAGAGAAAAAAGGGAAATGTTGAAGAATTTTCCCATGTATGTAAACAAAGCCACTTCAACCCACTCATAAGGGTGATGATTCATCCAACCTCCTTAGTAAAGTGCTCACCTGCTCAGTTCTTTCTGCAGCTCCTGCATGTACTGGTGGCACTGGGCATAGTATGTAGCCTGGGCCTCCACAAACTCATGCAGGCAGCGCAGGTGGTTGACCTACCAGGGAAAGACAAGAAACAAGTTGTACCTCCAAAAGCCTCGTTTCACACATTCAATGGTTTTCACAATGATTGTTACTAAACCGCAACATTATAGTTTATATTTGTTGGAGCAAAATTGTCTGAATACTTCTCCCATCTGTTTAGGCTCTGAAGATCTAATCACTCACCCATCTTAGACACATAGGTTGTGAGAACTGGTTAGAACCTGCTTTTTTGTTTGTTTGACTGCATCACTGGAGTAGAGCTACCCCTGATCTCTACCCCTGATCCAGCATCCTCCCCAGACCTAGTGCTGTTTCCCTAGGTCTAGGCTTTCCGTGACTAGTGTGTGTGTGTGAGGTCTCTGGACTCACGTGTGTACTGCTGATGCCCTCCAGTAGCAGCCGGGTGACCTCGGCCTGTCTGTCAAACTCTGTCTGAGCCACACGCAGCTCCTGCTCCGCCTATAGGAGAAGAGGGGAGAGACCACATGAACACCCACATACACTGAGTGTACAAAACATTAAGTACACATTCCTAATATTGAGTTGCACCCCCCCTATCAGAATAAATAGTGTCATTGATGTCAAATTCATTTGAGGTGTTGCACGAAAGTTAGTTGAGTAATCTCTCGTGGACAGATTAAACTGTAAGTTACAACTTTTTACAAGAATTTTACTTCTGGGTAACCAAGATTAGTTGAAGAGACTTGTGTGCACGTCTCAAATCAGATTTGGGACGGTATTGATTTAGGCAAGGTAAACTGGGGTAGGAGGGCTAATTGTGTTTAGTGCCCATCTGTGCAGAGGAGGAGGGACCCAAATGGCACCCTATTTCCTACGATGTGCACTACTTTTTACCAGAGTCCTACAGTAGACACAGTGTACAAAACATTAGGAACACCTTCCTAATATTGAGTTGCACCCCCTTTTGACCTCAGAACAGCCTCAATTCGTCAGGGCATGGACTCTACAAGGTGTCGAAAGTTTTCCACAGGGGTGCTGGCTCATGTTAACTCCAATGCTTCCCACAGTTGTGTCAAGTTGGCTGGATTCTTGATACACACAGGAAACTACTGGCACATGTTGACTCCACAAGGATGCTGGCCCATGTTGACTGCAATGCTTGCCACAGTTGTGTAAAGTTGGCTTGATGTTCATTGGGTGGTGGACCATTCTTGATACACATGGGAAACTGAGCGTGAAAAGCCCAGCAGCGTTGCAGTTCTTGACACAAACCAGTGCAGCTGGCACCTACTGCACCAGGCAGCAGGCTGTTAGCCAGTTTAGTGGAGTCTGCCACTAGCACAGTCAGTGTAGTCAGCTCAGCTATCCCTATGGAGACCGTGTCTGTGCCTCGACCTAGGTTGGGCAAAACTAAACATGGCGTTGTTCGCTTTAGCAATCTCACTGGAATAAAGACCTCCTCCATTCCTGCCATTAATGAAAGAGATTGTGATACCTCACATCTCAAAATAGGGCTACTTAATGTTAGATCCCTCACTTCCAAGGCAGTTATAGTCAATGAACTAATCTCTGATCATAATCTTGATGTGATTGGCCTGATTGAAACATGGCTTAAGCCTGATGAATTTACTGTGTTAAATGAGGCCTCACCTCCTGGTTACACTAGTGACCATATCCCCCGCTCATCCCGCAAAGGCGGAGGTGTTGCTAACGTTTATGATAGCAAATTTCAATTTACAAAAAAAAAAAATGACGTTTTCGTCTTTTGAGCTTCAAGTCATGAAATCTATGCAGCCTACACAATCACTTTTTTATAGCTCCTGTTTACAGGCCTCCTGGGCAATATACAGTGTTCCTCACAGAGTTCCCTGAATTCCTATCGGACCTTGTAGTCATGGCAGACAATATTCACATTTTTGGTGACTTTAATATACACATGTAAAAGTCCACAGACCCACTCCAAAAGGCTTTCGGAGCCATCATCGACTCAGTGGGTTTTGTCCAACTAGTCTCCGGACCTACTCACTGCCACAGTCATACTCTGAACCTAGTTTTGTCCCGTATAAATGTGGATCTTAATGTTTTTCCTCATAATCCTGGACTATCGGACCACCATTTTATTACGTTTGCAATCACAACAAATAATCTGCTCAGACCCCAACCAAGGATCATCAAAAGTCATGCTATAAATTCTCGGACAACCCAAACATTCCTAGATGCCCTTCCAGACACCCTCCGCCTACCCAAGGACGTCAGAGGACAAAAATCAGTTAACCACCTAACTAAGGAACTCAATTTAACCTTGCGCAATACCCTAGATGTAGTCGCACCCCTAAAAACAAAAAACATTTGTCATAAGAAACTAGCTCCCTGGTATACAGAAAATACCCGAGCTCTGAAGCAAGCTTCCAGAAAATTGGAACGGCAATGGTGCCACACCAAACTGGAAGTCTTCCGACTAGCTTGGAAAGACAATACCGTGCAGTATCGAAGAGCCCTCACTGCTGCTCGATCATCCTATTTTTCCAACTTAATTGAGGAAAATAAGAACAATCCAAAATTTATTTTTGATACTGTCGTAAAGCTAACTAAAAAGCAGCATTCCTCAAGAGAGGATGGCTTTCACTTCAGCAGTGATACATTCATGAACTTCTTTGAGGAAAAGATCATGATCATTAGAAAGCAAATTACGGACTCCTCTTTAAATCTGCGTATTCCTCCAAAGCTCAGTTGTTCTGAGTCTGCACAACTCTGCCAGGACCTAGGATCAAGGGAGACACTAGTACTATTTAGTACTATATCGCTTGACACATTGATGAAAATAGTCATGACCTCTAAACCTTCAAGCTGCATACTGGATCCTATTCCAACTAAACTACCTTAAGAGCTGCTTCCTGTGCTTGGCCCTCCTATGTTGAACATAATAAACATCTCTCTATCCACCGGATGTGTACCAAACTCACTAAAAGTGGCAGTAATAAAGCCTCTCTTGAAAAAGCCAAACCTTGACCCAGAAAATATAAAAAACTATCAGCCTATATCGAATCTCCCATTCTTCTACAAAAAGGTTAGAAAAACTCACTGCCTTCCTGAAGACAAACAATGTATACGAAACGCTTCAGTCTGGTTTTAGACCCCATCATAGCACCGAGACTGCACTTGTGAAGGTGGTAAATTACCTTTTAATGGCATCAGACCGAGGGTCTGCATCTGTCCTCATGCTCCTAGACCTTAGTGCTGCTTTTGATACCATCGATGACCACATTCTTTTGGAGAGATTGGAAACCCAAATTGGTCTACACGGACAAGTTCTGGCCTGGTTTAGATCTTATCACTGGGAAAGATATCAGTTTGTATCAGTGGATGGTTTGTCCTCTGACAAATCAACTGTACATTTCAGTGTTCCTCAAGGTTCCGTTTTAGGACCACTATTGTTTTCACTGTATATTTTACCTCTTGGTGATGTCATTCGGGAACATAATGTTAACTTTCACTGCTATGCGGATGACACACAGCTGTACATTTCGATGAAACATGGTGAAGCCCCAAAATTGCCTTCCCTGTAAGTGTTTCAGACATAAGGAAGTGGATGGCTGCAAATGTTCTACTTTTAAACTTGGACAAAACAGAGATGCTTGTTCTAGGTCCCAAGAAACAAAGAGATCTTCTGTTAAATCTGACAATTAATCTTGATGGTTGTACAGTACAGTCGTCTAAAATAAAACTGAAGGACCTCGGCGTTACTCTGGACCCTGATCTCTCTTTTGACGAACATATCAAGACTGTTTCAAGGACAGCTTTTTTCCATCTACGTAACATTGCAAAAATCAGAAACTTTGTCCAAAAATGATGCAGAAAAATTAATCCATGCTTTTGTCACTTCTAGGTTAGACTACTGTAATGCTCTACTTTCCGGCTACCCGGATAAAGTACTAAATAAACTTCAGTTAGTGCTAAACACGGCTGCTAGAATCTTGACTAGAACCAAAAAATTTGATCATATTACTCCAGTGCTAGCCTTTCTACACTGGCTTCCTGTTAAGGAAAGGGCTGATTTCAAGTTTTTACTGCTAACCTACAAAGCATTAAATGGGCTTGCTCCTACCCGATCTTTCCAATTTGGTCCTGCTGTACATACTTACATGTACGCTACGGTCACAAGACGCAGGCCTCCTTACTGTCCCTAGAATTTCTAAGAAAACAGCTGGAGGCAGGGCTTTCTCCTATAGAGCTCAATTTTCATGGAATGGTCTGCCTACCCATGTGAGAGATGCAGACTCGGTCTCAACCTTTAAGTCTTTYCTGAAGACTTATCTCTTCAGTAGATCCTATGATTGAGTGTAGTCTAGCCCAGGAGTGTGAAGGTGAACGGAAAGGCACTGGAGCAACGAACCGCCCTTGCTGTCTCTGCCTGGCCGGTTCCCCTCTCTCCACTGGGATTCTCTGCCTCTAACACCATTACAGGGGCTGAGTCACTGGCTTACTGGTGCTCTTCCATGCCGTCCCTAGGAGGGGTGCGTCACTTGAGTGGGTTGAGACATTGACGTGATATTCCTGTCCGGGTTGGGTTGTGCCATGGCGGAGATCTTTGTGGGCTATACTCGGCCTTATCTCAGGATGGTAAGTTGGTGGTTGAAGTTATCCCTCTAGTGTTGTGGGGGCTGTACTTTGGCAAAGTGGGTGGGGTTATATCCTGCCTGTTTGGCCCTGTCCGGGGGTATCGTCGGACGGGGCCACAGTGTCTCCCGACCCCTGCTGTCTCAACCTCCAGTATTTATGCTGCAGTAGTTTATGTGTCGGAGGGCTAGGGTCAGTCTGTTATATCTGTAGTATTTCTCCTGTCTTATCCGGTGTCCTGTGTGAATTTAAGTATGCTCTCTCTAATTCTCTCTTTCTTTCTTTCTCTCTCTCTCGGAGGACCTGAGCCCTAGGACCATGCCTCAGGACTACCTGGCCTGATAACTCCTTGCTGTCCCCAGTCTACCTGGCCGTGCTGCTGCTCCAGTTTCAACTGTTCTGCCTGCGGCTATGGAACCCTGACCTGTTCACCGGATGCGCTACCGGTCCCAGACCTGCTGTTTTCAACTCTCTAGAGACAGCAGGAGTGGTAGAGATACTCCGAATGATCGGCTATGAAAAGCCAACTGACATTTACTCCTGAGGCACTGACCTGTTGAACCCTCGACAACCACTGTGTATTATTATTTGACCCTGCTGGCCATCTATGAATATTTGAACATCTTGGCCATGTTTTGTTATAATCTCCACCTGGCACAGCCAGAAGAGGACTGGCCACCCCTCATAGCCTGGTTCCTCTAGGTTTCTTCCTAGGTTCTGGCCTTTCTAGGGAGTTTTTCCTAGCCACCGTGCTTCTACACCTGCATTGCTTGCTGTTTGGGGTTTGAGGCTGGGTTTCTGTACAGCACTTTGTGACATCAACTGATGTAAGAAGGGCTTCATAAATACATTTGATTGAAATAAATTTGACCTAATATCATTACCCGTTCAAAGGCACTTGCATCTTTTGTCTTGCCCATTCACCCTCTGAATGGCACACATACACAATCCATATATCAATTGTCTCAAGGCTTCAAAATCCTTCTTTAACCTGTCTCCTACCCTTCATCTACTGATTGAAGTGGATTTAACAAGATACTTCAATAAGGGACCATAGCTTTTACCTAGATTCAGTCTATGACCTGAAAAGAGCAGGTGTTCTTAATGTTTTGTACACTCAGTGTATATGCACACACATGCATGTACAGTGAGCTCCAAAAGTATTGGAACAATTACATTTATTTCGTTTTTGGGTCTGTACTCCAGCTTTAATTTCAGGGTATTTTCCTCCATATCAGGTGAACCATTTAGAAATTATAGCACTTTTTGTACATAGTCTCCCCATTTTAGGGGACCAAAAGCATTGGGACAAATTCACTAATGTGTATTAAAGTAGTAAAAAGTGATGTATTTGGTCCCATATTCATAGCACGCAATGACTACATCAAGCTTGTGACTCTACAAATTTGTTGGATGCATTTGCTGTTTGTTTTGGTTGTGTTTCAGATTTTGTGCCCAAAATTAATTAATGGTAGATAATGCATTGGAGTCACTTTTATTGTAAATAAAAATAGAATATGTTTCTAAACACTCTATTCTGATTTACAATAAAAGTGACTCCAAAATGACCCAATAAATGAATGGTAAATAATGTAAACCTATATGGATGATAATACCCTCAAATTTAAGCTGACAGTCTGTACTTTAACCTCATAGTCATTGTATCATTTCAAATACAAAGTGTTTTAGTTGACAGAGCCAAAACAAACCAAAAAATGTTTCACTGTCCAAATACTTTGAGGTCACTGGACACACACCTAAAGATGTCTATGGCCTTTTTAGGCTGTGTTGTTGAACACCAATCTTACTAAGTGATACTTACTTTGTCCACTTCCTCACTCCACAGCTAGAATAAGCAGCATGACAACAAGGGAGATAAGAGCAATTCTCAGACCAACAATGACAGCACACAACAGACATTTCTCCCCAGAGCAGTCTCATGAGTCTGTTTCAAGGGCAATGGCCCCACTCCCTTTCTGACTCATTAATATGATGAAAGACTAGTAGCCACGTAGTAAGATGGCAGGAATCCCCCATAACAATAAAAGTCTAGTCATGTCTGGAAGAGGCCAATGATTTGAAAACATGAGTAAGTAATCAGATGATTTTGTTGAAACCACTGTTAGCTATGTGATGAGTCAAGAGTCACTTTTAAATGTAGGGCAGCAGTTCACACTTGACACAGGCATTAGTAACTAGCTATTCCATAACTGCATGTACTTATCAACTGTAATAGCCCTGTTACAGGGTATTTATTACACGTTATTAGACTGCTCCTTACTCTACAATAAGTATAGCCAAATGACATTTCTGTGGGACTAGCAGAATTAAAATGACAGGAGGACACGTAGTTTGTGTGGACAGTACACAGACAGCATGTACACAGACAGCATGACAAAGCCCTGGGAAGTGCTCTATTGAGGGTTCAGCCAAACTGATGGGAAACATCATAGGAATATAATTCATTAGATTATATTTCTATGGGAATTCTAAGCAGCTAAGGAATTGATTCTCGAAGGAGAAATACAACCTCAATAAGGGCAAATGTGGGAGGATGTGAACACACACAGTGTTCTGGTCACGAAGGGGATTCAAATTTTTTGCTTTTTCAACAACGGCCTTCTATACACAACCATCTGTTTGACAATTACAACGACAGAATCTCTCATTATAGACAAAGACACACAACACCGTGACACAACTGACAAAACAAATAATATAGTCCAACGTGTTGGACTGAAAAGAGAATGGCCAGGCACGTCTTCGTCGCTGGCATTCATCATAAACACGACTACCACGAACAAGCCCTTCTCCTCCAATACAGACTGACGAATGTGACAGAGTTACCTAACCAGTAGCGAAGACAGTGACAACATCAGGAGCAAAACAGATCTATGAAAGTGGAACGTAGGACCATTTTTGTTTAGCTAACTGCATGGTGGCAAAAATTAGGTACAGTGGGGAGAACAAGTATTTGATACACTGACGATTTTGCAGGTTTTCCTACTTACAAAGCATGTAGAGGTCTGTAATTTGTATCATAGGTACACTTCAACTGTGAGAGACAGAATCTAAAACAAAAATCCAGAAAATCACATTGTATGATTTGTAAGTAATTAATTTGCATTTTATTGCATGACATAAGTATTTGATACATCAGAAAAGCAGAACTTAATATTTGGTACAGAAACCTTTGTTTGCAATTACAGAGATCATACGTTTCCTGTGGTTCTTGACCGGGTTTGCACACACTGCAGCAGGGATTTTGGCCCACTCCTCCATACAGACCTTCTCCAGATCCTTCAGGTTTCGGGGCTGTCGCTGGGCAATACGGACTTTCAGCTCCCTCCAAAGATTTTCTATTGGGTTCAGGTCTGGAGACTGGCTAGGCCACTCCAGGACCTTGAGATGCTTCTTACGGAGCCACTCCTTAGTTGCCTGGCTGTGTCTTTCAGGTCGTTGTCATGCTGGAAGACCCAGCCACGACCCATCTTCAATGCTCTTACTGAGGGAAGGAGGTTGTTGGCCAAGATCTCGTGATACATGGCCCCATCCATCCTCCCTCAATACGGTGCAGTCATCCTGTCCCCTTTGCAGAAAAGCATCCCCAAAAAATGATGTTTCCACCCCATGCTTCACGGTTGGGATGGTGTTCTTGGGGTTGTACTCATCCTTCTTCTTCCTCCAAACATGGCGAGTGGAGTTTAGACCAAAAAGCTCTATTTTTGTCTCATCAGACCACATGACCTTCTCCCATTCCTCCTCTGGATCATCCAGATGGTCATTGGCAAACTTCAGACGGGCCTGGACATGCGCTGGCTTGAGCAGGGACCTTGCGTGCGCTGCAGGATTTTAATCCATGACGGCAGTGTGTGTTACTAATGTTTTCTTTGAGACTGTGGTCCCAGCTCTCTTCAGGTCATTGACCAGGTACTGCCGTGTAGTTTTGAGCTGATCCCTCACCTTCCTCATGATCATTGATGCCCCACGAGGTGAGATCTTGCATGGAGCCCAGGCCGAGGGTGATTGACCGTCATCTTGAACTTCTTCCATTTTCTAATAATTGCGCCAACAGTTGTTGCCTTCTCACCAAGCTGCTTGCCTATTGTCCTGTAGCCCATCCAGCCTTGTGCAGGTCTACAATTTTATCCCTGATGTCCTTACACAGCTCTCTGTCTTGGCCATTGTGGAGAGGTTGGAGTCTGTTTGATTGAGTGTGTGGACAGGTGTCTTTTATACAGGTAACGAGTTCAAACAGGTGCAGTTAATACAGGTAATGAGTGGAGAACAGGAGGGCTTCTTAAAGAAAACCTAACAGGTCTGTGAGAGACGGAATTCTTACTGGTTGGTAGGTGATCAAATACTTATGTCATGCAATAAAATGCAAATTAATTACTTAAAAATCATACAATGTAATTTTCTGGATTTTTGTTTTAGATTCCGTTTCTCACAGTTGAAGTGTACCTATGATAAAAATTACAGACCTCTACATGCTTTGTAAGTAGGAAAACCTGCAAAATCGGCAGTGTATCAAATACTTGTTCTCCCCACTGTAGATAAGAGATCCTAACACCTGCAATCTTCTGGCCAGTTGTCCACCAAAGGGCTATCTGCTATCCCGATATCTGGCTCCTGGGGTCATCCCTCGGAGACGAGGTCACCCCCCAATTCTAATTGAATAAACCTTCGTATTTGCATTCAGTCTATTGTTCGGTCAGTTAGGCCTCTCCATGATTGAACTAATTAATCAAGTCTGTGGTCAGTCAAATCAGGTGCTGAAGTTTGGCTGGATTCCATCAGAACGTTGAGGTGATGGGGGGGGGGGGGGGGCTCCAATACATACACACCCTCTAAGGGCCTTGAGAACAGGTGATGGAGCAAGTAACACCCTACTATACCACAGTACCATTGAGCTAGTACCTACACTGCTGAAAATAAAAGGTGCTTCATTGCAGTTTTATATAGCCATATATAATAATAAGCCATTTAGCAGACGCTTTTATCCAAAGCGACTTACAGTCATGCGAGCATACATTTTATGTATGGGTGGCTCCAGCAGGGATTAAACCCAATACCCTTGGTGTTTAAGTGCCAAGCTCGACCGACTGAACCACACTGATCTGTATGAAGCAAGCCATGGAACGCTTTTTGGTTCTGTATAGCACCATTTCTTCTAGCAGTGTAGGGCGGGGGTTGTATTCCATCTAGTATTGTTGATATATGCTATGAACAGTGTAAACCTATTTATATATACCTTCCTCTGATCCATCACATTGGCCGACTCTTTGGAATCTTCCAGATCCCAACTATCCCAGCCACCACTGCTTTGCTGTTTTTAAGTTTAAATTTGAAGGTTTCATTTATTTGCACCAAAGAAAAGAAGTGATAGACAACAATACAGATAAAACCAAATAAGTAAAAAACAGTGTGCAGGTTGGAAGACCAAGGGCTTATATAAAAACAATACCACCAAAAAATATATACAAGTAGGATTTTTTTTTTTTTTACGTTTGTTAAAACAGATAACAAAACCTTCTAACTATAAAAGTACAAATTAACTGATCAGAAATCACAAAAAATAATAAACAGTATATGTTTTGTTTATATATGTGTGTGGATGTGAGTGTGAGAGAGACGGGCTATATTTAAAAAAAAAATATATATATATATATATAACCTTTATTTAACTATATGGAGGAGATTACTGAATAGTTTGGTTCATCAGGCTGACCCCCAGTCTTCGCTTGAAGTTATTGAGGGACAATGGGGTTTTGGCAATGTGAAGATAAGAATTCCAGAGTATGGTACCTCTGTATCAGATAAAGAATTAGTTTGAGGATAGCTTAGTCTCTGTCTCCTTCTACATGTCTGTCTCTTCCTAACAGTCTCACCCAAGTTATTATCCACAAAGACTAGATACATTCAGAAAAGCTAACCTGTGACGTAGGCCATGAAGTGCACTAAACTTGTGCAAATAAACCAGAATTTGTACCACTAATGCTATGTGTTTGTGTGCGTGCGCCATTGTACATATTTTATGGAGTATAGCCTGTGTGTTTTTGTGTGTATGCATCTCTCAACATGAATCCTTCGTCTGTGGGCGTCTTACCGCAGATGCGCTCGCAGACAGAACATAATTTCGAGGCCTAGTCTCCTGAAAATCGGGCTCGGCCTACAGGCAGAGGGGGTAACAAAGTCATACAGTCATGCATCGCATCAACACAAGCAGCTCCAACAAACAGCACACTGAGGAAGAAGAAGAATGAAAAGGAGAATGAGAAGAAGAAGCAAACGGTCAGTTCCCACAGGAGTCTGGGATGGAGAAGCAAAGCTGCAGTTCATGAAATATGGGGGGCATCAATGTGTCCTCTATACAGACAGAAGCTGCCTTAGCATGCTAAGCTAATTATGGCTACATACAGAGGCTCCGAGAGTTCTACAGACCTGGTTGACAGTAGCAGCCTTACAATGCTAAACAAATTATGGCTCCCAGAGTTCTACAGACCTGGCTCTGACAGTAGCAGCCACTCGAGGGCATGAGCATTCTCCCATACAGAAGGCCTCAGCTCAGGGCCTAGGATCAGTTTATCCTTTTAGATCATAATGAATATGATTATATGGACAGATCCTAGATCAGCACTTCTACTCTGAGATGCTTTGTGGATATTGGCCCAGGACTGTGCAGTGCAAGTAGCAGTGTGGTGCGCAGCCTATTTGTGTTTTATGATGTTAAGAGGAACTTGGATGGCATGAGTAACTTGTATTTTGTCACGCAGAGCCAGTGATGAGAATTAAATACTACCTCCACACCATGAGGCATGAATGGATTAGAAGAGCTTACACAAATATTTATTTGCATCAAGCGCCATGCACGTTTTCAAAGTCAAGGTCCAATATTCTGGTATCATTATAATGGTGGCAGACATCTTGGTTTTGCATTGTCTTCTGTTCAAACCTGACCATTGAACCTGTGGAATGGACAGCAGACTGGCTGGATACCCCCCATCACTCCCATCAGTCTTCAGGATGTGTGAGTGTGGGAATGAGCAGGGCTTTCCAACTGAGGGGACAATGGAGTATTGTTCAAAGGGTCCAGAGGCCCCTGAATCAGCTTTCAGGGCCCCAGACAATGAGGCGGGTAGACCTTGGAGATGGTAGTGGAAACACTGAGGCCACTTAAAACAACAGTCTAAAAATGTACAGTCTCAGTTCTACATCATCAACTTTGTTGCGCCAGTGTACCATCCAAAACATTCTGTTTGGTAAAGTCAACTGGAAAAAAAATTAAAATAAATGTTCCACCTCTCATATGACCATCTCTAGGTGTCATTACTGAAACAATCCCATTCAACTTTTCTTTGGGACTATACAGTATATTGTAGTGCATGGATGGTCTGAAAGAAGAGAGGGAGGATGCCCCGAACAACACTCAATGACAAAAATAAAAATGGGAGAAAAAGAGGCAAGCGAGATCGCTGAAAATACAACACTCTCGTCAATACTTACATCTCCCTCACACTGCGCAAATGATAAGAGAAACATGTTAGTCCAAAGTTAGTCAACAGAGGGCACCGTTGGTCTCCACGTGCAAAACTGAAGAGAATGAGAGAGGTTGGAGGGTGAAGGGTGATTCTAATTTGGGAGAGACAATTGCCATGCCCCATGTAAGGTTTGCAGAGAAGGTGAGTCAAAGGTAGACCCCTAAACATTGATGAAAATCCTCCACCCCTGCCCACCCCTATGGCCATTTCTATTGGTGTAGCTGGCTTATTGGTCTATGGATTTCTATTGATGTCCCAGTTGGAGTTGATCTAAGTTGACAGCACATTTAAGAAAGCTTGGGGGAAGGACAAGCAGTGAGCTCGTATTATGTGAGTTAAACTGTGTTGTGTTCATTCTCCACTTATAGACCAGAGTATCTAATCAAAAGCATACAGTGATTGGAGGTAGTAGCTGTTGAATAACTAAACTGCTTTGCAATCACCTTTGAGTGATTGTTGTGACGGCCTTAATGCCCCCCAGTAATAGTCAATAGATAGACAGGGAAGTAAACAGAGCCAAGAGAACTCAAATCATTTTCATCAACTCTAGAACTGTGTCAGGAATTGTATGTCCCATGTCAGGCCTGAAATCAATCAAACTGGGACTGCCAGTCATAAGGGGAGGGGTGTCTGAGGATGAGGAAGACTCACCGCCGCTTTAGCCTCGGCCTGCTTGGCTTTCTTGACACGTGCTTTACAGATGTCCAGGTCCAACCGCCGATTCTCCAGGAGACGTCTCTCTTTCTGCACAGGGGAGGAAGACGAGGAAGTGAGTGACACAAAACCAGACCACCACCACTCTCCCACTACTTCTCCTCTGTGCTACGCCAGAGCCACTTGTGTATCCACTTGGTAACAGCTCCACATTGCCCTCTGATATTGCTGGGTGGCATTTTTACCATGTTGCTTATATTACGGACGTCATGTTGCTTGCTTAGCGTGTAACCCCCCAATTGGGCTCATGCCTTGCTTGAACTCAGCACGTGACCGCCCTCCTTGACAACGTTCCAACAGTTTGAGCCTATAAAATAACACAAATGGAATCATATATTAACCAAAAAAGTGTTAAAGAAATCAAAATATATTTAGATTTTAGACTCGTCAAAGTTGCCACCCTTCTTTGCCTTGATGACACCTTTGCACGCTCTTGGCATTCTCTTAACCAGCTTCACCTGGAATGCTTTTCCAAGAGTCTTGAAGGGGTTCCCACATACGCTGAGCACTTGTTGGCTGCTTTTCCTTCTCTCCGCGGTCCAACTCATCCCAAACCATCTCAATTGGGTTGAGGTCGGAGGACCATCTGATGCAGCACTCCATCACTCTCCTTCTTGGTCAAATAGCCCTTACAGTCTGGAGGTGTGTTTTGGGTAATTGTCCTGTTGAAAATCAAATGATAGTCCCACTAAGCGCAAACCAGATGGGATGGCGTATCGCTGCAGAATGCTGTGGTAGCTATGCTGGTTAAGTGTGCCTTGAATTCTAAATAAATCAGTGTCAGTGTCACCAGCAAAGCAACCCCACATCATCACACCCCCTCCTCCACACATGTAGAGATCATCCATTCACTTACTCTGCGTCTCATAAAGACACGGCGGTTGGAACCAACAACCTCAAATTTGGACTCATCAGACCAAAGAACAGATTTCCACCGGTCTAATGTCCATTGCTCGTGTTTCTTGGCCCAAGCAAGTCTCTTCTTATTATTGGAGTCCTTTAGTAGTGGTTTCTTTGCAGCAATTCGACCATGAAGGCCTGATTTATGCTGTCTCCTCCGAACAGTTCATGTCGAGATGTGTCTGTTACTTGAACTTGAACATTTATTTGTGCTGCAATTTGTGCTGCAATTCCACAAATTAACTTTTAACAAGGCACACCTGTTAATTGAAATGCATTCCATGTGACTACCTCATAAAGCTGGTTGAGAGAATGCCAAGAGTGTGCAAAGCTGTCATCAAGGCAAAGGCTGGCTACTTTGAAGAATCTCAAATATATTTTGATTTGTTTGACACTTTGTTGGTTACTACATGATTACATATGTGTTGTTTCATAGTTTTGATGTCTTCACTATTATTCTACAATGTAGAAAATAGTAAAAAATTAAGAAAAACCCTTGAATGAGTAGGTGTCCAAACCTTTGACTGGTACTGTGCATTAAGGCCGTCACAATAAAAAGACAGTAACAGCGGCGGAATAAATTTAACTACACATACGTTTGTATCATCACAAACCCGAGAGCAACATCTGTCCCGTGAAAACCTCAAAGCAAATAGTTATATGACCTGCAGCATGGTCAAGCAAGATAATGTTTGACAGTTTACTAAACAACTATTGATTTACACTGAACAATAATATAAATGCAACATGTAAAGTGTTGGTCCCATGTTTTATGAGCTGAAATAAAAGATCCCAGAAATGTTCCATACGCACAAAAAGCTTATTTCTCTCAAATGTTACATCCCTGTTAGTGAGGATTTCTCCTTTGCCAAGATAATCCATCCACCTGACAGGTGTGGCATATCAAGAAGCTGATTAAACAGCATGGTCATTACACAGGCGCACCTTGTGCTGGGGACAATAAAAGGCCACCCTAAAATGTACAGTTTTGTCACAACACAATGACACAGATGTCTCAAGTTGAGACATCTTCATTTCTCTACCATAAGCCACCTCCCAATGTTGTTTTAGAGAATAACTGGAGACTAGTTGAACGCCAATGCCATCCTCCGCTCTTTCATGTTGGCAAAACAGTATATGGCCCTGTCATACAATACGCTTTTAGTTTTTGTTTTCATAGAATGCTTGCTAGCCTAACTTCCTCGTATGGGCAACAATGAACCAGCTAAGTTAGCTAGCTAGCTAACATTAGTTAATGTGAGCTTACTAGGCTACAACATAACACTGTTTTGCTAGCACAGACTGGAATATGTTCTGGGATCCTTCCCCTGGCATTGAGGCGTACACCACATCAGTCACTGGCTTCATCAATAAGTGCATCGATGACATCGTTCCCACAGTGACTGTACGTACATACCCCAAACAGAAGCCATGGATAACAGGCAATATTCACACTGAGCTAAAGGGTAGAGCTGCCGCTTTCAAGGAGCAGGACTCTAACCCGGAAGCTAATAAGAAATCCCGCTATGCCCTCCGACGAACCATCAAACAGGCAAAGCGTCAATACAGGACTAAGATCGAATCGCACTACACCGGCTCTGACGCTCGTCGGATGTGGCAGGGCTTGCAAACTATTACAGACTACAAAGGGAAGCACAGCCGAGAGCTGCCCAGTGACAAGAGCCTACCAGACGAGCTAAATCCCTTCTGTGCTCGCTTCAGGGCAAGTAACACTGAAACATGCATGAGAGCATCAGCTGTTCAGGACGACTGTGTGATCACGCTCCCCGCAGCCGATGTGAGTAAGACCTTGAAACCGGTCAACATTCACAAGGCCGCAGGGCCAGACGGATTACCAGGACGTGTACTCCGAGCATGCGCTGTCCAACTGGCAAGTGTCTTCACTGACATTTTCAACATGTCCCTGATTGAGTCTGTAATACCAACATGTTTCAAGCAGACCACCGTCCCTGTGCCCAAGAACACCATGTAACCTGTGTGGTATCCCAGGAGGTCTACCCCYYGGGATGGTAATAGAGGGGAGGTACGTGAGGCGACGTTGGCTCCCTCTGCTGGGAATACGGGAGCTGGGCACCCCGACACGGACAGCTAAGTGGAGGTAATTAGAGGAAAGTGCCAACCAGCCGTGGAGGCTAAATAAAAGGAGCACGATGGCACACCGCGGGAGAGAAGGGAGAGAGACGGACACCAGTTAAGAGAGAGAAGGAAGACCGAGCAAAACCTAAGTTATTTCTTTGATATATTTATTTTCTGTCTTAAGTAAAGTTGTTTTTCGGACTAAAGCCTCCCTGTCTCTGTGTCAATCTCTGCAAACTCAACCCAAC
Source organism: Salvelinus sp. IW2-2015 (assembly GCF_002910315.2). NCBI lineage: Eukaryota > Metazoa > Chordata > Actinopteri > Salmoniformes > Salmonidae > Salvelinus > Salvelinus sp. IW2-2015. Next base: position 34,305,084 of record NC_036842.1, read on the forward strand.
ACCCCACGGTATACCACACCTGCCTAAATGACTACCGATCCATAGCACTCACGTCTGTAGCCATGAAATGCTTTGAAAGGCTGGTCATGGCTCACATTAACACAATTCTCCCAGAAACCCTAGACCCACTCCAATTTGCATACCACCCCAACAGATCCACAGATGATGCAATCTCTATTGCACTCCACACTGCCCTTTTCCACCTGGACAAAAGGAACACCTATGTGAGAATGCTATTCATTGACTACAGCTCAGCATTCAACACCTTAGTGCCCTCAAAGGTCATCACTAAGCTAAGGACCCTGGGACTAAACACCTCCCTCTTCAACCCCCAGGTGGTAAGGGTAGGTAACAACACGGGGGGGGGCCTCAGGGGTGCGTTCTCAGTCCCCTCCTGTACTCCCTGTTCACTCATGACTGCACAGCCAGGCACGACTCCAACACCGTCATTAAGTTTGCCGATAACACAACAGTGGTATGTCTGATCACCGACAACAATGAAACAGCCTATAGGGAGGAGGTCAGAGACCTAGCCGTGTGGTGCAAGGACAACATCTCCCTCAACGTGATAAAGACAAAGGAGATGATTGTGGACTACAGGAAAAGGAGAACCGAGCACGGCCCCATTCTCATCGACGGGCTGTAATGGAGCAGGTTGAGAGCTCCAAGTTCCTTGGCGTCCACATCACCAACAAACTAACATGGTCCAAGCACACCAAGACAGTCGTGAAGAGGGCACGACAAAACCTATTCCCCCTCAGGAGACTGAAAGGATTTGGCATGGGTCCTCAGATCCTCAAAAGGTTTTACAGCTGCACCATCGAGAGCATCCTGACGGGTTGCATCACTGCCTGGTATGGCAACTGCACGACCTCCGACCGCAAGGCACTACAGAGAGTAGTGCGTACGGCCCAGTACATCACCGGAGCCAAGCTTTCTGCCATCCAGGACCTCGATACCAGGCGGTGTCAGAGGAAGGCCTAAAAATTGTCAGAGACTCCAGCCACCCCAGTCATAGACTGTTCTCTCTAATCAAATGGCTACCCATCAATTACCTTGACACCGGTGCCCCCGCACATTGACTCTGTACAGGTACCCCTTGTATATAGCCCCGCTATTGTTATTTACTGCTGCTCATTAATTATTTGTTATTCTTATCGTTTACTTTTTGGGGGGTATTTTTTTTAAACTGCATTGTTTGTTAAGGGCTTGTAAGTAAGCATTTCACTGTAAGGTGTAATACCTGTTGAATTATGCACGTGACAAATAAAATCTGATTTGATTTGAAATGCTTGCTGGCATCAATCAATCAAATGCTACGGCCGCAACATGTAATACTCTTTTGTTCCAGACAGCACAGATACATGGGCTCCACATACTGAGACAGAGAGGCACTGTTTCTCTCGCTCGTATGATTTCTCTGGTGAGATTCAGCCCCTTGCGAATTGACAGAAAAGTATGAAAACACAGAGACGAAAGCGAAATTATTTTATATATTATAATTTTTTATTGGTCCAATATTTGGGGAAGCCTGGCTTCCATGAATACACGCCACTGTCCATCCTCAATATTTCAAGCTAGCTGTGGCGTGAGCTTAACCATCTAGACTCTAAGCCAGGGGTGTGGGCTAACATATGGAATGAGGGGGTTGCTAACATATGGAATTGTTTTAAGATGATCATACCAAGGATTATTTAGCTATTTGACTTTGAATTTTAAGACCCCTTACTGCTATTAGCCAACAGAAATGCATTGAATAACAGATTTTGTCCCCCAAAAAATCTAAAGAAAGTTTGTTCTGATGTGTCTGTCCTATATCTGAGAGATATAAGAAAGATCAGTAAAAAATTATATATTTTTTACATGCATTTATCCCCTTATTTTAGGCACTAAACTATCTCCATATATACTTCCATTCATTTTTAAAACTGGTACCGGGGACCCTCAGATGAGTCTCGTGAGCGTCCTAAAGCAAAACACCACCGTGTTCGTGAGTGTCTCAGCTTTCCTCTTGGTTCATATTAGTGTGTAGCCCAAACCGTTCGGACGCTACATACGATTTTGTGAGAAGACCAATTTTCGGGATGTCTCATGGTCTGACAAACACCGCTCTAGCTCTGTCACCTTTCACCGCAGATGCGGAAGGGCGATATCGGCAGATGCGGTTGATTGAGATGCAGTACATGCAAAAAACAGATATCTCTAGCTTAAACAGATTTTAAATGGGGATCTTTTTATTATGTTAATTAGATTTCCGCGAGGGACGACCACTGTAGGCGAAGGGTTAAGGTACGTTCTTAACTCCGCGAACACTTACACTTATCTTCAGCTTGAAGTGCCTAAGGGGTAGAGGCTAGGGATGAGGGGCTAGGAATTTATTTAGGATTTCACAGAATACTCACAGATATGGTTCTCCAGTCTCCCTCCAGGAAGTTGCGGAGAGGAGTGAGGAAGTTGATAGCCGAGGTCTGGAGGAACTCCCTCTCCGCCCCGCCCAGTCTACTCTGGTACTCCCCCACCGTGATCAGGGTACTGCCTGTCACTCACACACACACACACAATTAGGTTGATGACAGAAGTGGATGATTAGGTTGTTGACAGTGAATATACATGACTGGGCAATAATAATATGGCCAATTCCTTTTTAGTTCCAGTCCATTCAGGAGACAAAGGGACATACCGGACCGGGACATTGAATTCCATGACATTCGTTCAGTTTCCTAAATTACCAGGGAGTTAGAATGAAACTGAGCCCAACTCATCAGATCAGAACTGCCCGGCCATTGACCCAGTGGAAGGAGGAGCGAGAGAGAGAGAGAGAGAGAGAGAGAGCCAGGTCAGAGAGTCCGTCCCCTCCACTCCCAGTGAAAAAAACCTTCCAGTAGAGTAATCGAATTCAACAATGCCAATAATAATGTTTTCAATTCAACTTTTGCTTTCAAAAGCAGCACAAACATAGAACATGTAAGAATGAACAATAGCCATTGAATTCTACCGTGCTGATATACTGTACGTTATAGGGATATAATGTACACTCTAGAATGCCCTTCAAGCCCATCAGAAACAAGTATTCAACAATGGTAAAAACATAAATCATTATAGCCATGCATTATATCAACCCTCCCCCTTGTTAGGTTCTAAATAAACAGAGTAAAAACTACCGGACAACTAAGACAAGCTCAAACCAAGTTTATTCACCCAATGGGTCAGACAGCTGAACAGACAAAGACATGATCCCACCATCACAAGTATATATACCCCACTTAAGAACAAGTCTTCTCCTTTTCTTTAAACATGACATCTTTATTGCTAGGCAGGAAGTAGTAATAAATTGTTCCTTCTCCCTTAATGTGACCTGACCTCGGCCCCCATTCCTCACTAATCCACAGCTATCCACCCTTATCAGTGACCGCAACCATCTGATTGCCTTTCCCTTACTCAGTAACATTGCAAGCCCCTGGCTCATATGCAACCTTAACTGACCCCACCATATACATTACTCCTACCATTAACTTCTGGTGTAGCAAGTATTTGAAATTACAACCCAACAACTGAAACCAGACTGTGTCCCTTCTCCTTTCCATAGGATACCTGATGTCTAACAATAACATGTTCTGACAGAATGTAAACGTTCTGCATTCCCCTCTCCCCCTTAGTGACTTGATTAAGGATATTTATAAGTCAGAACTCATCCCCCTCAACTCAGCATCTCTCCATGCTTCACTGCATTAACCACTCTTTACTGCTGTTATAAAGGATGGATGGATGGATAGATAGACGGACATATAATCGTTTTGAGAGACTGGGGATTTTCAGTAAGAAACTGCCGCCGGAGGGAATTTCTTGGGACCACACGCGCGCGCACGCACGCACGCACGCACAGCGTGCTAAGCCAAGCTGCTAAGTTGTGAGGCATGGTATCATCAAACCGCTGTGTAAAGGATCAGATTAGTTGGGAGAGAAGTGGGTATCCCGCCAGCTTCCTAGGTAATCAAAGTCAGCATCAGAGCTATAACTCTGTCTATAGACACAACTATCCATTATCACACTGGCTCACAGTCTATGGGAGACAAAACAGTCGCAAGCTGCATTTCTTGGGAATTTATATCATAACTGGCGAGTGTTGGCCAGCCTTTTCATTCAAGTTGGATTACTCCTGGGCTGCAGCACCCAAAGATCATCATTAATATACTGGCCCACAATGCTCTGTCGGGGGTTCTTAAACCTTTTCAGCTAAAGAGACAAATTACAAAATGAGCGTCCTTCCGTGACCAAATTCCTCCTCCAAAGACCCAAATTAAGAAATAGTGTGTGATTATATTGTAAACTCATAACACATTTCACATGCCTAGAGCAGAGTTTAAGAAACCCTACTCTAACATACAGTACAATGTGTCCAACCATTACTTAGATTGTTGAGAGAAAATCCCTTAAAAATGTGCCTAGAAAGAGAACCATTAAGAGATTCCACTTCACTGCAAGAATGCTCATATCGTGTTCAGGTTGAACACATTTTCTAATAGACTTGGGTATCCCCATCTGGACAACTTGAGTCACTTTGGCCATGGTCCACATCATACATTGCAGTTGGGCATCAGATTGCTATGTCATAGATGAGGATATCTGATATACTAAACAACTATTCAGGCGTTATGTGATCTGGCAAGCGACTGCAATATAGTCGGCCTGGAACGCGGACATTATGTTCTGAATAAAATGGAGGCCTGGGCAGCTGATGGAGGCTGATGGCATTTAGAACACTGGGTACTGCCATGTTGTTTGTTTCTGTGCCAACCACACACAGACAGCTGAGCACCTGGTACAGTGTGGGCAGCATTGCCAGCCCACCCAGACACATTGGCATCAATACATTATGTAGATTTCAATTAATACTAAGGTTCAGGAACAATGACTTTCAAAAACAAGAGGGTGTTGCAGAACAAATAGCAGAATAGAGTGTTACGGCACCTCCTGCGGCTGTCAAACGCATGCAAAGACCCAGACCTCCACTAGTTCCACCTACCATATGGGGTCCCTGGGCCAAAGTCTTTAGCAGCATCCAGCATATACTGTCCCAGCAGCTCTCCATTGGTTGTCCTGGATGGGATCTTCTTATCTAACTTCTCATAGAAAAACTCCTCTATACGCGCACCTGTGTAAAAGTAAAGAATAAGATAGTTCACACCAGACAGCAATTAGGTACCTCAATCAGTAAATGTAGTGCTTTTCCTTTGTGCCAAAAACCCAATAAATAAAAAAATATGCTGGAAAAAAATACCAATTTCAAGGTACAAAAAAGCACAAGTAATATAATGATGTGACACCTCAACCCAACCCCCTCGAAAAACCTGAATCCCCTGTCTTCTCAGTCTTTATCTATGCCCTTTCAACAGAGGCATTCATTAATTAGCCTACATCATTTATCACTAGAGAAAAGTCCTTCAGGTACAATGAAATTACCTAAATGTCTCTTCCATTTTCAAAGCGATGAGTTTTAAAACCATACACCAAAACAACTCTACTGAGCAATAACAATTCCGAAATGTACGAGTTATTGATTATAAACGTAATAACGTACATATGGACAGACAATGAATAACAAGACTTAACAGTTGACAACTCCTATCTACAATGTTATACTGCTTGTTGTTGGAAAGTGAAAGGCAACATTGATCAATGCACTACAGAAGAAGACACAGCATGGGAGTGAAATGGAGGAGGTGGCAGTTCTCTCTGGAACCTATCCAGCTTTCTACACACAACATTTAGCAGATAAACAAAGGCTTCTTTTTTACCCCCTCCAAACACTTTTACAAGATATACATACATACACACACAACGGGAAAAGCACATCAACAAGTACACACACACGATGACACACACTCCTTTGTGTATGTGCTTCTTGATGAGAATGAGGGTAGGGGAGAGGTTGGTGGTTCCTTCACAGATTTGCCCCAAATGGCACCCTATTCTCTATACACTGACTGTACAAAACATTAGAAACACCTGCTCTTCCATGACATGGACTGACCAGATCAATCCAGGTGAAAGCTATGATCCCTTATTGATGTCACTTGTTAAATCCATTTTTAAGCCTTGAGACAATTGAGACATGTATTTTGTATGTCTGCCATTCAGAGGGTTAATGGGCAAGACAAAATATCTAAGTACCTTTGAATGGGGTAATGGTAGTAGGTGCCAGGCGCACCGGTTTGAGTGTGTCAAGAGCTGCAACGCTGCTGGGATTCACTCTCGCAACAGTTTCCTGTGTGTATCAAGAATCCAGCCAATTTGACACAACTGTGGGAAGCATTGGAGTTAACATGGGCCAGCATCCCTGTGGAATGCTTTTGACACCTTGTAGAGGCCATGCCCTGAACAATTAAGGCTGTTCTGAGGGCAACTCAATATTAGGAAGGTGTTCCTAATGTTTTGTACACTGTGTCTACTGTAGGACTCTGGTAAAAAGTAGTGCACTTTGTAGGAAATAGGGTGCCATTTGGGTCCCTCCTCCTCTGCACAATTAGCCCTCCTACCCCAGTTTACCTTGCCTAAATCAATACCGTCCCAAATCTGATTTGAGACGTGCACACAAGTCTCTTCAACTAATCTTGGTTACCCAGAAGTAAAATTCTTGTAAAAAGTTGTAACTTCCAGTTTAATCTGTCCACGAGAGATTACTCAACTAACTTTCGTGCAACACCTCAATTGAATTTGACATCGATGACACTATTTATGCTGAAGTTTCCCTTGCGTGTGCATATCTCAAGTCAGAGCAACCAAACAGGCCTTGGCCTTGCATGGAAAGTCACCGTAAGAATGAAAGTCCCTTACGGAGTGACATTTTGCAGAGAAAGAAGGACCAATTGGAGTTATTAGCTATCTATAACCAGCCATCATAGGCAATCATGTGAGTACAAGGGCCTCATCCTATTTCAGCACCTAGCCCCTTCACAGTTCAAAGATGCTAAAGGACTAAGCAAAAGTTGTAAACCATATGATAAAGTAGAACATGGCATTGACCTATCCAGCTCATTCAGATCTGTGATCACTGAGGGGGTGCAGTATGTTAAGGGTTTAGGTCCAAAATGAAATCATTCCACACATTCCAACTGACCCCCATAGGAAGTCTTATGGGGGTGGGGAGCCTCAAGTACGCTGCTACTACGACTACTGCTGCTGCTACTACTACTACTACTGCTGCTGCTGCTGCTGCTACTAGTGCTGCTACTACTTCTACTGCTGCTACTATTGCTACTACATACTGAGAGTGGAGACAGACTTACCAGTGTGGTCAACTGTAGCATGGAGGGTCAGAAAGTCAATGGTTAGTTTTCTAACATACTAGTTTTCTTTCTCTCAAAGGGACCAATGCCACAATGTACTGTATACTTCAATAGTACTTATTTGGACATATGCATGTCGGCAAAACACAGCCAGAGAAAAACGCTAGCTAGGGCTCAGAACCCAAAACACAAACAGAACGGCATCACCATGAAGGCTCCTTTCAGCCTGGTCGCAGATCTGTTTGTGCTGTCTTGTTTGGCATTGGCAATGACCATGGGAGTTGCCGGACAGCACAAACAGGTCTAAGACCCAGCTATAGGTTGCTTTAGGACTGGGTCTTACTTGGATTGGGCTGCAACAAGACCTCTGTTTGCCTGAAGATCTTCTCAGTCCAGTTCTTGGTGCAGTCGGCCCGGGCGATCAGATTCTCCAAGTGGGCATCGAGCTCAGTCTTCTCCGCAGAGCCCAACTTCTCTTCTGTGAACTTGGAGACAAAAAGGAATAAATCATAATTACTGACAAAAACATACATCTAAATAATGTAGGCTAAGACAGCATACGTTACGACTGGCAAAAAACAACATTGTTCTGTAAGTCAGTGGCAGCTGGGCAAATTGTAACCAGCCGAAACGGTTCTGTCTGGCTCTGAAATGTTTCTGTGAATGGCCCATTTTGAGCAGCTTGTGACTGCTAAGGCCCTCTAAGCCTAACCTCTCGAACTACAACACAAAGCTAAGCAACCAAATGGACCTAAGCTCAACCACCACGTCGTGTCTGTGTGGGTGGAGGGAGGGAGGAGCGGAACAGACAGAGAGAGAGAGAACTGTGAGGATAGCAGAGCGCAGAAGCTCCCCGAGTGACTGCTGTATAATTGTGCAGCAGCCACACTGGTAGCCCATCCGGCATCACAAGACGTCTTTAGCTCCCTCATTATGACTCATGATTAACCAATCACTTGAAGACTTTCACTTCTGCTCCACTGCAAAATGGCAACAAGAAAAAGAAGCCTATCATAAGGCTATAATAAATGTAGCTTTGCTTGAAATACCACCTTATCTGGCGTGAATATAACAGCTAACCCATTTCATACGCAGTACATTGAAATACATGCCATATCTACTCCTAAAAAGTACTACAACCACATCCCTAATAATGTGCTGACAATATCAAGCCATTTCAAAATCTATATTTTTTGGGCTACTGGCTACTAAGTGCATCATGTGGTTTGCCATCAGCCACAGAGCTAGTCTCACAGCACAGTAGGACTACATCAGCCACAGAGCTAGTCTCACAGCACAGTAGGACTACATCAGCCACAGAGCTAGTCTCACAGCACAGTAGGACTACATCAGCCACAGAGCTAGTCTCACAGCACAGTAGGACTACATCAGACTTTCTTTCTATGCATTGGTGCGCTCAGGTTTATTTCTCACAGGGGGATTTTTAGCATGTGAAGACAGGAGCTGGAGATGGCATAAAAGGGCTGTTACAATGACTGTTACTGGTAACCCAAATCCAAACCATTAGAAACATAGGAAAATGCTTCAGTGATTACCATTCTAACAGAATGGTAATATTTGGCCATATTTTCCTGTTCTTGGATCACATGTGGTCGTCAACAGAGGTGACTGGTGGGAGCGAAACATCTGTTTCCTCTCGAGTGACCCTGCACTTTAGGTTGAATCACAGTTACTGATTCGTGGAGAAATCCTGCCCCTAGCATTTCACACAGTAAAAAGCTGATACTACTACTAGCCATCTAAAGTGAGCTCTAAAAGTATTGTGATCGTGACATATTGTTGTTTTGGCTCTGTACTCCAGCACTTTGGATTTGAATGATACAATGACTATGAAGTACAGACTGTCAGCTTTAATTTGAGGGTTTTTTCATCCATATTGTGCAAAACGTTTAGAAATTACAGCCCTTTTTGTACATAGTCCCCTCATTTCAGGGGACAAAAAGTTTTGGGACCAATTCACTTATGTGTATTAAAGTAGTCCAAAGTTTAGTATTTAGTCCCATATTCCTAGCATGCAAAGATTACATCAAGCTTGTGACTCTACAAACTTGGATGCATTTGCTGTTTGTTTTGGTTGCGTTCCAGATTATTTTGTGTCCAACAGAACTTAATGGTAAATAATGTATTGTGTTATTTTGGAGTCACTTTTATTGTAAATAAGAATATAATGTTTCTAAACACTTCTACATTAATGTGGATGCGACCATGACTACGGATAGGCCTGAGTGAATCGTGGATAATGATAAGTGAGAAAGTTACAGAAGCAGAAATATCATACCACCATTACAATAACAGGGAGGTTAGCATTTTTTTGGGGGGGGGTATAATATTTAAGCAATCAGGCATGGGGGGGGGGGTGATATATGGCTAATAAACCACGGCTAAGAGTAGCTGGATACAGTACTTAGCGTGGTATATTGGCCATATACCACAAACCTGAGCCTTATTGCTATTATAAACTGGTTACCATTGTAATTAGAGCAGTAAAAATAAATGTTCTCATACTCGTGGTATACGGTCAGATGATGCTGTATTGTTCACTTGCTTTACCAAAACCTGTACAGTGTGGACTTGTTTGACCATTAAAGGCCTACATTGCAGGCTATTCAATTCATTGGCAGCCATGTAAGCCCTGTGAAAACATCCAATTCTAGAAGCCAGAGAAACACTAAACTCCAAATAGGCCTATTTTATACCACTCCAAGTTGAAAAAGTACTGAGAGTGGTAGCATACTAGACCCGTTGTGGATAGGCCTAATGATAATATATTTTTTTATTTTTGTCATTTAACACAGACATTTTTAAAAACGTTTTTATAATCTAACTCACAACCCTGGCGCTGCAACTGCCATGCTCTACCAACTGAGCTACACAGTGGGATCGGTTTAATGGTCAATTGCACACAAGGTCCAATTGAAATTTGACTTAACCCAACCCCTCTGAAGGACACACAGTGTACTAAACATTAAGAACACCTTCCTAATGTTGAGTTGCGCCCCCCCCCCCCCCATTTTGCCCCCAGAACAGCTTCAATTCGTTAGGGCATGGACTAAACAAGGTAATGACATTGACTCCAATGCTTCCCACAGCCTGTCTCTTATACACATCTAGATGTGTATAAGAGACAGTCGTTAGGGCATGGACTAAACAAGGTAATGTTCTGAAAACATTCCACACAGGGATGCTGGCACACACATGGGAAACTGTTGAGCGTGAACAACGTTCAAGCCTAAAAAAAATGTTTTTTTAACCCGTCTCCTCCCCTTCATATAGACTGATTGAAGTGAATTTAACAATTGACATCAATAAGGGTCATTGATTTCACATGGTCAGTCTATGTCATGGAAAGAGCAGGCATCCTTAATGTTTTGTCCACTCAGTGTATATATACAGTGCATTCAGAAAGTATTCAGACACCTTGACTTTTCCACATTTTGTTACGTTACAGCCGTACTCTAAAATGGATTAAATTGTTGCTTTTCCTCATCATTCTACACACAATACCCCATAATGACAAAGCAAAAACATGTTTTTAGAAATTTGGCAAATGGATAAAAAAAAATATATATTACATTTACATAAGTATTCAGACTCTTTACTCAGTACCTTTGGCAGCGATTACAGCCTTGAGTATAACGCTACAAGCTTGGCACACCTGTTTTTGGGGGAGTTTCTCCCATTCTTTTCTGCAGATCCTCTCAAGCTGTTGGATGGGGAGCGTCGCTGCACAGCTATTTTCAGGACTCTCCAGAGATGTTTGATCGGGTTCAAGTCTGGGCTCTGGCTAGGCCACTCAAGGACATTCAGAGACTTGTCCCAAATCCACTCCTTCATTGTCTTGGCTGTGTGCTTAGGGTCTTTGTCCTGTTGGAAGGTGAACCGTTGCCCCAGTCTGAGGTCCTGAGCGCTCTGAAGCAAGTTTTCATCAAGGATCTTTCTGTACTTTAATCCTTTTATGTTTCCCTCGATCCTGACTAGTCTCCCAGTCCCTGCCGCTGAAAAACATCTCCACAGCATGATGCTGCCACCACACTTCACCGTAGAGATGGTGCCAGGTTCTCCAGATGTGACACTTGGCATTCAGACCAAAGAGTTCAATCTTGGTTTTATCAGATCAGAGAATCTTGTTTCTCATTGTCTTAGTCCTTTAGGTGCCAAAAGGCTTTTGGCAAACTCCAAGCGGGCGGTCATGTGCCTTTTACTGAGGAGTGGTTTCAGTCTCTACCATAGAAGACCTGATTGGTGGAGTACTGCACAGATGGTTGTCCTTCTGGAAGGTTCTCCCATCTCCGCAGAGGAACTCTGGAGCTTTATCAGAGTGACTATCAGGTTCTTGGTCACCCTTCTCCCCTCCGATTGCTCAGTTTTGGCCGGGCGGCCAGCTCTAGGAAGAGTCTTGGTGGTTCCAAACTTCTACCATTTAAGAATGATGGAGGTCACTGTGTTCTTTGGGACCTTCAATGCTGCATAAATGTTTTGGTACCCTTCCCCAGAGCTGTGCCTTGACACAATCCTGTCTCGGAGCTCTACAGACAGTTCCTTCTCACTCATGACTTGGTTTTTGCTCTGAGACGCCCTGTCAACTGTGGGACCTTTTATAGACAGGTGTGTGCCTTTTCAAATCATGTCCAATCAATTGAATTTACCACAGGTGGTTGGACTCCAATCAAGTTGTAGAAACATCTCAAGGATGATCAATGGAAACAGGATGCAGCTGAGCTCAATTTCGAGTCTCATAGCAAAGGGTCTGAATACTTACGTAAATAAGGTATTTCTGTGTTCTTTTTAATAAATTTGCAACAACAAAAAAACAATGTTTTGCTTTGTCATTATGTGGTACTATGTGTAGATTGGTGAGGGAAATCCTTTTAGAATAAGGCTGTAATGTAACAAAATGTGGAAAAAGGGAAAGGGTCTGAATAATTGCAGAATACACACACACTCATACAGGTTTTGGAGAGGGGGGCTGTTGTTGTGTGGGGGGGGAGGGGGGGGGGGTTAAATGCCTTGGTCAAGGGCACAATTGCAGGCAATGGCATCTAGGATTTGATACCAGCAACCCTCCGGTTGCCAGCTCACTTCAACAGATTTTTCCCTTCGGTCCTGGGATTCAAACTGGCAACCCTCCGGGCTCGCCTCTCAAATCGCTAAACTACTGTACCTGCCGGCTGACAGGGAAACAGGTCAATCCTATGATTAGAATACGACCAATGACTGAGGAATAAGACATAGGCTGCTACACACACCATTATTAGTCCTCACGCAATACAGCATAATACAAAAATGTCGCCTTTTTTCAGTGAGGACTGCAATGACAACCAGTGGCATGATGCATAGAAATGTATAGCAGACAGGTCTAGTAGCCTAGCCCTACAATTCTCTGACAGGAGTGTAAAGTAGCGGTTAGAGGAGTCGCCGCCCTGTATCCTGGTGACCGTCACATGCACCCCTCGGCGCTACGGTCGAAAACAGACATAAATAATGAAGAAGGGCTTAACCAGAATTATCGGCTTACAATGACGTTCACGGTGAGAAAAACCTAAACGAAAAACATTCCCTATTCTTAAATATTTTTGAAGTAACCGTTTATATTTGGTGTTTGCAGCGTTATATGAGAAAGACGACCCTTACAATCCGCCTCGGAATAAGATAATTACAGACTACGCACCTCGGTCAGAGCACGACAAAAACAATTATTCATAGGATTTCACATAACACATTCACTAAATACCTGGACTGCACGGGTGAAGAAGACTCCTGCATCAGAAGTAAGCTTTTTGAGATTGAAATCCATCGTATCAGTGTGTCCACCGCTTCTTCGGCTTGTTACTGTCCCCTGCAAAGGGAGTCCTGTCGCGCAGATGCGATGATGTAGTACACAAACGCACAGCCTGGTCTCAGACCAGATGTAACATAGTAAATGTAAATCCGGGATGATGCAGTACACAAATGCACAGCCTGGTCTCAAATTAGTATGATATGTTACGTTTAGTATGATATGGTTACAGAAGACAGAAGGTTACTTAAGAAATCTTGAGTCTATTGACCGTGAATCTAACTAACATAATTTTAAAAAATCCCCATCAAAATCCGTCAGTTTAAACTAGAGATATCAAGTTTTTTTATTTGGGCTGCAGCTCAATCCATTGCAACCACTTATGTCGGCCTTCTGCATCTACTGTACGGTGGGAGGTGGCTGAGCTACAGCGGTGTTTGTCAGAACATGAGACATCCCGCAAATCGGTCTTCTCACGAAAACGTCTGTAGCATCCGAGCGGTCAACAAATGACTCAATAACAAGATGGTGTTCTCCATTTTATTCTTCGACCCCCACAAGTGTCACAGGACTTGTCTGAAGGTAGCCCATACAAACAAATGGAAGTATGGAGGTACAGTAGTTTTGTGGCAACAAAAATAAAGGGTTAAATATGTGTCCCAAAAAAAAATATATATATATTTCCTGGGCTTTCTTATATCTCCTGGATATAGACCTCTTTCAGTGTTTGCAAACATTGCCGCACGAGAGGGATGCACACAAGTTGGTGGAAGGGGAGTTCTTATAAAACGCCAGCAGAAAAAGCCTCTATTTACATGTTGCTTATGAGTGCATTTCACACTACTTTTGGATTATAATTGGATTTTAAGGCTCATATGAATGTTCTGTTTAATATAATGTTTGTGTCATCATTGCCAATCAACTGCATTATACATAAAAAAAACTTCAACTTCAACCAGTAAAAATGTCTCTTTGGCTAGCTTTTGATACATCTATGTCAATGAGTGTTAGCATTCTAGCTAACAACTGCTGCATCCAAAATAGTTATTTTGCAAAGATCACAACCAAATATAATCTTAGCGACTGTTCATGCAATAATCAGAACATCATTGTAAGCGTATGAGAACACCAAAAAATTATTTTGTTTAGAAGTAATAAAAACTTAAATCTAGGCTATGTTGAATGGGTGCAGATGGCAATGGCTTTCTTACTGCAGCCTAAAGTCTCGTCTAACATCAGTGTGTCGTGTACTGGAAAGGGGTCTAGGACAGACACTTCAAAACCATATTCCTTATGATGATGTATTTTTTACTGTCTTTTTTGCCATTTATGAATGTATTATACAATGTGTTTCTATGGGCTATAGTAGTAAAGGCTAAATTCAATATTTTTATAAAATAATTTTGTAATTTTTGGAGCAGATACCTAAAGGGGTCATAAAATCTAAATAAAAAACCGAAATGATAAAAACAATTCTTAAAACAATTCCATATGTTAGCTTAGTACCCCCCAACGGCTTAGACTTGGATTAAGGTAAGGTATAGGGTGGTTGGATGGGTGTCAAGCTACCTATCTTGCGTTTTTGAATCTCATCACGGACAACTTTAGTATTTTAGCTAATTAGTTACTTTAACCCTAACCTTAACCCCTAAACTGTAACCTAGCCAACGTTAACCACCTAGTTAACGTTAGCATTAGCCACCTAGCCACCTAGCTAACACTAGTCACAAAACGTTGGAATTCGTAACCAGTGCTTGACTTGGGCCGGGGCTGTCCGGAGCGTCGTAGCGGCATCTCAAATGTTTTGAGGTGCATGCCGGCTCCTCTATAAAACAAAGTAGAGGGCCTCCCGGGTGGCGCAGTGGTCTAGGGCACTGCATCGCAGCGCTAGCTCCGCCACCAGAGACTCTGGGTTCGCGCCCAGGCACTGTCGCAGCCGGCCGCGACCGGGAGGTCCGTGGGGCGACGCACAATTGGCCTAGCGTCATCCGGGCACGGTGTTTCCTCCGACACATTGGTGCGGCTGGCTTCCGGGTTGGAGGCGCGCTGTGTTAAGAAGCAGTGCGGCTTGGTTGGGTTGTGTTTCGGAGGACGCATGGCTTTTGACCTTCGTCTCTTCCGAGCCCGTACGGGAGTTGTAGCGATGAGACAAGATAGTAATTACTAGCAATTGGATACCACGAAAATTGGGGAGAAAAGGGGGTAAAATAAAAAATAAAAAATAAATAAATAATAATAAGTAGCCTATTGCCGGCCCAGGTTCACATACCAAGGCAAAAAAGGTTGATCAAAGCGGAATGAAGGTGGGATCCGCCTTGAATAGCAATGGAGAGTGGGCATTCATTTCCTGATTCTGCTTTGTTCAAGTTTATTTGCCGCTAGTCTGTGAATCTATGAGTGACAGTAGGCTGTTCAAGATTGCACACATTGAAAATGTTCCAGCCTGAATGCGCATGATGCGCTGTTCCAAATAGTCAAATTAGGGTTTGTAAGGTCATGAAAAGTTATGGAAATGAGTTTAATGAGTTTGTTAATGTAATTCATGATAATATAAATATTAACAATCACTTAAAAATCTACGTCAGCCATTATCAGAATGATCCTTCTGTGTGTGTTGCGTGTGTGTCTGTAGGTGTGGGCCATTGCCAGAGGAGAGAGAGCACTACATTTCAGCAGCAGGTATAAAATAATGACAGACAACAGACTAACTGACAGTTATCTCGCTAGTTAACTATAGCTAACTAGATACGTATCAATTTGATCCCTGATTCATTGAATGAGGGTATCGTTTTATAAACACATTTATAAACACATTTTTTTCACAAAGTTTACTAAGGGATGGTAACAGGCTGATTGGTTGGCTATTTGAGCCAGTAAAAGGGGCTTTAATATTCTTTGGTAGCGGAACTGTTTTTGCTTCCCTCCAGGCCTGAGGGCACACACTTTCTAGTAGGCTTAGATTGATTATGGCAAATAGGAGTAGCAATATCATCCACTATCATCCTCAGTAATTTTCCATCCAAGTTGTCAGACCCCGGTGGCTTGTCATTGTTGATAGACAAAAAAAAGAATCACTTCTTCCACACTGACTTTACAGAATTCTAAATTACAATGCTTGTCTTTCATAATTTGATCAGTTATACTTGGATGTGTAGTGTCAGCATTTGTTGCTGGATGTCATGCCTGTTTGCTAATCTTGCCAATGAAAAAAATCATTAAAGTAATTGGCCATATCAATAGGTTTTGTGATAAATGAGCCATCTCATTCAATGAGTTTGCCTTTTTGCCCAAAAATTTCATTTTAGATGCTCCAAAGCTTTTTACTATCATTCTTTGTAATTTATATTTGTTTCATAGTGTAGTTTCTTCTTCGTTTTATTCAGTTTAGTCACGTTTTCTTAATTTGCGGTACATTTGTGCAGCCAGACTTATTTGCCATTCCTTTTGCCTCATCCCTCTCAAATATACAATTTTTCAATTCCACATCAATCCAAGGGAATGTAACAGTTTTTACAGTCATTTTCATAATGGGTGAATGCTTATTAGTAACTGGAATAAGCAATTTCATAAATGTGTCAAGTGCAGTGTCTGGTTGCTCCTCATAGTCCCCGCGATATGCACATTTTCAGGGAAGTCAGGAGAACCAATATACACAGTCAGTTAGGACAGCAAAGGCTAGCTTTTTCAAACTGAAATTTGCATCCTGCAGCACTAATTCCAAAAACTTTTGGGACTCTGTAAAGTCAATGGAGAATAAGAGCACCTCCTCCCAGCTGCCCACTGCACTGAGACTTGGAAACACTGTTACCACCGATAAATCCACAATAATCGAGAATTTCAATAAGCATTTTTCTACGGCTGGTCATGCTTTCCACCTGGCTACCCCTACCCCGGCCAACAGCTCTGCACCACCTGCTGCAACTGGCCCAACCCCCCCTGCTTCTCCTTCACCCAAATCCAGACAGTTGATGTTTTGTAAGAGCTGCGAAATCTGGATCCCTACAAATCAGCTGGGCTAGACAATCTGGACCATCTCTTCCTGAAATGATCTGCCGCCATTGTTGCAACCCCTATTACTAGTCTGTTCAACCTCTCTTTCATATCGTCTGAGATTCCTCCCCCTCTTCACTTTAGACCCAAACTGTTACAGACCAATAACCATCCTGCCCTGCCTTTCTAAAGTCTTTGAGAGCCAAGTGAACAAACAGATCACTGACCATTTAGAATCCCACCGTACCTTATACGCTATGCAATCCGGTTTCCGAGCTGGTCATGGGTGCACCTCAGTCACGCTCAAGGTCCTAAACAATATTATAACCACCATTGATAAGAGACAATACTGTGCAGCTGTGTTCATCGACCTAGCCAAGGCTTTCGACTCTTGTCAATCACCACATTCTTATCGGCAGACTCAACAGCCTTGGTTTCTCTAATGACTGTCTCGTCTGGTTCACCAACTACTTCTCAGATAGAGTTCAGTGTGTAAAATCGGAGGGCCTGTTGTCCGGACCTCTGGCAGTCTCTATGGGGGTGCCACAGGGTTCAATTCTCGGGCCGACTCTTTTCTCTGTATATGTCAATGATGTCACTCTTGCTGCGGGTGATTCTTTGATCCACCTGCTATGCAGACGACACCATTCTGTATACATCTGGCCTTTCTTTGGACACTGTGTTAACAAATCTCCAAACGAGCTTCAACGCCATACAACTCTCCTTCCGTGGCCGCCAACTGCTCTTAAAAGCAAGTAAAACAAAATGCATGCTCTTCAACCGATCGCTGCCCGCACCCACCTGCCCGTCCATTATCACTACTCTGGACAGTTCTGACTTAAAATATGTGGACAACTACAAATACTTAGGTGTCTGGTTAGACTGTAAACTCTCCTTCCAGACTCATATTAAATATCTCCAATACAAAATTAAATCTAGAATCAGCATCCTATTTCACAACAAAGCATCCTTCACTCATGCTGCCAAACATATCTTTGTAAAACTGACTATCCTACCGATCCTTGACTTCGGCAATGTCATTTACAAAATAGCCTTCAACACTCTACTCAGCAAACTGGATGCAGTCTATCACAGTACCATCCGTTTTGTCACCATAGCCCCATGTACTACCCATCACTCTGACCTGTATGCTCTCGTTGGCTGGTCCTCGCTACTTATTTGTCGCCAAACCTACTGGCTCCAGGTCATCTATAAGTCTTTGCTAGGTAAACCCCCGCCTTATCTCAGCTCACTGGTCACCATAGCAGCACCCACACGTAGCACGCGCTCCACCAGGTATATTTCACTGGTCACCCCCATAGCCAATTCATCCTTTGGCCGCCTTTCCTTCCAGTTATCTGCTGCCAATGACTGGAACAAACTGCAAAAATCACTGAAGCTGGAGACTCATATCTCCCTCACTAGCTTTATGCACCAACTGTCGGAGCAGCTCACAGATCACTGCACCTGTATGTAGCCCATCTGTAAATAGCCCATCCAACTACCTCATCCCCATACTGTTATTTATTTGATTTTGCTCCTTTGCACCCCAGTATCTCTACTTGCACACCCATCTTCTGCACATTTATCACTCCAGTGTTTAATTGCTATATTGTAATTATTTAGCCACTATGGCCTATTCATTGCCTTACCTCCCTTATCCTACCTCATTTATACACACTGTATATAGACTTTTTCTATTGTATTATTGACTGTATATTTGTTATTCCATGTGTAACTCTGTGTTGTTTATGTCGCACTGCTTGCTTTAACCTTGGCCAGGTTACTGTTGTAAATGAGAACTTGTTCTCAACTAGCCTACCTGTTTAAATAAAGGTGAAAAAATTTAAATAAAAAAGAGCAGTGGTTCCCAACTAGGGACTTGAGGGGGTACTTCAGGGGTACTCCGGGCAGAGCAAAATTCAGTTGGTGGTACAGTAAGCAAAAAAGGTTGGGAACCACTGAACTACCTTTAGAGAGAGGGTACCTTCAGAGAGTTAGATACAAGCCAGTAAGCAAATAAGCAAAGTTCACACACACCTTAACTCAAAGTTCTTTATGCATTGAGCAAAGGTTTCAGCACACGCCTATTATAGACAGAAGGCACAAACATGACTTTACCAGGGGTCAACAAGTTGAGCCAGGAGAGTATAGATGGTGGATTAGAGTTAGCCATCCACACCGTTACGAAGTAGCTTACATTAGTGAATATGTTGTGAAAATGACCACATAACTTAGTCCTCAAATCAGGGTATTTTATTTCCCCAACTTTGTGTGTATGTTTTTATGCAACATCTTACATTCAAATAGGATGTAAAGTAAATTCTATTCATGGATAGAATAGATTTCTGTTTCTAGACAACTTTAACCCTGTAAATACAGTGCCTTACTTTCAAACAACATTCAGACCCAGACAGAGTTGTGAAAACCCCCTAAAAACAATCCTCATATTTCCCTGACTGACACAGGGAGTCGAGGGTGAGGTACAGAATGGAGCACCTCAAGAGGTTTAAAGCACATTTGTGTTATATTTCCTAACAGCAAGACTAAGTCTTTAGCCTACAATTCACCATAAAATCTGGACAGTGTGAGTAATATCTCTTCTGAGGCAACATGGCATTAAAGGGATAGTTCACAATTTTTTGTGTATTTTCAACTTCCCTACAGTGTTACCTAGGGTGTCCAGGTTCTTCCCTAGGTAAGTAAAAAATAAGATACAATTTCCAGAAGTGAACTTTCCCTTTAAAAAATGTGTTGGTCATCATAAGAACAAGGCAGTCTTATAAAGGTTGTGTTCCCCTGTTCAGACATTGCATGCATCAACCAATGGTTGCGTGCCACGTCATAGACTGTGCAGTCAGGCACCAGATTGCTATGACATATGATGTGGTTAGCTGATATGTAAAATACTTATCCAGGCATTGTAAGATCTGACATGCGTCAGCAATGTCTGAGTAGGGAACAGAACCTTTATGACTACCGTTTGTCATCACTTTTAAACGTTAACCCTTTATACTGACCTTGCCATGACCGCACAAAGAATAGAAAAAAATTATAATAATATATATATACATACACACTGCACAGTCATATCGGGAGAGTATATTCACTTGGTCAGTTGAAAAGTGAAAACACAACTTTTAAAAATACAACAAAATTGCACAGGTATAAACACTTCAAAGTTCAATTGTAATAATAAAAAAATCCATATGAGGTGGCAAATTTGTACAATTATTTTGGTGTTCAGCATTCACTTGCTAATTGAACTTCAACAATTAAAAAACGATTATAATTTGGAAAATCAGCTAATTAATTCATAGCACTTGATTATAAATGTCACACCTTTTTCTTTGTTTACTTAACAAAGAATATGAAAAGGAAACCCATGAATTCGCGATGGTGAATATTATATTTGTATATAATGGTTTATATTTGTTTTAGCTTTGGTCGGGAGATGTGGAAACATGAAAGTAACTGCTCCTTGATAAATCTGAAATGACAGCGCTTTAAAAGCATAGCTTCATGTCTCTGGTCAGTGTCCAAGTTGCGTGCATGCAAACGGGTGTTCCTGGGCAGACAGCCTGCTACTGTGTGTGTACAAACGGGTGTTCCTGGGCAGACAGCCTGCTACTGTGTGTGTACAAACGGTGTTCCTGGGCAGACAGCCTGCTACTGTGTGTGTACAAACGGGTGTTCCTGGCAGACAAAGCCTGCTACTGTTCGTGGTGACAAACGGTGTTTCCTGGGCAGACAGCCTCTACTGTGTGTGTACAAACGGGTGTTCCTGGGCAGACAGCCTGCTACTGTGTGTTGTACAAACGGGTGTCCTGGGCAGACAGCCTGCTACTGTGTGTGTACAAACGGGTGTTCCTGGGCAGACAGCCTGCTACTGTGTGTGTACAAACGGGTGTTCCTGGGCAGACAGGCTCTTACTGTGTGTGTACAAACGGGTGTTCCTGGGCAGACAGCCTGCTACTGTGTGTGTACAAATGTTTGTTCTTGGGCAGACAGCCTGCAACTGGAACAAACCATCCTCGTCCTCCCCTTTTTCTGAGTCTACTTGGTGTGGTCCTGTACCCACTGGCAGAGCCTAAGGCAGTAAGAGGTGGGGCTGACGGTGGAGAAGGCCTGCCCTGGGTGCCGCAGTCTCTTCCACCAATGCTCCAGCCTCTTCTTGAAGCTGTAGACAGTGAAGATGTCAATGATGCCCACAAAGTAGCGATGCTCCGGTCCGTCAATGACGTGTAGCGGGTTCTTGAAGTTGGGCAGCAGCCGGCGGTTCTGGGCCTGGAAGTCCCTGAGCACCATCGAATCTGTGACCGACCCGGCCGGCTGCTCAGTACAGGTTCTCCCGGAAAGGGCACTGCCCGGGTCACTTGCTCCCCGTGACTCGGCAATGCTGCAACTTCCTGTCCCGCCATCCATCTCTGACACCAACAGCGTGGAGTCTTCCTCTGGGACCACCCCTGGAACAGTGGGCATGCCCGCATGGGTGGGGCTTGAGCCAGTGATCACTGACCTGAGAGGTAAAGCGGAGAGGGGGTAACCAGAGTTAATAGAAACCAACAACCATCTGAAAAGGTTAAAGAGGAGAGGGGTAACCAGAGTTAATAGAAACCAACAGCCATCGAAAAGGTTAAAGAGGAGAGGGGGTAACCAGAGTTAATAGAAACCAACAGCCATCTGAAAAGGTTAAAGAGGAGAGGGGGTAACCAGAGTTAATAGAAACCAACAGCCATCTGAAAAGGTTAAAGAGGAGAGGGGGTAATCAGAGTTAATATAAACCAACAGCCATCTGAAAAGGTTAAAGAGGAGAGGGGGTAATCAGAGTTAATAGAAACCACAAACCATCTGAAAAGGTTAAAGAGGAGAGAGGGTAACCAGAGTTAATAGGAAACCAAACAACCATCTGAAAAGGTTAAAGAGGAGAGGGGGTAACCAGAGTTAATAGAAACCAACAGCCATCTGAAAAGGTTAAAGAGGAGAGGGGGTAAACATCAAGAAAGAATGAAAGAAAAATACAATTTCCACCCACTTTTTTGTGCGCATGATAAGGGTGGCAAAGGAGAGGCCCTGGTGGCGTTCGTCTTGGTGCAGGGGCTGATGGCCCACCAGGAGGCTGTAGTCCAGCACGTTGAGTCTCTGCAAGAACGACGTGTCAATCTCCACCTGCCGGAGCAGCCACGGCCGCTGCTGGTCTATCAGCACAAGCATATATATGAAATAACTGCATGTACCACTTACTACCTGTTACAGTGTAATAATATGGGTTATTAAAATGGATGTTACTCTGCTATAAGCATGACCAGACTGGCCTATCTCAATTACTACAATATACCTGTAACGTCTTTTTTGTCATTGTAGTCAGTCATCTGGTACACATATGTGACATAACGCTTGCTGTAACATACTATGACAGGATTCGTTCCTCTTACCCAGAGTGATATACTGGCCCTTGAAGTTCAAGTCCTTGAGGACAACAATAACCTGGCTACCCTCAGGGGCTGGGTCTGTCCACCGGCTCACCTCACAACCCTTGATGTCATACCTGTAACAAAAGACAACAGAGAACAAAGTCAGTATAACAGTATTGCTACCAGAGCCTGTAATATAGTCCCTACTCCAGACTTTTTGGTTTAACTCTGAAACAGGCTTACCTGGCATTGATTCGATCGTCAGGATAAAAAACACTCTGCATTACAATAAAGTACTTCTGTGAAAAGGGTAAGACAAGGCATGAACAAAGTTGTAGATAATTACACACACTATGCCTATGAATAACAATCTATAATCAGTCTGTACCTTCCTCCTATGGGAAATGTTTATCCTGTGGACACCTTGAAAACAAACCGAAAGTCAGTCAAATACAAAGCTATGGTAGCTAAGAGAACTACAAACAGATACAAAGATTTTCCATGAGATGAGAGTCCATCCTGTTAGTCTTACCTAAGAACTTGACCAGCAGTGAATGGGGATACTTCTCTAAGTGCTCCATGTAGATTCTCAGATTGGACAAGAGGAATTTCACCTCTCTCTTATTCTGGGTCTTCAGGAAAAAACACTTATCGTTCCTGGAAGAGAAAGACAGATGCAGAGATCAGGCCCAGAACAGAGCGGCACATTTTGCTCTTAATTGTAATCAGAGGGCTGATATAAATACTATGCATGCCAGTCTCTCTTGGCTAAGAGGTGAGGAGAGACTGACTGCATCACTTCTTCTTTTTATAAGAAACATTAATGTGTTGAAAATCCCAAATTGTTTGCATAGTCAACTTACACACAGCTCTGACGCACACACTTATTCCACCAGACATGCCACCAGGGGTCTTTTCACAGTCCCCAAATCCAGAACAAATTAAAGAAAGCTTACACTATTATACAGAGCCCTTCTTGCATGGAACGTCCTTCCATCTCATATTGCTCAAATAAACAGCAAACCTGATTTTAAAAAACAGATAAAGCAACACCTCGCGGCACAACACATCTCCCCTATTTGACCTAGATAGTTTATGTGTATGTACTGATATGTAGGCTACGTGTGCCTTTAATTTTTTTTTATACAGTTCGGTCCTTGAGCTGTTCTTGTCTATTTATGTTCTGTATTATGTCATTCTGTATTATGTTTCATGTTTTGTGTGGACCCCAGGAAGAGTAGCTGCTGCTTTTGCAACAGCTAATGGGGTTCCATAATAAAATCCCAAAATAGGAGTAACAAAGGAACTTTTCTATATTTCCACTATTGCTGTATGTCTATGTGTGGTGAGAGAGATATACACTAGCAGGAAAGGGAGAGATGACGAGAGGAGTAGAATATGCTTACGCACGTCAGAAAGAAGTCAGCCTTGCTTTTGGAGTTGCTGATGAACTGCAGGTATGAGCCATCGGAGGAGAGAGAGTGCTGATACTCCTTTTCTGTCATCCCCAGGGAGCGACGCAAGCTGGCAAACACTGGCCCTGCAAACGTCTCCATTTTAAAGTCCTACACAGAGAGAGGGAGAGAGAGAGAGAGAGAGAGAGAGAGAGAGAGAGATATTTTGAGTTCAGATCTGATTGGTATCATCAGCAAACAGTAATGAAAATAAGGTGATAGATACAGCAGCAAGGTCATGGATGTAGGTCAGAAACAACCAGCCCAAGAATAGATCCTTGAGGAACTCCACAAGATATCTTGGCTCTATTAGATACCTGCTGTTTGCATAGACAAACTCCTCGTATCAGTAAGAGATAGAGAGAGGAGAGAGAGTTTTGGAAATCAGCATACCTTATGTATTTGAGTGAGCTCCAATCTGTAATCATCTTCTGACAATTCATCCTATGATTAAAAAAAAGAAAGAAAACGGAATAATGGTTACCTGTAACATATACCAATTATGCAAAGCAATAAACATTTCCAAGTGGTCTATAATCACTGTGGGTCAGATATATCTAACATTTTGCATTCTAAAAAGAAGGCATTTGTTTTGTTTTCACTATTTTAAATGTGTATGTTCTACACAGATACATTTTTAAATATGAAAAAAAGACAACAGCAATGACAGTACACCAACAACAAAAATGTACAGATACCTTTCCTGTTGAACTCCTCTCAACTTTTCATGAAATCTAAACATTGCGACACAAAATTAGCTAACACGCTACAAGAGGTGGATCAACAGGGTGTGTGTGTGTGTAAGATAATACGTGAGTAAGAGACAACAGACTGGACATTCATGTATCACACTGCTGAGTCAGCAGGCTCCATTTGAATGTGTGTGTGTGTGTGTGTGTGTGTGTGTGTGCGTGCGTGCGTGCGTGCGAGTGAGTGAGTGAGAAAAAGAAAAAAAACGTATTCAGCAGCATAGGATCCGGCACAGCAACCAAACGCCAATGTAAAATGGTTTCTGCAAATAAGTTCTCATGATTACACCCAAATCCAAGTCCCACTTGGCTCTAATATATATCAGCCTGGTCGCAGAGCATTTCGTATTATTCTGTACATACATTTTTTAACTAGACAAGTCAGTTAAGAACAAATTCTTATTTACAATGATGGCCTACTTGTTAAGCCCCTCCGGCCAAACCGTCCCCTAGCCCGGACGACGCTGGGCCAATTGTGCACCGCTATATGGGACTCCCAATCACGGCCGGTTGTGATACAGCCCGGGATCGAACCCGGGTCTGTAGTGACGCCTCTAGCACTGCGATGCAGTGCCTTAGACACCTGCGCCACTCGGATGGCCATAATATTATATGTTATGATATATTACGTTATGTTTGCTATGGTTACATTAAACAGATGATTACTTAAGCCAAAGGTTGAGAATTCTAATCTCATCACAGACAACTTTAGCATTTGAACTAATTAGCAATTTTTCAACTACTTACTACTTTTTAGCTACTTTGCATGTTAGCTAACCCTTCCCCTGACCTTAACCCTTTTAGCTAACCCTTCCCCTAACCTTAACCCTTTAACCTAACTCCTACATTTTTATTTAACCCTAAGTCCTAGCCTAGTTAACGTTAGCCACCTCTCTAGAATTCATGGCATATTGTATGTTTTGCATATTCGTAACATAATTCGTAACATATCATACCAAATGGATGATGGACATCCACAAATGAATACATGCCATACGAAAAGTAACATATCATACTAAATGGGGTGTCTCGGTTTTTACTTACAGAATAATACAAAATGCTCTGAGATCAGGTTGCTAATATAATCCTGTTTTGTCCCCCCCTACATTGTAGGGACAACAACAGTGTTTGTCAGTTAAACAAAGCAAATGCACAAGCTACTAATAGCCACCTCCCCTAGCTCAGCCAAATACTCTGTTTCAAACCGGATACTGACCAACTTTCCATCTGACCTTGGTGCTGATGACTTTTGGTCGATCTGAGGGCACCGGATGGGTGAAAGCAATATGGTAACACCTTCTCAGATCCGCAAGGGCAAGTCATCAGAGCAAATAGTAGGGAGCAGGTTTCAAAATTGGGCATACGTCTTAAACAAAACGATTGTTGCAGAGAAGGTGCCATTGTAGCTAGTAGTAAGCTAACAAGCGGCTAACAAACTATGAGAACCATAACAGTTTGAGCCTTTCTTATTGGAAAAGTCCAGGTAATCACTCCCTGTTCCAGTCCATTTTCTTCCGTTTGCTGCCTAATGAACATGACCCAGGGTGCTTCTGTATGGGGCCTTAAGCCATGAGTAATAGAGGTGGATGGAGCATGGCTCTATCTGATGAGCTCCTTTTGTTCATGTTACATCCCCACCCCTGTTGACCTTCTCATGGTCCTCTGGGCGAACTTGATGGGTGATGGAGGTGGAGTGAGTCAATAGTTACCCTCCACCAGGAAATCAAAATGTATCCAGTTTATAACCAAACATGAAAATGTTCACAATGGCATATGACAGGTGTATGTATGTATATTGTTGTTTGTTTGGACCATTTAAAAGGTATTTTTGACTAGTTTCAGACCACTGTACATGGTTATGCACACTGACAACACCATGCCCAGATCAAACTGTCTATCCCTTGTGAGCCTTGTAAAACATCTTAATCTACCATGTGTTTGCACTGGGTGTGACGTTTGTAAAATACCTGTACACAGGGCATTAAACACAAAGGGTTAAAAACAAGGTGTAAGTGAAGACAGTCTCGTGTTCTAAGTTTGTTTTAAGTGTTCTATCCTCCACTGAAATAAACAGGTCAGATTTTTAACGTGGTGCAAACATGCTTAGTAAAATTTACTTAGAATACTTGCACCACACCTAATGTGACCCGTGGTTGGTGCTCACCGGTGGTGGGTTGTCGATGGTGGTCTGCACGGCTGCAGAGAGGCCTTCCTTCATCATAGAGGTGAGGCTGTAGAACTCGTGCTGCTGGTCAATCTCAAACAGGCCCAGTAGCTTCCACTGCTGCCTCAGGCCCCCCCACATCGTCCTCTTCACTGTCCCAGTCCTCCGCGTCACCCCCACCGGACCCCCAGACATCTCCATCTGGGGTGGGGATGACACACACACACCAGAATGAGTGTTCAAGCACCAGCACTTGCAACCATCTCTACAAAATGCCACATCACTAAAAGGGCTGTTTGTCTCCATTAAAATGTAATGCCATTTACAAAAAAAGACAACTACGCAGGTAAGACCAGTTGGACCACGCAAGTTGGTCTTCTTATCGATTGACGTGTGGTAACTCATTGCTGGGCAAACCAGAGGTTGAAAATAACAGTTGTGTCGTAGAGAGACCTGGGCTGCCTGTGGCATGCAGAAAGTGACCACGGCAACAAAAGTGCAATGGCTCTATAGGCCTCAGAGAATGGAGAGCTTTTATTGGCCCGATATTGACTGACAGTGAAATCAAACAGGCCACATACATTTGACCACAGAAGCCTTTCCTGTTAGGAACAAGCGAGTAGAGGGTAACTGTGAATATAGGCTAGTGTAGAGGGGCGGACTGGAACCAGAAATCAGCCCTGACATTTCTAACACACCTGCCCCTTCTTTTCCTTGAGGTTCCCACACCGGCCCATTTTTTTCCTCGAGGCCCCTACACCAGGCCATTTTTTCCTTGAGGCCCCCATTATTAGCCACATAATTAAAGACTGTGAATATAGGGTAGTGTACAGGGGCGGACTGGGATCAGAAATCACTAAGGACTGTGAATATAGGCTAGTGTACAGGGGCGGACTGGAACCAGAAATCACTAAGGACTGTGAATATACTGTAGGCTAGTGTACAGGGGCAGACTGAGACCAGAAATCACTAAGGACTGTCAATATAGGCTAGTGTACAGGGGCAGCCTGGGACCAGAAATCAACCCTGACATTTTTAACACACCCACATTAATAGCCAAAAATGTATTATTTTGCACAAAAAACCTGAGTTAGACAGGCCCGCTGGGCTAAAAATGAACCAGCCCATCTGGCATTTTCCCAAAATGACAGATGGCCAGTCCAGCCCTGCTAGTGTATCCCTCCTTCCCCCCACATGGGGTATGTAAATATGAACCATCAGTGATCATGGATCAACCAGCTGTCTCCTTGACAACACGCAGGAGGAACAAGTCTGTTCAAGTCCCTAGGGTCTAGATGTAGCTGTTGCTCTCAATGCGCCCCTGCAAGCCCTAGGGGCACTTTATCTGTTCAAGCACAGTGGCTGTAACTAATGAGGTCCTTGTTTTGGAGAGTACCCAGCTTCAAGCATCTATTAGCAAAATAACCGTTTAATTAGTCGTTTTATTATGTTAAATCATGATGAATCAAGGATAAACCATTGATAAAACAGGGTAGAAAATAGGTTTTTTTTATCAACATGCAGAATCTTTGAGAGGACTCCGTCCAATTTGAGTATCTGCACTGCTCTATATTGACCCAACGACCAGTGGAACCGAGTTGACACCACACCACACCCACAGCAGTATACCAGCATAATAAAGTAGCCTACACCTTTTGCCATATAGTAATACCCTATACATGTGTAGGGTACACAATAATATATGGGCTACTATAGGACTAGCCATACAATAAAACAATAGGCTAAAAAGGGTTATTGCATGCGCATAACGGTGATACAGCCAACAATTTCTGATAATGTTGGCTGGATGGTTTGAATATGGTGTTATTCTTTGCTGCCTAAATTAAACTTTTCACACACAATTCGGATACATCATTCTGTCGTCTATCCGCTGCCTGTCATTGCGCGCATGGGATACCGACGGGTAAATTTAGCACGAATAAAAAAAACTACAGTAGGCTACGTTCATATAGTCAAAAACATATCATAACAAAACAAGCAATATTAAAATAATATTTGCGTTAACATTAGTAATAGATATTCCAAAATATGAAGATTCTTGCCTCAGTTTGGCTCATCGATGCCACTAATTCAGGTCCTCCCGTGTCTGCTCTATAGTTCCCGAGATCAGCGCATTCCTCCTATCCACGATTGACATCGCAATCCGTTCTTTCAATGAATGCGCGCAAGCGGGGATGTGGCGATAATGACACTGCGCGGAACCCCCAACAAGCTGCACCAGAAATCTCCTTTCACAAAGCATTAGCTCGTCTGTGACCTGAAAAAAACTCGGACACACAGGTTATAAAAAACGTCATATATGACACATTTTACGAGGAATCTTTTGATGTGATCAATGATATGACCTAAATCGTAGATGTATAGCCTACACAATACAACATGATTTGAATCAATTCTCATTATAGACCACATTCTAAACATTGAAATCCTGAATGAATTGTGCGAGAATTATCAATATAACATTTTTATTTTGTGAATACAGAGGACCTTTAACCCTATACACCATCCACATTTTTAGACCTTGTTTTGCTCAACAGACTTTAGAAAATCGTCCATCATATCAGATGCTAAGTTATCTTGTACTTGAACTAGCCAAGCACTAAATGGTATTTAAAAGCATGACAGATTTCCTAATTTGCCACAATGAGTATTTAAAATACCAAGTGTTTGTGTGGACATAATAAATATGCTTGGATATCAATTGGGCCCTTTCAGTCCGTGTAGACTACAGTTACTAACTAAACAATTGACATGGGTCATTCTTAGCAACTAAGAACTCAAAATAAATATTTAAGTCTTAAAACAGTGTCTGAAAAGACATCCAAAATGTGGTGAAATGGGACACCAGTGAAACTTTGATCAAATCTGATATAGTACTCTACAAAATCAGCTAATCTAATTCCTCTCCACATTATGAAGACAGGTTTTATCTAGGGCTGACCACATACAGTGAAACTGAATACCTACACATTGATTTCATCCCCTTTTTCCTTTGTCTCCAACCCCCTTCGATGTGTGGAACAGATGTGGGTGGAGCTCGGTCTACATAGGGTGCAAATTTCAAAACAATTCACAAAAGCTTTGACGAAGGCCTCACAAGTAAGCTTATTAAAGATCGGTGATACTATCAAGAGCAGTGTGCGGTTTCATTTTTCCTTCATCTTGTTCAATTGTTGCCATGCACCTGCAAATAAGATTGCTCAGATGTACGAGTGCCCTTTGAATTTTGTATCCCTGGCAAAGTGACAATGCTCCTTAAGGATAAATATAGCATCTGCAGCCATGCAGGGATTGACATTAAGGGTTGCCCTATTGCCTGGGTCAAGTAAAGTGAGCAGTTGCACAAGTTTGGCCTGCTCTGAGTTTGCCCCAATGGGCATGTAATGAAAAATAAATACATATAGAAATCAAACTGAAAAGAATTCCAGTAGCCCAAAGCTGATCTTTCTGGTTCATTCCCAAAAGACAAACAATTTATGGCAGTCGGGCAAGTTGAGCCTGCTATTAATGTTTTTACTGATAACAACCAAAATACAAAGAATTCCAGTACTGATCTAATTCCTTCCCTATGTGTAGGTGACAGGCAGGCCATTTATGGCAGTTTGTGTATAAATAACTAATTTACATTTTCAGGGAAGTGATCATAATCTTTTGGCAACCAAAAAAAGCCTTCTGACTTGCCCGATGGGCAAGTGCCTTTCAGACTTTAACGTCAATCTCTGACATGCATTGCCAACCGCAAGGTTGTGGGTCTGAATATAAGGAGATGGGATAGGTGGTGGTGTACAGCAGCTCTTCAAGTCTTGTCTTATGTCTTTCAGTCATTAGATGTTTTCATCAGCTGTCAGAGAGAAGCAGTCCAGACTTTATTTTTGATTTCTCCCAACGGAATGTAAGGCAAGACGCTGGACCAGGGAGGTTCTAGTGAAGCTACTGTTAGCATAACTCCTAGCTCTACATCCTGACCCGTCTGACAGAGTCTCTGTGACACCATCCCTCTTAGTCCACCTTAGGCTTGCGGTTCTTCCTGGTGACCACTCCAATGAAGGTACCTGAGGAGAGGAGAATGTCTGTGGTTACTCTTAAAACGAGAAGAATAAGGTCACTGTTCTCATCAAGACCAGACGGAACTACAGTGGTGGCCAAATATATTGGCACTCTTGCACTTTTCTTAATTAATTCCCAATTTCTTCTAAAATAAGTTGAAATTAAAAAATAAAGTTTGGTCTCCACACCTTTGTTCTATTGTCAACATTGCAGAACCAACGTTTCTTTGGGAGGGGAATGTTAATTAAGAAAATGTAAACAAATGGCATATACCCCGCGCTGACAAGGTAAAAATCTGTCGTTCTGCCCCTGAACAAGGCAGTTAACCCACTGTTCACTGGGTGCCGAAGACGTGGATGTTGATTAAGGCAGCCCCCCCGCATCTCTCTGATTCAGAGGGGTTGGGTTAAATGTAGAAGACACATTTCAGTTGAAGGCATTCAGTTGTACAACTGACTAGGTATCTCCCTTTCCCTTATATATATATATATAAAAAAAAAAAGGTTTTGGATGGGATTCAGATCTGGAGCAGTTGCTGCCCACTCCAGAACAGTCCAGTGTTTATTCTTGAACCATTCCTGGGGGCTTTAAAAAATATATATATGTATGAGTGTTTGGGTTGTTGTCCTGCTGGAAGACCCACAACCTTCAACAGAGACCCAGATTTTAGACACTGGGTTGAACAATGCACTCCAAAACACCTTGATAATCTGCTGTTTTCATTATGTCTTGCACACGTTCAAGGCCCCTAGTACGAGAGGCATCAAAGCAAAGCATTCAAAGCATTAGCGAACCTCCCCCATGTTTGATTGTAGGGAGGGTGTTCTTTTCTTTGAATGCTTAATTTGGTCATTGGTAAACATAGGAAGACTCCAATGCTGAAAGAGACAAGAAAGACCCATTGAACTTTGTAAAATCCCATCTAAACATGCCTAAATCCTGGGGAAATGTTCTGTAGACCAATGAAACAAAATTTGGCAATACATCAGCACTATGTTTACCAATGACCAAATAAAGCATTCAAAAATGTTCTGGAGTGCCCAGCGAGGAATCCAGATCTGGATCCCATCAAAAACCTTTGGGGAAATCTGAAAACAGCAGTTGGCAGAAGGCAACATTCAAAACATTGAAGAATTGGAGTCATTTGCAGCTAAAAAGGTGGCCAAATTCCCAGTAGAAAGGTATAGCAAGCTCATAGATGGCTAAAATACTTTGTTTTGTTGTTATCTTCGCAAAAGGATGTTTAACCAAATATTAGCTCCTGGGTACCAAACACTGTAAACTTAAGTTTCTCCCACAAAAAATGGTTCTGCCATGGACAATCCAATAACAACGTGTGGAGACAAAAAAAAATATTCCCAAGTTCAAGTTTATTTTAGAAGAAATGGGGAATTATAAGAAAAGTGCAAGGCTACCAATATATTTGGCTACCATTGTAGGTGCCACATATTCACCAATTTGGGTGTATTGCATATGGATCTGTTCATGCCCAGTTAGGCTGTTCTGTGATTTGTACACCATCAGATGGTCATCTCAGCTGCACCTAGCTCAGGGAGGTCCTTGTGAACAAGCAGAATGCCGTATATCCTATGTATATCCAGTCATTTTAGATGGACAGGCTGAGGGTAGGGAACAGGGAAGGGAGCAAAACACTAGATTAGAACCCATCTTATGTAGCATTCAAGACCTCACCTACACAGAGCAGCAGTATCAATGCTGCAATCCCAGGTAGAATGACAGAGTACTCCCGTGGAAGGAAATACTGGTGGACCACATGATCGCTGTCCACGAAGGGCTGGAAAAGGTACAATATCCCACGAGTTAGTTGACACAAACAATACATCATCTTCTATTGGATTCCTGGCAGCGAGTTTAACTTGCAAATTACAATGCAAAGTCAACAATCTCGAATGTGTGGACCTCCAACGATCTTTATGGTACCATTTGAAAGTTGAAATTTCATTCCCATTTCAGTACATTTATCAACCAAAACATGACACCCACCCTGTTTTCAAGAGCATGTTGTGTCTCAACCTATGGCCGGCGCAACACAAAAATGTTAGATGTAAAATAGGCAAATTAGTTTATGCGTTTTTAGATAATTTACGTTAAAACATGTTCTTTTAAATTAAAATTTAAAAAATCTTTATATTTTCCAGTGATGAAGACATGTATGTCTCATGTTATGGTGGTGTATGCAAAATGGGTAAACTTTCAGCATCTTTATTTCTTGAATGTTTCGGCATTCAGGCCCAAAACGTCGCTTTCTGAGCACTTCTACAATGGGCAAATATTTTTCTAATCAAAAGGCGTGCTGTCAAAAGATGATTGAATTCAAATGGATGTTGGCAAGACAGCCCGTTGGCAAGACGGCACAAACCAATTTTGGACCAGAATAGCAGTTCTAGGCTATACCTAGCTACAGATTGTTATACCAGATAATGTGATTTAACCAAATATTTTTGGTATCCATTACTTGGAGTTACAGGATAGGTACTGTTTGGTGTAGGACAAAGAATTTTCGACCAACCTTAGTAATACTGTCTTAATCGTTGATTCGTGGAAACAGGAGAACGATGCCAGTATCACCAAGCTTGGTCGAAAATTCTCTGTTCTACACCAAACAGTACCTATCCTGTAACTCCCAGTAATGGATATAAAAAATCTTTAGTTAAATCACATTATCTGGTGTAACAATCTGTAACTAGGCTATACCTACCACACAGGGGGCTGCTGAGGGGAGCACAGCTCATGTCTGGAACGTCACAAATGGAATGGCATCAATACCCCATGTCTCCAAAAAAATTCACCTTTATTTAACCAGCTGGCCAGTTGAGAACAAGTTCTCATTTACAACTGAGTCCTGGCCAAGATAAAGCAAAGCAGTGCGACAAAAACAACAGTTACACGTGTTCAATACCATTCCACTCCAGCCATTACCACGAGCCCGTGCTCCCCAATTAAGGTACTACCAACCTCCTGTGACCTACCAGTATGATGACCCAGATTGTGTAGTATGTAAACAATAGGAGGCTG
This sequence comes from Salvelinus sp. IW2-2015, assembly GCF_002910315.2. NCBI lineage: Eukaryota > Metazoa > Chordata > Actinopteri > Salmoniformes > Salmonidae > Salvelinus > Salvelinus sp. IW2-2015. The sequence continues at coordinate 34,339,042 of NC_036842.1, forward strand.
AAGCCAACCAGGCCCATGCCAACTGCTCGATCTGTCCCTGTTGCCTGCAAGAAATTAAGACAAAATGTATGAGTGCGAGGTTAAACTGAGAAAATACTGTATCAAGCTATTATTGAGATAATAATAAAGTACCATCATATGAGGCATATTACCCATAAAAGTGTGCAGTCAAACAGGGAAATGGTTCCAATCATTTTTCAGCCATTCACTTGTCCCATAGGGGATTTTGGAAACACTTAATATAAGGGCTGCGTTTTGTGTAGGTTTACACTGGCGTGATGTTTTGATAACAGTGTAAATCTCTCTCGGACAAAGTGACTTAAATATATTCGCCAACAAAAGAAACGCTAATTAGCTGCTAATGTGGCTATCATAATGAACCACAAATGCCATGATGATCTGGAGACTGCCGAATCGAGGCAAAACATTTTTTTTTTTACCATTATTTAACTAGGCAAGTCAGTTAAGAACAAATTCTTATTTTCAATGACGGCCTAGGAACAGTGGGTTAACTGCCTTGTTCAGGGGCAGAACAACAGATTTGTACCTTGTCAGCTCAGGGATTCAAACTTGCAACCTTGCGGTTACTAGTCCAACGCTCTAACCACCAGGCTACCCTGCCGCCCCAGAATCTCTGGATTAACTATCTAATGTTAGCTAAATGTAGTAATGACATTTCTTTAAATGTACCTGTTAGCGAAGGTGCCAGCTAAAGATGACATGCAGGAGCTTTTTGTAATATTGCATGATGCCTATTTTGATGCTAATTAGCATTTTTGAATCAAAGTAAAATGTCCAAGAGAGATTTACATGGTTATCAAAACGTCACGCCTGTGAAAGCCTAGATTAAACACAGCCCTTATTTTAAGTGTTTCTAAAATACCCTATGGGAAACAATGAATGGTGGAAAAATTGGAATCATTTACATGTTTGGCCGCTAGGTTTTATGGGTATTATGACACCTCCACTGTGGGGTTCTATGGGCTAGCTATTATTAGAACAGCATTATAGGTCAGCCTGGTTGGATAGTCAGGCAAGGTAGTTACAACGTTTCCTTTCATAATCTGTCTGGGTGATAAAATGAACCATGCACGACACATGAAAACGACGATAGTGTGATAGCTAGCTAACTGTCTGTAACTACCATACAGACATGAGGGATTATAGCTAGTTAAGTAATGTTAGTATCTAGCAAGCGAGTTCGTGCAACTCTTCTGGCTTTTACTTAGTCTCTGGAGCTTCCCTTACAATTGTATCAGCTATTCCATAGAGATTTAAATAGGCTTGTGGCTATAAAATAAATATTAACATTATACAGGTTATATCACAAAATGGCTAGTAGCCCTGGCAATGATCTTTTACCATTTCTAACGTGTTGTTTCCGCGTTTGAATCACATCCGCAAACTGCGAGCGTGACCCGGATGATGAAGAAAATAGGTAAATGTTCGGTCCATACCCTCGCCTAAACCCTACTCTAACCGTTTAAATTGAATGCGGTCACGTCAAAGTGGGCGTAGCATGGATTCTGTTTAGACTACCACAAACAGTGATGCCAATTTAGCAACTTTTCAGACTACCCTGGCAACTTTCTTTTAAAACAGCACCTAGCAACAAATTTAGCTACTTTTAAAAATGTATTTGGAACTTTTAGCAACTTTTGAAAAGTGACTCAAACGCTAAAATGCACGCATTTTCCCTCTAAATGACACAAAAACTATTTTCTCGGTCACAACACGTGCCTGGCTGCAAAAGTGCATTGTGAGTGACGTCAACAGCAGGAGCTCAGCTCTTGCACAGCCAGCAGCAATTTCAGCAATTTGCAAATCATTGTTGGCTGACTGCAGCTGCCTGTGCACGAGCTGAGCGTCTGCTGCTGACGTCACTCACAATGCACTTTTGCAGCCATGCATTTTTACATTTACATTTAAGTCATTTAGCAGACGCTCTTATCCAGAGCGACTTACAAATTGGTGCATTCACCTTATGAAATCCAGTGGAACAACCACTTTACAATAGTGCATCTAACTCTTTTAAGGGGGAGGGGTGGGGTTAGGAGGATTACTTTATCCTAGGTATTCCTTAAAGAGGTGGGGTTTCAGGTGTCTCCGGAAGGTGGTGATTGACTCCGCTGACCTGGCGTCGTGAGGGAGTTTGTTCCACCATTGGGGTGCCAGAGCAGCGAACAGTTTTGACTGGGCTGAGCGGGAACTGTACTTCCTCAGAGGTAGGGAGGCGGGCCAAAGTAGGAATTGGCTTTGGGGGTGACCAGTGAAATATACCTGATGGAGAGCGTGCTACGGGTGGGTGCTGCAATGGTGACCAGTGAGCTGAGATAAGGCGGGGCTTTACCTAGCAAAGACTTATAGATGACCTGGCGACGAATATAAAGCGAGGGCCATCCAACGAGAGCATACAGGTCGCAGTGATGGGTAGTATATGGGGCTTTGGTGACAAAATGGATGGCACTGTGATAGACTGCATCCAATTTGCTGAGTAGAGTGTTGGAGGCTATTTTGTAAATTACATCGCCGAAGTCAAGGATCGGTAGGATAGTCAGTTTAACGAGGATATGTTTGGCAGCATGAGTGAAGGATGCTTTTAATTTTTCTAGATTTAATTTTGGATTGGAGATGCTTAATGTGAGTCTGGAAGGATAGTTTACAGTCTAACCAGACACCTAAGTATTTGTAGTTGTCCACATATTTTAAGTCAAAACTGTCCAGAGTAGTGATAATGGACGGGCGGGTGGGTGCGGGCAGCGATCGGTTGAAGAGCATGTATTTAGTTTTACTTGCATTTAAGAGCAGTTGGAGGCCACGGAAGGAGAGTTGTATGACATTGAAGCTCGTCTGGAGGTTAGTTAACATAGTGTCCAAAAAAGGGCCAGAAGTCTACAGAATGGTGTCGTCTGCGTAGCGGTAGATCAGAGAATCACCAGCAGCAAGAGCGACATCATTGATGTATACAGAGAAAAGAGTCTGACTGAGAATTGAACCCTGTGGCACCCCCATAGAGACTGCCAGAGGTTCGGACAACAGGCCCTTCGATTTGACACACTGAACTCTGAGAAGTAGTTGCTGAACCAGGCGAGGCAGTCATTTGAGAAACCAAGGCTGTTGAGTCTGCCAATAAGAATGTGGTGATTGACAGAGTCGAAAGCCTTGGCCATGTTGATGAATACAGCTACACAGCATTGTCTCTTATCGATGGCGGTTATGATATCGTTTAGGACCTTGAGCGTGGCTGAGGTGCACCCATGACCAGCTCGGAAACCAGATTGCATAGCGGAGAAGGTACGGTGGGATTCGAAATGGTCTGTGATCTGTTTGTTAGCTTGGCTTTCGAAGACCTTAGAAATGCAGGGTAGGATAGATATAGGTCTGTAGCAGTTTGGGTTTAGAGTGTCTCCCCCTTTGAAGAGGGGGATGACCGTGGAAGCTTTCCAATCTTTGGGGATCTCAGACGATACGAAAGAGAGGTTGAACAGGCTAGTTGCAACAACTTCAGCTGATAATTTTAGAAAGAGAGGGTCCAGATTGTCTAGCCCTGCTGATTTGTAGGGGTCCAGATTTTGCAGCTCTTTCAGAACATCAGCTATCTGGATTTGGGTGAAGGAGAAATGGGGGAGGCTTGGGCAAGTTGCTGTGGGGGGGGGGTGCAGGGCTGTTGACCAGGGTAGGGGTGGCCAGGTGGAGAGCAGGGCCAGCCGTAGTAAAATGCTTATTGAAATTCTCAATTATTGTGGATTTATCGGTGGTGACAGTGTTTCCTAGCCTCAGTGCAGTGGGCAGCTGGGAGGAGGTGCTCTTATTCTCCATGGACTTTACAGTGTCCCAGAACTTTTTGGAGTTTGTGCTGCAGGATGCAAATATCTGTTTGAAGGAGCTAGCCTTTGCTTTCCTAACTCCCTGTGTATATTGGTTCCTAACTTCCCTGAAAGGTTGCATATCGCGGGGGCTATTCGATGCTAATGCCGTACGCCACAGGATGTTTTTGTGCTGGTGTAACGGATGTGAAATGGCTAGCTAGTTAGCGGTGGTGCGCGCTAGCAGCCTTTCAGTCGGTTACGTCATTTGCTCTGAAACCTAGAAGTAGTGGTTCCCATTGCTCTGCAAGGGCCGCGGCTTTTGTGGAGCGATGGGTAACGACGCTTCGTGGGTGACTGTTGTTGATGTGTGCAGAGGGTCCCTGGTTCGCGCCCGTGTCGGGGCGAGGGGACGGTCTAAAGTTATACTGTTACACTGGTCAAGGGCCATATCTGTTCCTGGTTCTACATTTTTTTGAATGGGGCATGCTTATTTAAGATTGTGAGGAAAGCACTTTTAAAGAATAACCAGGCATCTTCTACTGACGGAATGAGGTCAATATCCGTCCAGGAAACCCGGGCCAGGTCGATTAGAAAGGCCTGCTCGCTGAAGTGTTTTAGGGAGCGTTTGACAGTGATGAGGGGTGGTCGTTTGACCGCAGACCCATTACGGACGCAAGCAATGAGGCAGTGATCGCTGAGATCCTAGTTGAAGACAGCAGAGGTGTATTTGGAGGGCAGGTTGGTTAGGATGATATCTATGAGGGTGCCTGTGTTTACGGTTTTGGGGTTGTACCTGGTGGGTTCATTGATAATTCGTGTGAGATTGAGTGCATCAAGCTTATATTGTAGGATGGCCGGGGTGTTAAGCATGTCCCAGTTTAGGTCACCTAACAGTGCGAGCTCTGAAGGTAGATGGAGGGCAATCAATTCACATATGGTGTTCAGGGCACAGCTGGGGGCAAAAGGTGGTCTATAGCAAGCGGCAATGGTGAGAGACTTGTTTCTGGAAAGGTGGATTTTTAAAAGTCGAAGCTCAAATTGTTTGGGCACAGACCTGGATAGTAAGACAGAACTCTGCAGGGTATCTCTGCAGTAGATTGCAACTCCGCCCCCTTTGGCAGTTCTATCTTGTCGGAAAATGTTATAGTTAGGGATGGAAATTTCAGGGTTTCTGGTGGCCTTCCTAAGCCAGGATTCACACGGCTAAGAAATCCGGGTTGGCAGAGTGTGCTAAAGCAGTGAATAAAACAAACTTAGGGAGGAGGCTTCTAATGTTAACATGCATGAATCCAAGGCTTTTTTGGTTACAGAAGTCAACAAATGAGAGCGCCTGGGGAATGGGAGTGGAGCTAGGCACTGCAGGGCCTGGATTAACCTCTACATCACCAGAGGTGCAGAAGAGTAGGATAAGGGCACGGCTAAGGGCTATAAGAACTGGTTGTCTAGTACGTTCGGAACAGAGAGTAAAAGCAGCAGGTTTCTGGGCGCGGTAGAATAGATTCAATGCATAATGTACAGACAAAGAATGGTGGGATGTGAATACAGTGGAGGTAAACCTAGGCATTGAGTGATGATGAGAGAGGTATAGTCTCTAGAGACATCAATTAAACCAGGTGAGGTCACCGCATGTGTGGGATGTGGGACAAGAGGGTTAGCTTAGGCATATTAAGCAGGGCTGGAGGCTCTACAGTGAAATAAGACAATATTCACTAACCAAAACAGCAATGGACAAGGCATATTGACATTAGGGAGAGGCATGCGTAGCCGAGTGATCATAGGGTCCAATGAGTAGCTGGACGGGCTGGAGACACGGCGATTCAGACAGCTAGCGGGCCGGGGCTAGCAGGCTAGCAGAAGGGCCTTAGAGGGATGTCACGACGGACGAAGTCTGTTGTAGCCCCCTCGTGCGGATTACGTCAGCAGACCAGTCGTGATGGATCAGCAGGGGTCTGTGTAGTAAAAGGGTCCAGGCCAATTGGCAAAATAGGTATAGTAGCCCAAGAAATTGACTGATGGACCACCTCAGCTAACAGTCCGGTATGCTCTAGACGGCTAGCAGATGGGCATTCAGGGGACGCCGCGACGGTGGGGCCTGTTGAAAAACCCCTCGGGAGGATTACGTCGGTAGTCTAGTCGTGATGGATCGGCGGGGTTCCGTATCGGCAAGAAAAGGGGTCCAGGCCAATTGGCAAAATATGTATTGTAGCCCAAGGAGTGGCTGATGGACCTCTTCAGCTTGCCGGGAGATGGGCCTAGCATAGGCTAGCTCCAGGCTAGTTGGTGCTTGCTTCGGGACAGGGACGTTAGCCAGGGGAAGCCGATCAGGATTGCAGCTAGCTAGCTGCTATTGGGCTAGTGCAGTCTGTTGACTGCAGTTTATTGTATATGAAGAGTTCAATAATGCAATATAAATAATGTATTTAATCAACAAAATATTAGGTTAAAGCCTACCAATATTGTAGGTTATTGCTCAGTGTGTACCCTAATCTTTATTGCATAGAAAGGCACATTTAATAAAATAAAAAATAAAAAACATCAAGCACAGCAGTGTAGGCAATTGGTTAATATCAAGAATTGGTTACTATCTGATGCAAACTGTGACTATTAAGAGGGAATAACAGCAAGTACACTAATGATGAGGGCTTTGGCATTTTTGTCTTTCCTGATGTCAAATGAGGATAACAATAATCATACATACTAGTTTTAGGATTTGCGGCAAAGATTTGTACCATTATGACAGTGAAAGGGTAGAAAAATAACTGGCCACGGATTAGATTCATGGTTATATCAGAATGTGTGGATGAGACAACGCTATGATTCAAACAGGTAGAAAAAGTAATTGGTCATACTTTACATATTATTCTGGTGGTTGAAAAAAAAGTTAAAAAATATAAATATACATTGAACTACAAAGATGTCGTTGGTCATACTGTACATATTTCAGTGATTTAAAAAAGTTTTAAAATATAGAAATATACATCAAATCTCAAAATATTGTTAAACTAAACTTGATTTTTTTCAAAAAGTTTACAAAATTAAAGACAACTGCAATACAGTATAGTTGTTCTCTAAATGTTCTGTTCATTATATCAATTTTAATGGATTTTATTTTCCCTGAGTTTTTTTGGACCTTGTAAAAACACTCCCATAGTTTTTTGCAGGTAGCCACCACATTTCCATCATCTCCCACCCCACCCTTTGCCAAATTGCTACAAGAATGGCTGCAGCAAGGATGTCACTCGATCGTCGTTGCGTGGCAGTCTCTCCAATAACTCTTTGGTGGCCTTGATGGAGTCATGCACCCCCCAGGTCTCCACCATCAGCTCTGCAAGCTCCTCAGGGCTTTTTCGTCCCTCCAGAGCACTCTTGGCGATTGGCTTTTGTTCCTTATTCCTCATCATTGACTTAAGCTTCTTAATTTCGTACTTTGACAGTTCTCCCAGTATTTCACACAGGTTCTTTATCCACTGCTGCTCAGTGAATCTTTTCACCTGAGCAGCATTATCTGCTGAAAGTAGGGGAGGAGACATGGTGAGACCTGTGTGGCCAGGAATTTATTTAATGCAGCAGGCAGATGAGAGAACCATCTTCTCAGAATGTAAGCTACTGTATGTTATCAGATTGAATGTAATGTAGGATAACGGTACAGGTTTAAAATTAAATCTGTGTGTATGATAAAGCAAATATCCTGTCTGACTGGTTGGTAAGAAGGAAACGGTTACCCCGTGGTGTGTTGAGAATCACTCGGCGACACCAGCGTTTCCGCGTCTTTAGCTTTGTCTCCAGAATGTTCATATTGAGTTCTGTGATACTACGGTTCAAGAAGACCTCAAAGGTGGCGTGTTGGTATGTGCAATGTGCAATGTGCAATGTGCATTTCTGAAAGAGTAAGTGAGGGAACATGTGAAAGAAAAAAGGAGAGATTGAGTGATGGACAAATGGTATGGTTAGTCCTAATGGAAGGCAGAATAACATGTGACATTATTAGCAAGATGTCTCTGGTTTTCTGTTCCACTTACTTTGGGTTGAACAAGAAAGCCTTGTTTGAGGTCAGAAGTCACACTATATTTGGCTGTGGGTGTCAGCATACAGGATGAGCTGGTCTTAATGAATGTGAACTCTTTGTGCTGATTCTCCACCTGTGAGAAAAATATTTTGACTCAGACAGATGAAATAAGGTTTAGGAATGCTGAATTCCAAACCAGGCCTTTCATCTTCCCCCTCGCCCCTCGATTTGCACGTTCACATGCGCCTCCATCATATGCACAAGTGTCCAAATGCTGAAGGAGTGAACATTAGAGAGGGTGGGAGGGGCTAATTAGACCCTTAAGTGGATCCTCTTTCCACTCTGGAAGTCACCCTCTTAGTTTTGTCAGCTACACTTGAAAATGAAGGGAACTCCGAGTGAGTTGGTAGGGGCAAGGGGCTGGTTTGGAATTCAAAATGCTTAGTTATTTTATTTTTTCTCCCTCATGTTACAATTTAAACAGACTCAGCTATATGACGTTGCAACGAGCATAAGGATGAACTGCAGATTCTGCAGATGAGGTTGATCCAAGACAGTGAAGTAGCAAAGAATATCTGCCCATGTGCACTTCACACTGCTGCAACATGATGGTCGCGTTTCCCTGCTCAGATGTTACATGCATCAACCAATGGTTGTGTTCCACGTCGCCGAACGTGCCATTGGGCACCAGATTGCTATAACATGATGTGGTTAGCTGATACGTAAAATACCTATCCAGGCATAAGATCTGGCATGCATCAGCAACGCATGGGCAGAGGAACGCGCCCGATATCTGCAGGACCAGAACAGCAGAGAAGTGTAGCCTCGCGATTCACATTCTTAGTTGTTGTGGAAATCGGCCCGATATTGCAGTTTACTTTGTGCATCACTGACTCGTAGTGAAGGACCTTAAGCTTACAAGTATTTTAACGTTCCTATAATGGCTGGAGATGTCACATGTGTTTCCCAAAACACCACGTAGAGAGAACGGTCACTAAGTGCGTCGTTTGAGCATTTGTCGATACTGATAGGATCGAAAGAAAGGGAGCGCTACTCTCGGATCAGCTTTCTCCATTCAAATCTTACCTTGAATTTATAATTATTCCACAATACTGACGACGGCCCAGCTCCTAGATAGAATCTAATGATGATTTGACAAAGTCGCAGGCTGCACACACTTCATCAGTCTCTCGTTCACAATTTGACAAGCACTTGACAAGCATCAGTCCCTCAAATTTCCCGCCGGCATCCGCCTTGTGTGGCCATAACGCCCAATAAAAATCCATGCCTTTTGCGGCCAAAGTGGCCATTGTGCACTTGGGTTGAATCTAATAAGTTAAAAGCTAATTATAATTCCCGGCTGCTGTGCTCAGAAGCACCTCTCACTCACATGTCTCTCTCAGATGTAGCCAATGCCAGTCACATGATCAAGTCCTTCTCACAGGCATTTCAGCTAAGAAGTAAGCTACAAGTGAATATAGACAGACATCGGGGATGCAACTGCGCGTGTCCCTCTTATGGAATTCCGAGGGGCATATTGAAGATGTTAGAACTGTCCACATTTAGCCTACTTTTTATCAGCCAACAAGATGAGTAGGCCTAACGAACAGCCAAAACACTAGCCTATGTGAATCTACTATCCCCAATAGGGAAAAAGTTGACCTATTCGATTGGTCAACTTGTCCTTCTGCACAATAAATAAATATTCCAAACATACTCTGTCTGGGACAGTTGTAGGAGGCAGTAGATCCCAAATTAATAGAACCACTTGCATCAACAACAAAAAATTAAAAAGCAATGAGGCTGATAGTTTAACATTTGAATCTAAACTATTAGTCTATTTTTTCACATTATAAGCACAGCAATGCGCACACGGCAGTAGGCTATAAGCGCGAATGTTCCAAAATACAATCAATTAGCGGTTCTCAAAAGGTGAAAATGATCTTCCCCAAACTTGAAACTCATGCACAGCCCATGTATGTATGACAGTTAAGCTCTACACCGCTTATAAAGCGGATTAATGTGCTTCATTTTAAGAAGTTATTAGAGCACTTATTTAGCTGTGATTACAAACCTTATCAAAGCATATAGGCCTATGGGCTAGGATACATGAGGTGTGCGACCATGGTTTTAAAAAGGTCGCAAAAAAAAGGTATGCGCAGTTTCTTACCTTAATGCACAAGTGATAATAAATTATTCACAAGTGATAGGCTAATATTGTCACCCCTCAGACTATTCTTAATTTAATATTGTCTTTACATATGCTTAATAATTTATACAGTGGGGAGAAGAAGTATTTGATACACTGCCGATTTTGCAGGTTTTCCTACTTACAAAGCATGTAGAGGTCTGTAATTTTTTATCATAGGTACACTTCAACTGTGAGAGACGGAATCCAGAAAAATCCAGAAAATCACATTGTATGATTTTTAAGTAATTCATTTGCATTTTATTGCATGACATAAGTATTTGATCACCTACCAACCAGTAAGACTTCCGGCTCTCACAGACCTGTTAGTTTTTCTTTAAGAAGCCCTCCTGTTCTCCACTCATTACCTGTATTAACTGCACCTGTTTGAACTCGTTACCTGTATAAAAGACACCTGTCTACACACTCAATCAAACAGACTCCAATCTCTCCACAATGGCCAAGACCAGAGAGCTGTGTAAGGACATCAGGAATTAAATTGTAGACCTGCACAAGGCTGGGATGGGCTACAGGACAATAGGCAAGCAGCTTGGTGAGAAGGCAACAACTGTTGGCGCAATTATTAGAAAATGGAAGAAGTTCAAGATGACGGTCAATCACCCTCGGTCTGGGGCTCCATGCAAGATCTCACCTCGTGGGGCATCAATGATCATGAGGAAGGTGAGGGATCAGCCCAGAACTACACGGCAGGACCTGGTCAGTGACCTGAAGAGAGCTGGGACCACAGTCTCAAAGAAAACCATTAGTAACACACTACGCCGTCATGGATTAAAATCCTGCAGCGCACGCAAGGTCCCCCTGCTCAAGCCAGTGCATGTCCAGGCCCGTCTGAAGTTTGCCAATGACCATCTGGATGATCCAGAGGAGGAATGGGAGCTTTTTGGTCTAAACTCCACTCGCCGTGTTTTGAGGAAGAAGAAGGATGAGTACAACCCCAAGAAAACCATCCCAACCGTGAAGCATGGAGGTGGAAACATCATTCTTTGGGGATGCTTTTCTGCAAAGGGGACAGGAKGACTGCACRGTATTGAGGGGAYGATGGATGGGGCCATGTATCGCGAGATCTTGGCCAACAACCTCCTTCCCTCAGTAAGAGCATTGAAGATGGGTCGTGGCTGGGTCTTCCAGCATGACAACGACCTGAAACACACAGCCAGGGCAACAAAGGAGTGGCTCCGTAAGAAGCATCTCAAGGTCCTGGAGTGGCCTAGCCAGTCTCCAGACCTGAACACAATAGAAAATCTTTGGAGGAAGCTGAAAGTCAGTATTGCCCAGCGACAGCCCCGAAACCTGAAGGATCTGGAGAAGGTCTGTATGGAGGAGTGGGCCAAAATCCCTGCTGCAGTGTGTGCAAACCTGGTCAAGAACTACAGGAAACGTATGATCTCTGTAATTGCAAACAAAGGTTTCTGTATCAAATATTAAGTTCTGCTTTTCTGATGTATCAAATACTTATGTCATGCAATAAAATACTAATTAAGTACTTAAAAATCATACAATGTGATTTTCTGGATTTTTGTTTTAGATTCCGTCTCTCACAGTTGAAGTGTACCTATGATAAAAATTACAGACCTCTACATGCTTTGTAAGTAGGAAAACCTGCAAAATCAGCAGTGTATCAAATACTTCTTCTCCCCACTGTATGTGTGAAATTAGTTTTGATTTAGAATGGACCATTATCATACACCTGTCTTGGAACAGGGGCATGGAGGAAAAACAAATACACGTCATCTATGCACCTAAATAGCGAATGGAGGATGCTTTTCCCGTGGTTCATTTTCATGCCAGCCAGGTAGGCTATACTCCTGTTGTAAAGCGAAGCATTGTGCTTAATATTAGGAAAGTTGATGAATAAATAAATAAATATTGTAGGCCTAGCCTATAGAAAGCTGATGGGATACTCCTCTTTTTAAGAAGAATCCTAGTGTCAGCTAAAGACTTACAGAAATCTCTGGAAGATGCTAACATCTCTGTTGACGAGTCTACGATACGTAAAAGACTAACAAGGATAGTGTTCATGGGAGGACACCACGGAAGAAGCCACTGCTGTCCAAAAAAAACATTGCTGCACGTCTGAAGTTTGCAAAAGTGCACCTGGATGTTCCACAGCGCTACTGGCAAAATATTCTGTGGACAGATGAAACTACAGTCGAATTGTTTGGAAGGAACACACAACAATATGTGTGGACAAAAAAAAAGGCACAGCACACCAATATCAAAACCTCATCCCAACTGTAAACTATGGTGGCGGGAGCGTCATGGTTTGGGGCTGCTTTGCTGCCTCAGGGCCTGGACAGCTTGCTATCATCAACGGAAAAATGTGGCTTGACCTCAAGAGAACAGTTCACACCAGACATTCCAAGAATATTGCTGAATTGAAACAGTTTTTGTAAAGAGGAATGGTCCAAAATTCCTCCTGACCGTTGTGCAGGTCTGATCCGCAACTACAGAAAACGTTTGGTTGAGGTTATTGCTGCCAAAGGAGGGTCAACCAGTTATTAAAGTGTCACATACTTTCCCCACCCTGCACTGTGAATGTTTACACGGTTTGTTCAATAAAGAAATGTCATTTTATGACCAATTTATGCAGAAATCCAGGTATTTCCAAAGGGTTCACATACTTTTTCTTGCCACTGTATGTGAAAAAAGCACATTTTTGTTTTGTAGTAAAAAAGCTTGTGGAAGATAAGTGTTTCCAATGACCAAAAAATGTCACGTGCCAAATACAACAGGTGTACAACCTTAACGTGAAAAGCTTATTACAAGCCCTTAAAAAAAACATCTGCATTATTGATTAAGTAACTATTTGCAAAAATATGTATAATAATCGTCAGTGTGCATCGTGTGATGTTGACCAATTGTGAGTAGGCATTTCCTACTAATTGATTGATGATGTCATTGGAAACACAATATTTATCTTTTTTTAACACAAAACACGCCATTTTCACATACAGTATGTCGATGTTGGGATGGTGCTGGAGATGATGAATATGAAGTATATATTTTTTAAATGTATTTCCCTTTATTTAGATAATTTTGGGAAACCGGGCCCAGGTAACGAACCAGTTATTCATAAGTTGACAAAATATTTTAAAAAGGAGAAGTTCATTTTCAGGGACTTGGACGTACCTCGTCTGGCGGCATGTCTCGGGGCAGCAGGAACACCCAGAGCCTTTGCTCTTTTGGAGTTGCTTCAGGCTCAAGGAACAGTAGCACCTGTCCTTGGATACGGTTGCTGTTGGATTGTTTTTTACGAGCTTTTCCATAATTTGAAAGCCCACTAATGCTTACAATCACGTGTGAGTGTGTCACCTTGGGTATTAAGAACTCCCTGTTCTTTCTGCATATGTGGGCCACAAGAAGGTTCTCAGCTGCAGACACTGGGAGAGAGATGAAATGCATGAAACCAATTTGTCATAGTAATGTGTGGTGTTTCAGTGCAGATTGGTGAAGCCACAACAATTCACTCACCCGTAACCTCGCAGTGAGGTAGATGTAGTTGGTACATATGTCCCTCTGGACTCCTGAGTTGAAACAAGGGGCCTGCAGGCTCATAGCTGGTGTTAGCAAGGATATCCCTGTCCCAGTGGACCACACTGTACTCCACAATCCCTGCCCCCCTCATCCCAAAAACCAGCCCTGTAGCTCTGCACTGAAACCTGCCACGAGACCCACACTGGAACCTGGGGAGCACCATGTTTTATTTCATTTTTATCTAACTAGACAAGTCAGTTAAGAACAAATTCTTATTTACAATGACAGCCTACGAACAGTGGGTTAACTACCGGGGGCAGAATGACAGATTTTTTTACATTGTCAGCTCGGGGATTAGATCTAGCAACCTTTACTGGCCCAACGCTCTAACCACTAGGCTACCTGCCACCCCCATGAAATGGAGGGAGAGTAAAATAGATGTGGGGAAAGGCTAAGAGTAACCAATGAGGGACGTGCCTTAAGATGGCGGCCTCCATGCACTTAATTACCACAAATGCGTCGTTTGCTACGTTTTCTGTATTGAAGCTTGCTCTCATTACTCTTTCTGCAAACCTGACTAAGAAGTCCTCCAGCATACAACCAGACAGACAATTTAAAATGCACTAACTCACTACCTGCAATAAATTTGATCCCGACCATAGGCTTGCTTCAGCAATGTTTGGGCTGTGATTGGAAATAAAACATGGGTACGCAAAGCCTTAAAAACATAGCTGTAATTGATCATTAAACCCAAAGTAGTTACCTGTAGATAATCTTGTCTGTTATTGTTTTGTCAGGGTCAAATTCTTCAATGAGGGTTTTTTTCTATACAAGTGGAAGACAACAGTAAGGTTAGCATATGCAAAACACATGTCTAAGTGAAAAATCCATTGTAAAAAGTTATTTATATGGCAATCACATCACAGGCAATAAATGAGAAACATGCCATATGGACTATTTTACACCAAAATCATTTTGTGAAAACAGTTTGTGCTGTTCAATTTAAATCAATAACTCTACTGTTGAAAATACTTTAGAGGTCTCATTTGTCACAGAGGTAGATCCCAGGGAAGTAACGCGCTGATCGTGCCCAGGCTCCACATGAGCTGGCCACAGTTTGTAGCGATTGTCCGCCAATAAGATGTCAAACTCAGTGATCATCTTGTTGGAGAGCCTGTGGAGAGGAATGATTCTACATTGTGACAGTTGTGGAGGCAGGCAGAGCCATAGATTTAGAGAATTCAACCAACTTTTAGAATGGATGCAATGTTAGCGCCTTTATTGTCAAACTTTTGATGATGTTACAATATGAGAGCGTCTCTGACCATTCCCTATGAAATGACCCGCTGCAAACAGAGAAAAACAGAGTTGCAAATCATTTTTTATTCACTTGCATTTGTGAATGTGTATCCATTCTGAATTTGGCTCGAAATCAATTTATTACTGTTTTTAACAACATTTCAGATAAGCATGCCCGTTTATAAAAACGGAGAGTTCAAAATAGATCGAACCTTTGGTTCACACCTGAATTATCTGAATTCATACGCAATAGAGATGCTATTATTATATGAACCCTCTGGCTGACTGTACATGTACTGGAAATCCATATAAATTCTAGAAAACTGAAATCATTAAAGGGTGGTACTTCTACTCTTCCCTTACAAATGAATGTAGAGTCTGGCCCTATTACTGATAACTGATAGCATTAATGAATTTAAATCAACATTTTATTTCTGCAGGCTCTGACAGAATTCAAAAACCTACTCAGTATGACAATGTACTGGATGTTGATGGGGGAATTTTACCGATCGGTCAGGGTTTTTCCTTTCAGCAATTCAAACAATAAAGTCCTTGATGTGTTGTTGGCATTCGACATTAAATAAATCTACAGGGGCCAACCATCTGGCTGAAGGGTCTGCTCAAGTGTGCAGCTTCCCTCATTGTGGGCTCAATAACCCACATCTTTAATTTAAGATTTATCAGGAAATATTCCTAAAGTGTGGAAATCAACTTATGTGCTGCCACTCCATAAGGGCTTGTTGTGATCTTGACAACTATCGTCCCATATCAAGGTGTTCATATCAAGCTTGGAACTTATTTTTATCTGTGAACTGTATTTTGAATGTACATCAGTCAGGGTTTAGACCAGTTACTATTACTGTAACCACATCAGTTGTAAATGATATTGTCAATGCTTTGGATGCTAAAATTAATTGTGCTGTCTGTCCTACTTATAGATTTGTCAAAAGTGTTTTATACAGTTGATCATTCTATCTTATTGAGTAAGTTGCCTGTGTTACACCTTGGCACTGATGCCTGTTTGTGATTTCACAATTATCTTAGTGACAGTCCCCTCGCTATTATGATAGACTGGGTTAAATCCGAATTTCTTGAAGTGCTTAAAGGGGTACCGCAGGGTTTGATTTTGGGGCCATTGTTGTTCACGTTGTGTATAAATGACATTGGAAATACTGTTAACACCTGTAACATTCACCTCTACGCAGATGAGTTATTTATCCCTGAGCCTCTTTAGTGCAGCAGGCCATTCGTGACATTCAGCATGATTGACTCATTCCAAAAATCACTTACTGATCTTACATTTGTGTTAAATGCAAATTAAACCAGGTTTATGCTGTTCTCTAGGTCTCCTAATGTTGACCTTAAGGACTTGCATATTTGCACTCCAAATGGAGCAAGGTTCTCACTATAAGTACTTGGGTATCTGTATTGATGACAAGTTGTTCTATTGAAACACACATTGAAAACTTGACAAAGGAGTGGAGATCGATGATTGTTTTTTTATATAGAAATAAATCCTGCTTCAATTCTGAAAATAGAAGGAAGATTGTTCAAACAATGCTTCTCCCTGTAATAGACTATGGTGACATTTATATGCACGCGCCAGCCTGTTTTGAAACCATTGGACTCAGTATTCCATTCAGCAATACGTTTTATCACTGGAGATGGTTTTAGGACTAGTCATTGTATTCTTTACAAACATGTGGGATAGACCTCTGTCTGTAAGAAGAGAACGCACTCTTATTTACTTACATAGCAGTCTTGCAGAAACCTCCTCTGTACATTACTTCATTGAGACATACAAATTAGCAAACCCGTTCTCAGGGATGGATAACTCTGGAAATCCTTTGGTCTCCACAGAAGTGGGAAAATCTGCTTTTAGTTTTTTTGCCCCTTATGTGTGGAACAATACACAGAATTCCTTGCAATTAGATATTACGGTGCTTTTCAGGCCTTTTAAATTATTGATTGGAGACTTATGTTACAGAATATGATTGCTTTTCTTAAATATGTTTAATCTTGTGTATTATGCGTTTTATTATAGTGTGTTTTATTTGTAATGTATATGTAGGGCTGTTGTGTTTTATTATAGTGTGTTTTATTTATAAACGTATACAGGACTCTTGTAAAAATAGTTCTCAATGTGACTCCCTATTTACATAAAGGTTAATAAATAAGTCTACTATGTTGTAGTGTCAACAAATTGCATATTTCCTTTCTCTGGACATTTTCAGAGGTTTCAAAAGCTATCCAAAGCAAACAGCCCAACCTGAAAGTGTAAATTATCACTTAGCATCAGCTATGGAGGAGTGTCGGGCCACTGGGAATGTTCTGACAGAAACATCAACAACCCCAAAAAAATCCACCTGGGTACTGAACCGTTGTCTATGACTATGCCTTCCTCCCGAGCCATTCGGAGAGTTTGGTTGTTGTGGTTTCTATGCTACCTAGCTATAATGCTAAGTTAGCTAGCTAGCTAACAGTTACGTTAGCAGGCTAGCTATCCAACTTTTTTATAGTTGTTAACTATCTAGCTAACGCTGCTATGTTAGAACAACAAGCAAGAATGTTTTACTCACCATACAGTTTCTGTAAAGCTATTGCCGATCATGTATAGGTTAAGTTTCACAGCACCTTTGTCGGTGATTTCATTATTGCAAAGACTGAAAGAGAGAACATGGTGTAGTTTTACTGTCTTAAAAGTGCAATCTGCAATAGTTTTTGCTGTTCAATGGACATTCTACTTGATATTGTCCTTACTTCAGGACTTGAACTTTGTGCAGATGTGGGAGCAGCACATCCAGGTGTGTGTCAGTGAGGTGGCAGTCACTGAGGTCCAGCTCGGAAAGCCCTTCCGAGTGTTCTAGAACCAAGGCAAGTGTTGAACAGGCCCTCGAGTCTAAAGGGCTCTGACTGAGGTCCACCTTCTTTTCCAGGGCTCTGGAGAGTAATGAAGCAAGCCTCACTGACCTGTCGCCATCTTCCACAAATATCAAGTGCAGGATTTGCAGCAGAAGAGGTTTTCCAAAGCTATTGTGTAACAAAGTCAAACAATGTCATTAGCTTACTGGACGTTCAAATGTAAAGCACTCACAAGATCACAGAATGGTTGTGTGCGGTTGCCATTTACTGCAGGAGTAAATGTTGGATTCAGGAGAGGACATATAAGTAGTCAGACAAATGTTAAAACAAGGAATCTTTCTTAAGACAGGCATCTCACCTCATATGAATCCTGTGCAAAACATGAAACAGCTCCTCTAGTCCTGCATCCTCAACATGGCAGTCATGTAGGATCAGCTCTGTGTCACCATCAGCTTCCTGGATGGCCGCGGAGATGACCCTACAGTCTCCAAAACTGAGGCTCAAAACAGTCTCTTTCTCCTGCCCAAATAGGTCTATGGCAGAGGAGCAGGAGAGGTCCAGTTTGTGATGCAGCAGTGTCAGGAGTGCAGGTGCCTCTCCTCTCCTCCTTCTCAATCCTGCACAGGTATGGAGCAGCTCCAGCAATAGTTTCCTGTCTACCCTGCAAGGTAAGCAGAAATTGGTGGACAAGTACTTTGGAACAGTATTCTATTACAGCTTGGTCTCTCCGACTACACAAAGGATAATACCATTTTTTGGTGGGGGTTACAGCCGATATGTTGCAAATGGTCTGGTTACTTCAGACAGAAACAAAAGTTGCATGATCGAATTGCATTGGGTACAACTTTAGCATCTTAGCTAATTAGGAACTTTAGCTAACCACAACCATGGCATTTTACAAATACTTAGCATGTTAGCTAACCCTAACCATGTTTAGCTAACCTACTAGCAGGGCCTCCTGGGTGGCGCAGTACTCTAAGGCACTGCATCGCAGCCGCCTGGGCTCGAACCCAGAGTCTCTGGTGGCACAGCTAGCACTGCGATGCAGTGCCTTAGAGCACTGCGCCACCAGAGACTCTGGGTTCGAGCCCAGGCTCTGTCGCAGCCGGCCGCGACCGGGAGGTCTATGGGGCGACGCACAATTGGCCAAGCGTCGTCCGGGTTAGGGAGGGATTGGCCAGCAGGGATATCCTTGTCTCATCGCGCACTAGTGACTCCTGTGGCGGGCCGGGCGCAGTGCACGCTGACCAGGTCGCCAGGTGTACGGTGTTTCCTCCGACACATTGGTGCGGCTGGCTTCCGGGTTGGATGTGCGTTGTGTCAGCAGCAGTGCGGCTAGGTTGGGTTGTGTTTCGGAGGACGCATGGCTCTTGACCTTCGCCTCTCCCGAGTCCGTACAGGAGTTTCAGCAATGAGACAAGACTGTAATTACTACCAATTGGATACCATGAAATTGGGGAGAAAAAAGGGGTTAAAAAAATGTAATAAAAAAAGCTAACCTGCTAGCTATGTTAACCTAGCCTGATAGTGATGTTAAGCTAACCTGCTAGCTAAAATTAGCATCAAATGCTAATGCAACAAGATACTGTATGACCGCCAAGACGTATGAAACTGTACGACCTCTATTCCAACGCCACAGGACCATTTGTAACATATTTGTAACATATCATACGAATTAAAGGAACACAAAAAAACATAATATCATGCAAATGAGGTGCGACCAGGTTGTCTGTTCACGTCGCTCATACCCAAAAACACAAACTTCAATCAAGTAAAAGTCACATTCAAGGTAAGGGATGCTGATAGACAATTGAACAGTGACCTGAGCTCAGAGACTCTGTGTAGAAGAGTCAGAATGCTCTCCATTTCCTCCTTTGGAATGATGGTCAACAACAAGTTGAGTTTGACACCGTCACTGTAGTGCAGGGCAAAACGAAGTGCTTCACAGTCATCATGGTTCAAAACCAGGTTGTTCAGGTCGATCCAGTCATCTGATGACTTCACTAAACTGTTCACCAAGTGACCAGCACGTTTCTCATGTATTTCTCTCAGAGCTGTCCTTTCAAACTGGGAGCTTGTCCTGCAGACACAAAGGAATACAGTACCAAGTGATATAATTACTATAACAGGAAAACAACATTTTCATTGTTGGAATCGTGTAACATATTCAATATAAACTAGAAATCAATATCTTGTGTCACCCAGACCTTTGAAAGTGAACATTCTTCAGCAAAGGGAGGAGATAAGGTATGTATTGGTCTCTGATTCTGCTCCTCCTGAGGTTGATGGTGATGGGTTGTGTGGTGGTCTTCAGCAAGTAGTGAAGCACATCCCAGTCCAGTGTACAGTTACACAGATCACTACCCAACTTTTCCAGAAAGCATTGGGTCAGTTCCTCATCCTGAGCCTCATACACCACAACAGCCAGCTGCTGCAGAGTCTCCTTACTCAGTCTGTCATGGAAACATACACAAACCCATCTTTCAAAACAATAGCACACCTCACAAAACAAAAGTCCATATTTTTTCAAGTGTGAAGAAGATCTAGAAACTTGCCTGATAGTGAGTGGACCCTGATGACACAACAAGGTAGTGAGAAGGAAACCCTGGATTGGACAGTCTATCAGATTTAAGACCCTTACAGTCCAAACTCTAAGGAGTAAAGCTAAACCACTGAGCACTCTACACTGCACCCCTTCTTTTGGAATTGACCTAGAGAAGACAAGAGTCAGCTCCTCAACGACCATTGGTCTTCGGCATGTCATTGACCTTGCCAATCTGGCCAGCTTCGCTGTTGACATTTCGTTTACCCTGGAAGTCAATACAAATAAAAGAGGACTTATTCTGCAAATCATGATCAAAATGCTTTTTTTTACCCCCACCATTCTACATTGTTAAAATACCACTATCAAAATCATACTTAAGTTTGTGAAACTCTTTCACTTGCTTGAAGAGTAATGCAGCTCCTTGGAATGAGATACTATCTGGGGTGAGACTGACGTTGAGTTTTTCTCCAGGGGCAGATTGGCCTAGGACTGCACCTACTGCCTTGCAGGTTACAGTGGGCAACCACCCTGACAATGTGATGGTATAGTCTAGGGCCTGGAGGAGTGAGGAGGCTAGCTGTGCATCCCATTCTGAGCCGACAGGGAATGCACCCCACAGAGACAGCTGGAACTGGTCATCACAGCTTAGAGAGCCCTTTCTCTCCGAGAGGTCTATGGACCAGACTGCAGGGGCTGACCGATAAACAGGAAGTAATGCTTGACAAACTTTTCTGCCTGTTTGAGTCTCGTAGTCTTTCCCATGTGAGAACAGATCTAACAGAAACAAGCACCTTTCTGGAGAGTCGTCTGAATGAGCAAACCCAAGAACTGACAACAGTTCCTCAACAGAGCTCTGTCCTGTCTCAGTGTTGTCTAGATCTCCATGATCAAGCAGGTGCAAAAGGAAGAATCTCTTTAGTTGCTCAGAAGTCAGTGTAGGCATCTTCACCTCTGTATCACTCTCATCTTGAGGAACAATCCTGCCAGAAAACAATGTGTTAGGCCATGAAAGTGTGGAACAACTATTCTCACCTACTGTATGTGTTTGAAAGGGACTGACCATTGACCTACCTCAGTTGTGAAATATATGGTAGGCACCGAAGAAAACTCCATATTTTGCTTTTATCAGTTTCTAGCCAGCCCTTCAGTCTAACTGGTTTCTTCTCTGTTTGGAGTTTCAGCACCTCAAGTAGGATGGAGGCCTTGTCTGTACCGAGGTCGAGGACCCAGGCTGCAGGCTGAGCTGACTGAAAGACTGTCAACAATGATGGGAGAATTTGGCCCTCCAATTCAAGTTCAAACGACTTTGCAGAGGAGTACAAATCTAGCAGAAAATCACTCTGTTCGTCTTTGTTACCACTCTCAAAAGGGAAGTTTGAGTAGCTGCATACCGTCGACAGCATCCTCAGTGTCTCCTCTCCTGTCTCAAGCTGACGCTGCTTTGCAAAACAGAAGAGTTTCAAAAGGCCTTCAATGGTTCCTTTAGTGTCATCATACTGGATCAGAATGCAGTCATTGAACCTGTTCATAGAGAGAACTTTTTTTTAATGACCACACTCCATTAGGACCTTTATGCTAAAGCTATAGACAATGAAAAGTGTTAGCCTGTAAATCGCATAAACAAAATGGGTTTCAATCAGACAAATAACATAACAGAACTTGCCTTAGCTGTGAAATATAAGGCAAACAATGAATGAGGCTCATGTCACACTCATCATTTGACCACCACAGCTCCACTGGTTTCTTCACGTTTTGGAGTTTCATCACCTCAAGGAGGACAGAGGCCTTCGTATCAGCAAAGTGTATGTACCAGACTGCAGGAAATGACTTGAAAACTGGCTGCAATATTGGTAGAACTGCTACACCTTCATCATGCTCATATTTTCCTATATGTTGGTACAAACTCAAAATGAATTTGCTCTGTTCCTCTAAAGAATATGTGCTAGCCAGACAAAGCACTGCTTGCAGGTCCTCTACAGATTTCAGTCCCGTCTCCATCTGGTACAGAGCCCCGTGCATCAAGATATCCTGCTGGAATGACCTCACCTCCATTTTCCATGCCACTAACGATCGTCTCAGATCAACAGGTTCAACAAACCTAAAATAATGGGTTTATACAATGGTTATACAGTTATAATAATGATGTTTGATCTCAGCTACATAATAAACAACCTTCATAATGACCCTCCAGTACATTTAATGTACCCACCTGATAGCCTCAACGCTTGGCAAACAGTCAAATATGCTCTTTCCCAAGGAATCAGCTGCATGCAGTGAGTTGTCAACCAAATGTAGACAGAGTTTGACCTTCTCTGGTCTCTTGCGCTTCAGGACCTCTCCCACTCTCTCCCACACCTTTTGGTCCTGTTGCTCCTTGACTCTTAAGTGAATTTCATATTCACACAGTCTTAGCAAGGCTTCAGAGTCACTCTGGTTCCCTGAGTGAAGAGCAGCTTTCCACACCTGACATTGTGTAGTGGGATCCAATCTATTAACACAAGTTATGTTACTGTAATTATCTAAAGGCAAGATGATAGTGTTCAAACCATGTTATGTACCATGTCAATGTGATACTTTCAGAATCTGTTAGTTTAAGTATTGATACAATATTTTACCAATTAGTATGAATATACTGTCTAAACTCTTCCAGCCAGAGCTGAGAGCACTTCCAAAGCTACAAGCATAGTGGAAATGATCACTGATAGCAGACTCACCTGAGACATTGAAGATTTTTCAAAGAGCCCAGAATCAGCCTCAATCCTGGATCAGAGAAAGTGCAGTCATTCAGGTACAGACGGACATTCCTGTTTGTGGACTGGTTGATTACATATGACACGGCACAGCACTGTTGAGGATCGAGATATTGTCCACAGAGATCAAGCTCATACTCCACTTTTTGTAGAAGGAGTGAGCAGGCTTCGGGTGACTGGTGCTCATACAAGCACTGGCAAACGAAGAGGAGATCAGCATCCAACTCGGTATGGGACTCATCATGTCCCTGTAGTATTGCAGGCCCGAGGAAGGTGTCTATGACTTTCTCAAGGTATATGTCAGATATTTCCCTTATCTGGTCCTCTGGCACTACACAGTTAATCAATTCAGCAATGTCACTGGACAAGAGTCCACAGAGGAAGGACACAATGTACTTCAAGTACTTTCCTTCTTCTGTCTGGCACTGTTGAAGGACGGAGGTGATGTTTCCAGGTGTCATCAACAGGAAAAGAGCAGCCCAAAACTCCTGCATCGTGTTGTGGAGAAAAGCAAACGAATGGCCAGTTGACGATTCCTTTGCTGCACTGGATGTCAAGAACGCATGTTGAACACTGTTGTCCTTGCAATCCATTTCTGTCAAGTTTACAGTTTTCGCAAGTAATGCTTGGAAAGAGTTTATAGCTAGAAACTTGATGTTCCCCATATTGTCATGAATGTACTTATCCAGATACTCAACATTTTGGTCACCATGTCTTTTCATGCAATGACGAAAGATCCGCACATACATTTCTGTTATGGTGCATGGGTGGTTTTTAGCCTCACAGGGACTAAATGAAATACAAGCAGTCACTATGAAAGCGTACATTGGGACATGGCATAGACTGAATAGTGCGTCGTTGCTCGCAACACTACAAACATAGTCATCCTCAGTGCCTAACATCCACTTTAAGTAAGCATGGATGGACTCGTTGTTGAATCCTTGGACCTCCACTCTGTAAGACGGCCAGTCAGATAAAAACTCGCAGTCTTCTGCCTCTGGTCTGCACGTGGTCAGAATCTTGGCATCACACAGAAGTTCTTTTGCCATAATGTTATTTAGCACGGGGTTGCCAATCACATCCATGATCCCATCAAACACGAAGATAACATTTTCAGAATTATTTTGAATATCACACAGCACCACATCCTCTGTGCCTTCCTCTGGCTTAAGGTATCTTTCAAACAGCAGAGACCTCAAGGATGAGGGCTGTGAAGAGTGAGACATTGATCTCATCGAAGGCTCATCAAAGTAGAACATATAACTCTCTTGAGGATTCTCATTCTCTGCCCAGATATTCAAAACTTGCTGGACAACAGTTGTCTTTCCAATGCCAGGTTTACCAACAAGTAGAATCTTTTTCTCACTGCTTTCCAGTAAGTGACCAGGGGACAGTTTTCCCTTGTCTCTTGGAATGTAAGTCTTAAGTTTCTTAGAGCGTGCTTTTTTGTACTTGCTTTTAGTTTTGGACAGCTCACTCGAGTCGGTGTCCAAAACGACAGGAATGTAAGTAAAGGGTTTGCATTTTGCCTTGTCTTTGAGGAAATGCATGTGCTGGTCCCATTTTGCATGAAGAAACTCAACGGCTTTCGTTCGCAGCTGCCTTTTGTACCTCTCACAAGGCCCTGATTCTGGAGAGAAAACAGACAAGAGTAATGAGAAAACACTAACATTTCCTTACATTTTCCAAATGACTACTTCAAGCTTGTGACGCTACAAACTTGTTGGATGCATTTGCAGTTTGTTTTGGTTGTGTTTCAGATTATTTGAATGAAATGAATGGTAAACTATGTACTGTGTCATTTTGGAATCACTTATTGTATATAAGAATATAATGTTTCTAAACACTTCTACATTAATGTGGATGCTACCATGACTACGGATAATCCTGAATGAATCGTGAATAATGATGTGAGAAAGTTACAGAGGGTCAAAGATCATACCCCAACACATGCTAACCTACCCTGTAATCTCAACTCTATTGTCATATACTAGCAGCTGGATCACATTACGTACCAGAGACGAGGCCACTCTGTAAATCTGGGTCATCCGTAAACGAAAAGCAGCTGATCCATTGATGTAAATCTGGGTGGCGAGGTTGATTCTGGGTAGGGTTTGTTCTTGGTAAGGTTTGGTTCCTTGTGTTGTACAATATTTTTAACAGTTCATAACTGGCATATTCCCCTTTCTTGATAATCATGTCCAGCATCTTTCTGGTTTTGACAGACCTCTTTTTATGGGATTTAATTTCTCTAACTTGTTTTTCACTGAGGATGTTATTCTTTCGCAACTCATCAACGACCAAGGAGGGTTTCTGGAGGTGACCCTCAAGAAGGGCTCTGCCATTTTGGACATACTCAAAAGCAGACTGCTGTGTGCTTGCCATGTTGTGGGTTCCCTTACAGCTTTATAGCTGTAAACTTTGTCTGCCTTCGTACCTGCAAAATACAGTGTAAGACATAATATTATGAAGCTATATCAAATAATTTCCCCCTGTCTATCTACAATGCCTATGTTTTTGCAGTACATGTGAAGCTGATAAGGGGGTGCAACTCAATATTAGGAAGTTGTTCCTAATGTTTTGTACACTCAGTGTATTTCATAATGTGTAGCCTAACGTGTGTACAATGATGTGCCACATCTTGATTTAGTGCATTATTATTAGGTTAAGCATTATAATAAGCCACCACAATATTTGCAGCCATAGGTGATATTATATTTCTAGGAGCTGATCCGTCATCAGTAGTGTGGAATAACTATAATGTTAAGGTAAGATTTGAATGGAGAAAGCTCATCCGAGAGCAGCGTTTCCTTTCATTTAATCCTATCAGTATGGACACATGCCTCAGCGATGCACTTAGCGAACCTTCTCTCTGTGTGGTGTTTTGGGAAACATATGTTACATCTTCGACCTTTATAGGAAATAATTATTTATTAATTATTTAACCCTCTTATGCCTCACTCCCCCCTATCTGAGATATCTACTGCAGCTCTCATTCTCCACATACAAACACCCGTTCTGCCAGTCACATTCTGTTAAAAGGTTCCCAAACCACACACATCCCTGGGTCGCTCGTCTTTTCAGTTCGCTGCAGCTAGCGACTGGAACGAGCTGCAACAAACACTCAAACTGGACAGTTTTATCTCAATCTCTCCATTCAAAGACTCAATCATGGACACTCTTACTAACAGTTGTGGCTGCTTTGTGTGATGTATTGTTGTCTCTACCTTCTTGCCCTTTGTGCTGTTGTCTGTGCCCAACAATGTTTGTACCCTGTTTTGTGCTGCTGCCATGTTGTGTTGCTACCATGCTGTGTTGTCATGTGTTGCTGCCATGCTATGTTGTCGTCTTAGGTCTCTCTTTATGTAGTGTTGTGTTGCCTCTCTTGTCGTGATGTGTGTTTTGTCCTATTTTTTTTTTTATATAGCAGCCCCCATCCCTGCAGGAGGCCTTTTGCCTTTTGGTAAACCGTCATTGTAAATAAGAACTTGTTCTTAAATCACTTGCCAAGTTAAAATAAAAGGTTGGAGAAAAAATCCGGGCCCTGATAAATATAATGGATAAATCTGTGATCAAACACGATAACTGAAAATTGTTTGTCAAACGCATTATCTCAATTTGCCCAAGGGGGGACGCTGCATCACTTGTGGGGGACGACATGTCTACGGTTGCCTTGTTTTCGAATTAATCCGGAAAATAATCTTTAAAAAAATGTATATATAAAAATTCTATTCAGTGTGTTAAATGTTCAACTGTACCTCCAAATCGTTTTGAAATCAGAGCATATGCACTGAATACAAACAGTGTAGCTACTCCCTCCGCAAGGTAATCAAACAAGCTAAGCGTCAGTATAGAGACAAAGTAGAGTCGCAATTCAACGGCTCAGACACGAGAGGTATGTAGCAGGGTCTACAGTCAATCACGGACTACAAAAAGAAAACCAGCCCTGTCGCGGACCCCGATGTCTTGCTCCCAGACAAACTAAACAACTTCTTTGCTCGCTTTGAGGACGATACAGTGCCACCGACACGGCCCGCTACCAAAACCTGCGGGCTCTCCTTCACAGCAGCCAACGTGAGTAAAACATTTAAACGTGTTAACCCTCGCAAGGCTGCCGGCCCAGATGGCATCCCTAGCCGCGTCCTCAGAGCAGGCAAAGACCAGCTGGCTGGTGTGTTAACAGACATATTCAATCTATCCCTATCCCTGTCTGCTGTTCCCACATGCTTCAAGAGGGCCACCATTGTTCCTGTTCCCAAGAAAGCTAAAGTAACTGAGCTAAACGACTATCGCCCCGTAGCACTCACTTCCGTCATCATGAAGTCCTTTGAGAGACTAGACAAGGATCATATCACCTCCACCCTACCTGACACCCTAGACCCACTCCAATTTGCTTACCGCCCCAATAGGTACACAGACGACGCAATCGCAAATCACACTACCCTAAACCATCTGGACAAGAGGAACATCTATGTAAGAATGCTTTTCATCGACTACAGCTCAGCATTTAACACCATAGTACCCTCCAAACTCGTCATTAAGCTCGAGACCCTGGGTCTCGACCCCGCCTTGTGCAACTGGGTCCTGGACTTTGACGGGACGCCCCCAGGTGGTGAGGGTAGGAAACGACATCTCCACCCCGCTGATTCTCAACACTGGGGCCCCACAAGGGTGCGTTCTCAGCCCTCTCCTGTACTCCCTGTTCACCCATGACTGCATGGCCATGCACGCCTCCAACTCAATCATCAAGTTTGCAGACGACACTACAGTGGTAGGCTTGATTACCAACAACGACGAGATGGCCTACAGGGAGGAGGTGAGGGCCCTCGGAGTGTGGTGTCAGGAAAATAACCTCACACTCAACGTCATCAAAACAAAGGATATGATCGCGGACTTCAGGAAACAGCAGAGGGAGCACCTCCCTATCCACATCGATGGGACAATAGTGGAGAAGATGGAAAGTTTTAAGTTCCTCAGCGTACACATCACAGACAAACTGAAATGGTCCACCCACACAGACAGCGTGGTGAAGAAAGCGCAACAGCGTCTCTTCAACCTCAGGAGTCTGAAGAAATTCGGCTTTTCACCAAAAACACTCAGACTTTTACAGATGTACAATCGAGAACATCTTGTCAGGCTGTATCACAGCCTGGTACGGCAACTGCTCCGCCCACAACCGTAAGGCTCTCCAGAGGGTGGTGAGGTCTGCACAACGCATCACTGGGGGCAAACTACCTGCCCTCCAGGACACCTACACCACCCGATGTCACAGGAAGGCCATGAAGATCATCCAAGGACAACAACCACCCGAGCCACTGCCTGTTCACCCCGCTATCATCCAGAAGGCGAGGTCAGTACAGGTGCATCAAAGCTGGGACCGAGAGACTGAAAAACAGCTTCTATCGCAAGGCCATCAGACTGTTAAACAGCCATCACAAACATTGAGTGGCTGCTGCCAACATACACTCTCAAATCTCTAGCCACTTTAATAATAAAAAATTGGATGTAATAAATGTATCACTAGTCACTTTAAACAATGTCACTTTATATAATGTTTACATACCCTACATGACTCATTTCATATGTATATACTGTACTCTATACCATCTACTACATCTTGCCTATGCCGTTTGGCCATTGCTTATCCATATATTTATATGTACATATTCTTATTCATTCCTTTACACTTGTGTGCAAAAGGTAGTTGTGAAATTGTTAGATTACTTGTTAGATATTACTGCATGGTCGGAACTAGAAGCACAAGCATTTCGCTACACTCGCATTAACATCTATTAACCATGTGTACGTGACCAATCAGATTTGATTTGATTTGCAGTTGTACATCACAAGCATTGTAACTGTGGCATCACCCGGGAGAGATCCTCATTTTGTTCCCGCTGCAGATTGGAGTTTGGTTTAGTAAAGGTCTGGGACTAAGGCGATTGGATGCGCGTTTGTTAAGAATCCCCCCTCATGATTAGAGTGGAGACACTTCAGACTGGTCAGGCAAATTTGTTCTCCGCACTGATCAAAGTTTATTGACACTGCCACCAACCATTAACATGAGCATGTTCTAACCAAAACACAATTTAATTCGATGTCCCCCAGTTTGCATACTCTGAATTTCATGTCCAAATAATCTCTAAGTAACTTCAAACCAAGTCATCAAGTTTTGAGTATTGAACTTTAAAAGAATGCCTAGAAGGCCAGCATCCCAGAGTCGCCTCTTCCCTGTTGACGTTGAGACCGGAGTTTTGCCGGTACTATTTAATGAAGCTGCCAGTTGAGGACTTGTGAGGAGTCTGTTTCTCAAACTAGACACTAATGTACTTGTCCTCTTGCTCAGTTGTGCACCGGGGCCTCCCACTCCTCTTTCTATTCTTGTTAGAGCCAGTTTGCGCTGTTATGTGAAGGGAATAGTACACAGCGTTGTATGAGATCTTCTGTTTCTTGTCAATTTCTCCCATGGAATAGCCTTCATTTCTCAGAACAAGAATAGTCTAACGAGTTTCAGAAGAAAGTTATTTGTTTCTGTCCATTTTGAGCCTGTAATCGAACCCACAAATGCTGATGCTCCAGATACTCAACTAGTCTAAAGGCCAGTTTTATTGCTTTTTTAAAATCAGCACAACAATTTTCAGCTGTGCTAACATAATTGCAAAAGGGCTTTCTAATGATCAATTAGCCTTTTAAAATTATAAACTTGGATAAGCTAACACAACGTGCCATTGGAACACAGGAGTGATGGTTGCTGATAATGGGCCTCTGTACGCCTATGTAGATATCCATTTATTTTTTATCTGCCATTTCCAGCTACAATAGTAATGTAATATAATATATATACAGTGGGGCAAAAAAGTATTTAGTCAGCCACCAATTGTGCAAGTTCTCCCACTTAAAAAGATGAGAGAGGCCTGTAATGTTCATCATAGGTACACTTCAACTATGACAGACAAAATGAGGAAAAGAAATCCAGAAAATCACATTGTAGGATTTTTAATGAATTTATTTGCAAATTATGGTGGAAAATAAGTATTTGGTCAATAACAAAAGTTTATCTCAATACTTGGTTATATACCCTTTGTTGGCAATGACAGAGGTCAAACGTTTTCTGTAAGTCTTCACAAGGTTTTCACACACTGTTGCTGGTATTTTGGCCCATTCCTCCATGCAGATGTCCTCTAGAGCAGTGATGTTTTGGGGCTGTTGCTGGGCAACACGGACTTTCAACTCCCTCCAAATATTTTCTATGGGTTGAGATCTGGAGACTGGCTAGGCCACTCCAGGACCTTGAAATGCTTCTTACGAAGCCACTCCTTCGTTGCCCGGGCGGTGTGTTTGGGATTATTGTCATGCTGAAAGACCCAGCCACGTTTCATCTTCAATGCCCTTGCTGATGAAGGAGGTTTTCACTCAAAATCTCACGATACATGGCCCCATCATTCTGTCCTTTACACGGATCAGTCGTCCTGGTCCCTTTGCAGAAAAACAGCCCAAAGCATGATGTTTCCACCCCCATGCTTCACAGTAGTATGGTGTTCTTTGGATGCAACTCAGCATTCTTTGTCCTCCAAACACGACGAGTTGAGTTTTTACCAAAAAGTTCTATTTTGGTTTCATCTGACCATATGATATCTCCCAATCTTCTTCTGGATCATCCAAATGCTCTCTACAAACTTCAGACGGGCCTGGACATTACTAGCTTAAGCAGGGGACACGTCTAGCACGTAGGATTTGAGTCCCTGGCGGCGTAGTGTGTTACTGATGGTAGGCTTTGTACTTTGGTCCCAGCTCCTGCAGGTCATTCCCTAGGTCCCCCCGTGTGGTTCTGGGATTTTTGCTCACCGTTCTTGTGATCATTTTGACCCCACGGGGGGAGATCTTGCGTGGAGCCCCAGATCGAGGGGATATCAGTGGTCTTGTATGTCTTCCATTTCCTAATAATTGCTCCCACAGGTTGATTTCTTCAAACCAAGCTGCTTACCTATTGCAGATTCAGTCTTCCCAGCCTGGTGCAGGTCTACAATTTTGTTTCTGGTGTCCTTTGACAGCTCTTTGGTCTTGGCCATAGTGGAGTTTGGAGTGTGACTGTTTGAGGTTGTGGACAGGTGTCTTTTATACTGATAACAAGTTCAAACAGTGCCATTAATACAGGTAACGAGTGGAGGACAGAGGAGCCTCTTAAAGAGAAGTTACAGGTCTGTGAGAGCCAGACATCTTGCTTGTTTGTAGGTGACCAAATACTTATTTTCCACCATAATTTGCAAATAAATTCATAAAAAATCCTACAATGTGATTTTCTGGAATTTTTTTCTAGTTTTGTCTGTCATAGTTGAAGTGTACCTATGATGAAAATTACAGGCCTCTCTCATCTTTTTAAGTGGGAGAACTTGCACAATTGGTGGCTGACTAAATACTTTTTTGCCCCACTGTATCACCATGACCTGCTGCTGCTTATCAGGAATTGAACAGGCTGTGAGTGAACAAGTAGGTGAGTGAATGCCATAATATGACATATGAAATATGTCTATTCCTTTGAAACTCGTGAGTGTAATGTTTACTGTTAATAATTTTATATTGTTTATTTCAATTTTGTTTATTATCTATTTCAGTTGCTTTAAATAAAGCCCTTTGAATTGAATGGTGGAGAGGATGAGGGCCGGAGGGGTGTGTGTGCGTTGAGAGCACTGGTTGAGCGAGTGCTACAGCAGAGGTAGCTGTGTCACAGAGCAGCACGCACATCTTGACAACTTTTTACCAGTTGTAGGTAGTCTATTTAGATTGGTCATAAAACATTAACGCGCTAGAACTGATAACAGCAACAAAGCATTGGAAAACGACTTTAGGCGCACTACAGCTCTTTAGATAAATTCTCTCTGAGGTGGTTTAAAGTGAACTGGATTCTAATTAGAGGTCGACCAATTAATCGGAATGGCCGTTTAATTAGGGCCGATTTCAAGTTTCCATAACAATCGGAAATCGGTAAAAAAAATGTATATTTTTTTACGCCTTTATTTAACTAGGCAAGTCAGTTAAGAACACATCCTTATTTTCAATGATGGCCTAGGAACGGTGGGTTAACTGCCTTGTTCAGGGGCAGAAAGAGAGATGTTTTACCTTGTCAGCTCAGGGATTCAATCTTGCAACTGTGAAGGATGGTTTTGTTCTCTTTTTAACAAAAATATATGCCTTATAGAAATAACACATGTTAATCACAAAACATAGCGTGACTGCAGAAAAGCTGTTGTTAATCTAGGGTGTCGACTGTGCTAACCAGAAGGTTGAGACAAGATGGAAAAATGCTGAATAACAAGAAAACAGGAACTGAGCAGTGTAGCCACCGACAACTCAACTCAAACTTCACAACAAACACTTCCGGATATCTGGATCTGTCACGTTCTGACCATAGTTCTTTTGTGTTTTCTTTGTTTTAGTGTTGGTCAGGACGTGAGCTGAGTGGGCATTCTATGTTGTGTGTCTAGTTTTCCGTTTCTATGTTTGGCCTGATATGGTTCTCAATCAGAGGCAGGTGTTAGTCATTGTCTCTGATTGGGAACCATATTTAGGTAGCCTGTTTTGTGTTGGTTTTTTTTGGGTGGTTGTTTTCTGTCTTTGTGTCTATGCACCAGATAGGACTGTTTCGGTTTTTCACATTTGTTGTTTTTGTAGTAGTGTTCACGTTTATGTTCTTTATTAAACATGATGAACACTAACCACGCTGCGCTTTGGTCCTCTCCTTCGTCCACAGAAGAAAGCCGTTACAGGATCCTGTGTGCTGTGAGGCTGGGACCAGCCTGGGCACCACCGATAGGCTAGCAAGTTTAAACCACGCTAAGCCTCTACTGTGACAAGCCAACTGTAACGACCTGGGTGTCGGTGGGGTGTGAAATCAGACGCAGGAACAGCAGAGCTTCAATGCGGTGATATTTAATGCCTAACCGGCAAACCAAAATGTCCAACACGGACTTACTGGGTGTCATAAACACCTGTCTGCTAACACGGGAGACAAACCCAGTACACAATACAAAAACCCACTCCCGAAATCCACAGCAACAGACGAACAATCCCGCACAAAGAAGCCTACAATCTGGCTGGCTAATAAAGCCACACTAATTGCCAATTACCCCAAACCAGGTGATACAAATAAACACATAAGGAGGGGGAGGAAAAAGAGTCAGTGGCAGCTAGTAGGCCGGTGACGACGACCGCCGAGTGCCACCCGAACGGGAGGGAGAGCCTGCCTCGGTTGAAGTCGTGACACCAACTCTAAAGTTGGAACTACATCTGTCACAGTATAAAAGAAGATGTCTGTACTATTTCAGTCAGTTCTCTGCTTTACCCTGCGTGGTGATACAGTGAACCCGTATATATGAAAATTGCATTTACCATTTATCGCTTATGTTAAATAAAAATACTTAAAGTATATTCGGTGACTCTGAATCACATTTTATCCTGATACCAGATTCGATTGACGCAACCTTTAACACAACCTTACGGTTAACTAGTCCAACGCTCGAACCACCTGCCTCACGAGGAGCCCGCCTGTTACGCGAATGCAGTAAGAAGCCAAGGTAAGTTGCTAGCTAGCATTAAACTTATCTTATAAAAAAACAATCAATCAATCATAATCACTAGTTAAAACTACACATAGTTGATGATATTACTAGTTTATCTAGCGTGTCCTGCGTTGCATACAATCGATGCAGTGCGCATTCGCGAAAAAGGACTGTCGTTGCTCCAACGTGTACCTAACCATAAACATCAATGCCTTTCCTAAAATCAATACACAGAAGTACATATTTTTAAACCTGCATATTTAGCTAAAATAAATCCAGGTTAGCAGGCAATATTAACCAGGTGAAATTGTGTCACTTCTCTTGCGTTCATTGCACGCAGAGTCAGGGTATATGCAACAGTTTGGGCCACCTGGCTCATTGCGAACTAATTTGGCAGAATTTTACGTAATTATTAGGTTGTGCAATGTAACAGGAATATTTAGATTTATGGATGCCACCCGTTAGATAAAATACGGAACGGTTCCGTATTTCACTGAAAGAATAAACATTTTGTTTTCAAAATGATAGTTTCCGGATTCGACCATATTAATGACCTAAGGCTCGTTTTTCTGTGTGTTATTATGTTATAATTAAGTCTATGATTTGATAGAGCAGTCTGACTGAGCGATGGTAGGCACCAGCAGGCTCGTAAGCATTCATTCAAACAGCACTTTCATGCGCTTTGCCAGCAGCTCTTCGCAATGCTTCAAGCATTGCGCTGTTTATGACTTCAGGCCTATCAACTCCCGAGATTAGGCTGGTGTAACCGATGTGAAATGGCTAGCTAGTTAGCGGGGTGCGTGCTAATAGCGTTTCAAACGTCACTCGCTCTGAGACTTGGAGTAGTTGTTCCCCTTGCTCTGCATGGATAACGCTGCTTCGAGGGTGGCTGTTGTCGATGTGTTCCTGTTTCGAGCCCAGGTAGCGGCGGGGAGAGTGATGGAAGCTATACTGTTACACTGGCAATACTAAAGTGCCTATAAGAACATCCAATAGTCAAAGGTATATGAAATACAAATCGTATAGAGAGAAATAGTCCTATAATTCCTATAATAACTACAACCTAAAACTTCTTACCTGGGAATATTGAAGACACATGTCAAAAGGAACCACCAGCGTTCATATGTTCTCATGTTCTGAGCAAGGAACTTAAACGTTAAACGTTAGCTTTCTTACATGGCACATATTGCACTTTTACTTTCTTCTCCAACACTTTGTTTTTGCATTATTTAAACCAAATTGAACATGTTTCATTATTTATTTGAGGCTAAATTGATTTTATTGATGTATTATATCAAGTTAAAATAAGTGTTCATTCACTATTTTTGTAATTGTCATTATTACAAATAAATAAATAAAAATCGGCCGATTAAACGGCATCGTATTTTTTGGTCCTCCAATAATCGGTATCGGCGTTGAAAAATCATAATCGGTAGACCTCTAATTCTAATGTTGACTTTTCTCATGGATAACAGTATCAAGGAAAGGGTTTTACTCATACTCAATTCTAGGGTCTAGAGCGCATCACGAGTAGAAATTTGCATATATTGGCCATCAAGTAGGCTATTCATTTCTATGCCATTGCAGGCTACCTGTAGCCTACCATTTGATACAATAAATATATTGAAATGACAATGAAATGACAATATCACTGGAGTCATTGCAAATCAATTTGTGCCACTTGTGTAGCCTACCTGGAGCTGGCAAATTGATTTAAAAGCCATATACCACACTTCCTCGGGCCTTATTACTTAATCATAGCAGTCAAAACAACTTAAATCGAAATCCACTGATGGAAAATGATCTGGAATA
Source organism: Salvelinus sp. IW2-2015 (assembly GCF_002910315.2). NCBI lineage: Eukaryota > Metazoa > Chordata > Actinopteri > Salmoniformes > Salmonidae > Salvelinus > Salvelinus sp. IW2-2015. Next base: position 34,374,364 of record NC_036842.1, read on the forward strand.
ATTATTATTTTGACATTAAACTGAATTTTGCTTCTTAGTCTTACGTCATTAAAAATGACGTCGATATTACTTTTTTAATTTGCTCACTTTATGGGGGGGAAAAAGTTTTATTGGATAAATGTTACAACTCCTCTCTTGCTTCACAAAAAAATGTTGAGCTAGTTTTCAGACCTTGGCGGGTTTTCAGAGGTCCCTGGATTAGAAATTGTGCCTAGACCTGGTAAACCATGCCCACAACTAACGTTGGGCGTGCAATGTTCATACCGGTTTTCAGTTTCACTTTTAGGTTGACTAACCGCCATGGGTTTCTCTCACTTTTAAGGCATGTCAAACAGATTAGCTGGTAATATCACAACTTTTTTTAGTCGAGTGCAAACTCTTATACAGGCGATTTACCTCGATATGAAATCAATCCATTGAAGTGAAATGAGAGATCTTAACAGTAACGTTACTTGGCTACACGTCTTTCAAGTAAATCACCCCTGCTCTCTTACAATGAAACTACAAACAATGTTCAACCATTTCATCTCCATCAGTTCACGGAATATAAAATAAAAGTGATGGCGTTGACATTACTGTAAGTCGGCTAAAAATAACTTAGTTAGGTATCAATGATAGATATTGCCTACCTTTTATGCTCAGGTTGTCCTGTCATCAGAATTCAGTGTAAAGCTATTTCTGTAGGTGCCAATACTTGAGATATCATAGGTTACGTTACTGTAGCCTAGCCTTCTCCGAGCTACCAACTCTCAAGCATTGGCCGTGAGACACAGGTCTTATCTCACGCATTGAAACTGACTGCTTTTATTTTTCTAATTAGTCCATTATAGTCAGCGTATTAACTTTTCAACTGTGCTCTAAATCGTTTTGAAATCGAAACATCTTCGCCTGCTATTTAACATCAGGGCTCTGTCATTTGCTTTATCTTGTGAGTCGTGCCACTCACATATTTTAAAGAAACGCCCCTCAAGATTAGAGCGGCATTTTTTAAATGTTGTATTTTTTTTATTTAACAGTAACACGCAAAACACGAAAAACAGAGGGATTACACAAAGAAATATAGAACACACAAAAAAAAAGAAGAATACAAATCCACATTATATCAAATCAAATGTATTTGATTTATTTTGCTCCTTTGCGCCCCAGTATCAATTCAATTCAATTCAAGGGGCTTTATTGGCATGGGAAACATGTGTTAACATTGCCAAAGCAAGTGAGGTAGATATTATACAAAAGTGAAATAAACAATACAAATTAACAGTAAACATTACACATACAGAAGTTTCAAAACAATAAAGACATTACAAATGTTATATTATATATATACAGTGTTGTAACAATGTACAAATGGTTAAAGCACACAAGTTAAAATAAATAAGCATAAATATGGGTTGTAGTATTGCAGTAAAAATTACATTTGTAGCTTAGTTCTCTATGAGCCATGGAGACTCTTCAAGTCCATAAGATGAGTTATGCTTGGGATTTTGGTGTGGTTAGTGTAGGTAGAGGGAGGGGTGTCCATGCATATTACACCATTTGTACGTCAGCTCCTGCGGTAGTAGAGTGTTTGTAGTCCTGAGTTTACAACCTGGGAGGGTAGGCTGTTACTCACCTACCAGGGTTATCCACCTCTGTCTCTTGATGTCCATCGTCCCCAGTCCTAGTTAATAATTGGGACACGAGTTCAGCTTAGTGACCTTATAAAGCAGATTGCGTTCAGAGATAGAGAATCATCAGGGCGAGAGTTACTGCCACCTCGGGCTTCAAGTCTTTCTCCTGCCATTCCCCTGACCAATCCCAGCAGTTCCCCTCGCTGAAACAATGGGCGTCAACTTTATTGATGCCGTCCAAGCTGAATCTGGTTGTGAAGTCAGAGGTTTAGTCTCCACCTTTCTTCAGGGTGACGGCTCAGATAAGTCTCTGTCCTGGAGTGGAGGATGCTAATGAGAGTCTACCTTAGAGATAAGAGGTTACATGGGTCTTGAAATGTTGGGAGGTGAATGTCTAGCTCCATGTGGAGCGGCACGGAATGTGACCAAAGTCTGGATGCGTAACAAACCCTGTTTCACAGATGTTAAGGCAGTGTTCAGTGTTCTCAAGCACACACTTTGGGGATACTGTTACTTCAGGTATGCCATTAGCTGGCATTCTATTCAATGAAACCATATGCTAATGAGGGTCACTAGATTTCTGATTAGGCTTACACAAAGCTGCGATTGCAGTCTGAACAGTATCTTGTAGTGAGCGGTAGAACTATGCCCAATCAGCGCTCAGAGTTGGCAGTCATGTTTTGTACGCAAACTGTCCTATAAAGAGTTGGCCCAAGTGTTTCAAATGCAAACCCCTTCGTGACTGGACACCCAGTTGAGGTACAGGATCGTTTGGATAAAACTGTTAAGGAGCGTTAAAGCATTGTAGAATACAAAACTTTCACAGCAGGTGGCTGCCTGTCTTCGACTCCCCCCAGGAAGAAGTGGATCCTGAGAGAGACCTAGAGCTGTCATTTTTTCTCGATTGGCCGTGAACCAGACAGGAGCCCATCTGATTCGGAGGTGGGACATTAGAGAAGTTTTTGAGTATGCTAGAGAAGGCTCTTGTCAGCAATACTCAGTCTGTGAAACAGAGGCCCCGTAAAACAGTTCCCCAAACGTCAGCTGAGTGACGCCTGTCTGTGAAGCCCACTAATTCACTGGACCAAAAGCTCACTGTCAGATGCACCACTGTTTTCAAGTGTTTCTTCTCCTGCCACATGAGCGTTTGACTGTAGTGAGACTGGAAGCGAAAGAAGCACTGGCATGTGGACAGCACTGGCAGGTCTGGAAACTAGGAAGCCCCCATTCTGAGGGCAATGTGGGGCAGGCAAATTTTTCCTCCAACTGATGAGATGATAATCCAATCTGTTTATTTCTTATTTTTGTGATCAGTACCCAAGAAACAACACAGTAATTTTTCAGAACACAATGGAGCAATTGTCTCAGAATGACAGTTTTTTTTACACCACCGTGCTAGTACAGGATAAAGTGTGAGCTGAAGGGAGTTAGATTAGTGGGTCCATGCTTACTACTCTGCGCGCCAATATTCGTACCTCGGTTGAGGGAGGCAGAGTGGTTAGAGGGAACTTTCTAGCTCTCAAGACATCATAACTGGTGGGTGTGTGTGGACGCAAAACGTACCCAGTATTGGGGGGGCGGGGGGCATGTTGTATGGACGTTGAAACTTACAGCTTTATGGCTTCAGTTATGTGTTAGGTCCAGCTGCTTATTGTAGCATGGCGCAGGTTGATGAATCATTGTTGGCCAAACGTGTTGAAGTCTCTGATTAGGACAGTTCAAACAAATGACGCTATCGGCGGGTGGTGGGTACGCCAGGTCCTTCGTGCCAGTGTGAGGGGACAGCCAGTTCCTTGCGTCTCCTATCAAATCTGGAGAGATGCCGAGAGGAACTCCATCCAGATTAAAGTTGGGCCACCATTAGTTGAAGAGGGCAGTAACGCTCCAACCCATGAGTGAGCATCTGGTGTGGCGGCCGCTTACCCCAAAAGACAAAAACTCTCTGTGGGCAGTACTGTTGTTGTCGAGCCTAGCACGTCTCGTTGTTGTGAATCGACACTACTAGTAGGGAGAGAGTTACGCCTTCGTGGGGGGATGATGGCTCCTGTGAAGATTTGAATCCAACAACTTCGCCAGTTACCCTGAGACGAATGCTAAAGTGGCAAGATGTGTACCCTTGTATGCATTGGGGATTTTGATGATGTCAAGCAGCAATGCTTGTACCAGAATGTGGCAAAAGTACAATTGACAGCTCACATGGCAGTTTCTTACAGCTAAGAGATTCAGTTGGTGGCATGTGTAGTTAATGACACAGTATTTTTACACGGAGCAATCTTGGACTTCAAGGCCTGTTTCTGTTGAGGAGTGTCCAGTTTACAGTTCTGGAAAGAACAAACTTGTCGTTTAATTAGAAGAAGTAATGACACGGTTGTTCTCTAGACATAGCCTGGATTGTTGGAGAGGCAAAAGAGTTCTCGCATCGCATACGCTGACTGATGACCGGCCCATTTCGATTACCTTATCGTAGGCTTACTCCAGCTGAATACCAAAAACTCAGGGAAACACTGAGTGATATGGAGGAAAAGAAATTCGTCAGAAATCCAGCGCGATATTGCACTCACCATTGGTGCTGCGTTATGGAAAAAGAATGATGGGACTGTGCGTCTTATGTACTGACTTTAGTGGTTAAACGCCCGCACAGTAAGGATGCTTCATCCCTGCCTCATTCAGGCTTGATGTACTGGCGGCGCTGGGAGGTAATGCCTGCTGCAGCACAAGGGACTTGACATCATGGTAACTACAATGTGCCAACTGCATGAAGAGGAATAAGAAATACACAGCCTTTTCCTCTCCTTTAGGTCGCATGAGACAATCGTTGCCTCAGGGCCTTGCAAACACGCCCAGCTACTTTTATGGAAATGATGCTGACCATCTTTGGGACCAAAACTTTCTAAGTCTCCTTTGCTATTTGGATGATCTGATGGTTTTTGCTAAGACGGAGGAAGAGAGATCTGCAGAGCTTGTAGATGTTTTCCAGCGGTTGCAGGAGCACATCTTAAACTTCTCCGTCTAAGTGGCAAGTTTAATGGAGAAGAGAATACTAGTATAAGATTATTATAAGCGAGACCACAAAAATAACATATTCATAGGAAGGACGATAAGACCACTAGATACCAGCTAAAGGTTATCACAACCAATAATATGAATGTGACTGAGGTGATGATAGAAGATAGAATGGTGTTCATCCGTCCTAGCCAAAATCCGTCTCTTTCCTTTGGTATGGTAAGTATACTATCAACACTACACTTGAGAATTGTTCCCATGGTTGCTAGGCCATTGTTTCAGCTGACTACAGGTCAGAAGGCCCAGAGAGGCAAAGGGCAAGAAGAGGCCTTGGTCCCTCTCGCAGGCTCCACTGCTGCAGACTGGACTGCTGAATGTCAACTCGCTTTTGCAAGCTTTGAAAGCAGCACTAGTTGACCAGGCAACGCTGGACTCATTCCAGATTTTTCTCAGCCATGTTTGCTTTCTGTTGATGCATCATCTAGGTGGGTTTGGGAGCCTGTACTATCCCAAGTTGCAAGCATGGGAAGGGCCATAGCCAGGCCAATAGGCTTTTGCTAGCTAAATTCTTTAATCATGCACAACCAAGTATTCCTGCTCACCGGCTGGAATTTCTAGCCAGAAATGGGCCAGTTCATGATAAGTTTCAGCCATTGGCTGCGAGGGCATAGTTGTACGGCTTGTGGACCGACCAACAATTCCACTCAAATATATTTCTTCAAAGCCGAGACTTGATGCATGTGAGCAGAGATGGGTGCAAAGCTGGCACCTTTTTGATTTTGATATCCAGTACAGTAATCCCCTCGTTTATCGCGGGGTTACGTTCCGAAAATGACCCGCGATAAGTTGAAATCGCGAAATAGAAAAACTTTTTTTTTTTTACTAATTAGCAACTATACATGTATACAAATTACAGTGAAACTTCACGTGTAGGCCGTTCGTCAACATTATGGCGTTTAGGAGACTGTTGAAATTACAAGATTAATTTGGCCCAACTTAATGTAAAATTGCCAACGCTGTAGTACGTACACATTAACTGCACGAGGACGACAAAATGATAGCACAATTTCGTAAGCATGTTTGATACAAAGAAGCGGGAGTGAGTTTTTAGCGAATCAGAATGCAAGCACAATGCACCACAAAAAAAAAAAAAAAAATGCATGTATGAAAATCCGCGAACTAGCCGAATCCGCGATAAGTGAACCGCGAAGTGGCGAGGGATCACTGTACATTACAGGGCCAAAGAATGTCGTTGATTGATGCTTGGAGCAGAGAGCCATTGTCCGCTTCCAAAGTTCTGCACGATGACAAAATTCCATATATGGTCCTGCTGGAGGAAGCCAGAGGTCTTTCGACTGGATGATGTACAAGACATGTTTTCCGTCTCTCTGTTGAGCAGCCCGAGGCTGGCTGTGAACGTCTATGGCTTCTGGGAGGAGTATGCAGTAAGTGGAGACAATGTCAGTGGTTGGTTCCTCCTCCTTCCCTTATGGAGGGTGTCTTGCTGTCCTCCATGCCATCAGCCGATGGGATGATGGTGCCACAGGAGGGCCGTTTCAACATGTGCAGCACCTTGAGAAAGTTAGATGTCCATGGGATCAAGCCCTTTACCTGTCCTTACAACAACAAGGAGCTGTATGATAAACCAGTCCACTTGGATCCTATTCATCAGCAGAGTCATGTCTTTGTAGATAGAGGCCGGCGCCCAGCTAGGAGAGAGCGGGTCTTTGAAGCTTAAAGAAACAGTTTGATACTCTAAGACAGTGGGGAAAACTCACACGTCGTTAGGGAATCTGTATCGTGTCTCAAAACACCCATGAGTAAGAAAAGAAAATATTTCCAGTATGTCGTTACCTTGTGTGCTTTTTGAGAGGCCTTGGTGTTGAAGGGAGTTTCATGATGATGCTGGTCATCAGGGTCAGCAGCGCACTTGTGGCTCACGAGACAGCGTTTTACTCGGAATCTATGGAGAAGGATTTCAGGATACGCTGGCCCACTGTAAGAGATGTGTGTTGAGTAAAGCCACCTGAGCCTGAAGCCAAGAGCTACCACTTTGTCTCCATTGTGACAAACGGCACCTTATAGGACTGTGTTATGATTTCTGGACTGCAGAAGATTCAAACAACAAGTCTATTGATGTGTTAGTAGTGACTGATCACTTTACTAAGCTGGCCTGTGCGAATCCATGTCCAAACCAGTCTGCTAAGACTGTTGCTCTGTTCTCTGGAATAATTTCTTCTGCATTTATGGGTTCGCTGATTGCATCCATTTCTGACAGGGGTGCTAACTTGAGAGTTACTTATTGCAGAATTACTTCAGTTATCTGGTGTTGAAAAGTCCCACAACCACACCTTATCATCCCATGGGTAACGGTCAAGCAAGAACGTCTGAATTCCCACACTGGGTGGGATGATTAAGCTCTGCCAGCTAGTCTAAGGCTCAAATGGCCGCAGATGTTGAACACATTTGACATTCTCCTATAACTTCACTGTTCATGAGACTACTGGGTTCCACCCTTCTTCTTGATGTTCGGACGCACCCCTAGGTTGCCGGTAGATGTTTATGTTTGAAAGTGTGCTGTTGGATGGGGACAGTAGATGTGGATAAGTATGTCCAGTCTCTGGGTTGAGGATCTGAGAGAGGCCATGGACATTGGCCCAGCAGCATGCCAGTAAGCAACAAAAGAGACAAGCCGAGTCTACAACAGACGGTCTAAGGGTCACTCGGTGCAGAAGGGAGATAGAGTTCTACTTGCTAAAACAAGGGGAGAGGGGCAAAGAAGAAACTGGCTGATCGCTGGAGAGTGTGGTGTACATAGTGGTTGCAAAGAACAGCTCACTGAACACATATCGTATCCAACACCCTACCACTGGACGCATCAAAACTGTGCATAGGAACCCTGATTATGCCAGTCAACTTTCTGCCTTTACCTTCGTGGGAAGAACCTGGGGTCACGAATCTCTATTGAGTGTGACGTATTGATCTCTGAGATGTCTGCAAAGTCCAGCCAAATGGATGGGAGTGACGCCAGGACTGTCCACTGGGTAGCAGGCCTTCCTGAGTCTTTCTGGGAGGATACTCCAAGAGGATGGTGAAGTCCCGCTGATGAAAGTGAGGTGGAACAAACCGTTTATGAAGTCCCCTTAATGAAGTGTGCTCAGCAGAAGTGGACCAGAGAGATATCCCCGTAGCCTACAAGAGTTCTGATTGCGAAACTCCATTCAGTGTGGATGATGTTACCTTGGTTGAAGATGCTTCGTCAGTGTGGTCTGTGACAATCTACCAGGATTCTGATCAGGTCGTCTGACACTACTAGTGTTGAGTCGGTAACTGAAAGTGTGCTGGCTCCGGAGATGCGGATCTGTAGTACTCCCCATCCTAGAGGTTAGACCTCTTGAGCAGGTTAGTGCTGTCTGTGACATTCCTGCTAAGTTGTGTTGGTGAGGGTGTTCGGACTAGACTAGGTAGACTTTATTAAGCAGTGGAGGCTAATCCAAACTATGGTCTACACAGGAAATGAAACAGTCTTGTTTCTCAGTGACGGTAGGATATTGCCTACCTTTTCTTTTGTAGGAATGTAGGAATCTAACATGTCTTAGAATGATTTGTGGGTTTGTCTAATATATTTGACAATTCATGTACTTTTGTTGTAGTCCATCGGCATAAAATGTATATGCATTTTTCGTATACGGTTGAATAAGGGATTAGCCACCCCTTATTTTTCCTAATCCTTCGCGGGGATAGCTTTTCAGCTGATCGACCATTTGTGGTCTAGAATTAAGGGACTACACTGGGTTACTCTGTCGCCCTGGTGGGTTGGAATTTTTTTTCTTCTTTTTGCTTTGTTACCTTTGAGGTAATGTGTTTTGTTTTGGGCCTATAATCTAGTGTAAAACAGTGGGGTGAATGTAGCAGTGTGATGTTGTTCCCCTAGATTACGCCACCAAATTGCACACAAGGACCAATTCAAATAGGCCAGGTCAAGAGGGGATGTTAATAATTTTGATAATAATAATAATATTCAGTGTATTTTTTTATTTAATTACAGCTGCATAGCTAATGTTTTTATTTGGTGTACAAACACTTTTTTCATCCAATATTGTACATACAAGTGATTGTAAAAGTTTTGTATATTCTTTGGTTGGCCCATCGCGGGTTATCTTTGTATTCCCATATCATTTTCGTCGTTTTCTCTTTTGCCTGACCCTCGGCTAGCAAGGTGCCGGAGAGCTGTGACTGCCACAAGGTGGTAACGTGTGTGTGTCTCTTCGTGTGCAGGCAAATTAAAAAGATTTCAACGAGCAGCCATCAGTTGTGGCAGCGTCCTAATTAAAAAAATACCACAACGCAGAATGAACCACGCACTACACATGCCAGAATTCTGCAAAAATATTCCTCCGTGTACAACGTAGAACCACCAAATAATGCATGCAGAGCAGAATTAGGCCGATACCCACTAATTTATCAAAATCAGAAAGGAGCCGTTAAAATTCTACAACCACCTAAAAGGAAGCGATTCCCAACTCTTCCATACACAAAGCCATCACCTACAGAGAGATGAACCTGGAGAAGAGTCCCCTAAGCAAGCTTGGTCCTAGGGCTCTGTTCACAAAACACAAACACACCCCACAGAGCCCCATGGACAACAGCACAATTAGACCCAAACCAATCATTTGAGAAAACAAAAAGTAATTACTTGACACATTGAAAGAATTAACAAAAAAAACAGCAGCAAACTAGAATGCTATTTTGGCCCTAAACAGAGAGTACACAGTGGCGAATACCTGACCACTGTGACTGACCCAAACTTTAAGGAAAGCTTTGACTATGACAGGACTCAGTGAGCATAGCCTTGCTATTGAGAAAGGCCGCCGTAGGCAGACATGCCTCTCAAGAGAAGACGGCTATGTGCACCACTGCCCACAAATGAGGTGGAAACTGAGCTGCACTTCCTAACCTCCTGCCCAAACGTATCACCATATTACAGACACGTTTCCCTCAGATTTACACAGATCCACAAAGAATTTGAAAACAAATCCAATTTTGATAAACTCCCATATCTACTGGGAGAAATTCCACAGTGTGCCATCACAGCAGCAAGATTTGTGACCTGTTGCCACAAGAAAAGGGCAACCAGTGAAGAACAAACACCATTGTAAA